>NC_048305.1:15505024-15517167 GCF_013100865.1 Trachemys scripta elegans | reverse complement strand
CCGGGCTGCAGGGGAGAGCTGCCCTTGTATCAGCACAAAGTGCTCTCGCTCCCGTTTTGCTACGCTGCATGGCAGAAACTGCTCCCAGTTGCAAAAGGGGAGGGCTGCACTTTGTGCTGATACACTTGCTCAGAATGCAGGGCGGATCCGGCTCCTCTACAGCTGCTCCGGAGTCCAGCCCAGGACTTTCCTGCAGCCCTCCCAGCCGCTCGCTCTGCTCTGCCGGGGGAGGGGGGAAATCCCGGACATTGTGAGTGCTTTACAAATTCCCCCCGACGCTATTTTTAGCACAAAAAGGAGGACATGTCCAGGTAAATCCGGACGAATGGTAACCCTACAATATTCAGATTTGTGTGCTCAGCCAATGGGTGCAGCTTTCTATTAAGAGGTACAGTGCAAAGAGGCACTGAGAATTATATGGCCATGTCTCCATCATTCGCACTTGGTTCCCCACAGAAATGTTTGGCTCACTGAACAATGCTTAACGCAGGCCTCTTTTATTGTGGTTTTGGCTAGTTGGGATCAGGCTACCTGCTACTGCATTATTTTTCTCATTGTTTATATAGTGTTTCACGGTCATGTGGGAAGGCAGGTCCTTGTCCCTAGGATGTGACAGCCTAGAGGTCTGATCCCATAAATGCTTACTACAGGGAATAGTGCCACTAACATGAGTGGCTCCATAGGCATTTGGAGGTCACTGAGAAACATAACAGTGATGCTCTCATTGGGCCAATCATGTCCTTCCATTCCTTCCCTCAAAATAATTAAATTTTCATAACCAATTGTTCTGTCTTAACTAGAGATGGATCCAAACATCTATGGGGAAGTTCAAGACAGGGTCAGAATTCAGGGGTCTCACATTCTACAGTGTCATGTGAAGAAATTATATATCATCCCATGATCCAACCCAGTAACATTCTGGAGTTGTCTGTATACAGAAAGCACTGGCCACAACATTGCAGTGGTGTCCACTAGGGAGCTGTGCTCACCCAGTTTCTTCAGCATCATAAAAAAATGGTTTCCTGTTCATTTGATTTCCTCCTGTCACCCACCTGATTCCATTGTGGATAATCCTATAAGTAGGTGCGTTGGAGGGATGCAAGTTCTGCAGGAGATCTCTATCCTTTCTCTGGTCAGGAATGGTAGACACTTGAATTACATGCAGAGGTGCTTTTTGCTGTCCATTACTAAGTATTGGCCTCAGAAACTAGTGTGATCTTCACTCAGGTTCCAGAACACCTACTTCTAAATTATTGAAACACGATGCTTCTCTTCTTCCTTCAGCTGCCGCAGGAGGTAGAGTTGTTTGATACAATACAAGATCATCTCCTTTTATATATTTGCTTTAGCTCTATTTTATACAACCCTGTTCATGTAATAGATCCCACAGCAGAAGTGAACGGGAGAAACGGCAGAAAACACAAACACGCTATGCCAGTCACTTGCTCTTCAAAAATGGAGATAATAACTGTGTTTCTTGAGTAACACAATTCAAGGGCACCACAGCTAAAGGCGCCAGTTCAAAAGCTGCAACCCCAGTTACTGGGAGTTTCTTAAAGCAAAGCATTCCCTGACAGTGAATTACACAACTTTGGGTTTTATTGCTGCTTGGGTAGCCTGACTATACTGACTAAAGTCCCATCCCAGCATTCGCTGCACTAAGTGAAAAAACCTGGCTCCTGTTTGGTTACTCTAAAGTCCTGATTAATAACTGGGAGTTGATGTATCCAGAGCATTACATCTAGAAGTCACCAAATGGGCTAGATAATTTCAGAGCTTTAAACAAGAATATAAAGAAGCCTGGAGATCAGTGGGAAACACAAAACTAATGCCTTGATCGAGAGCTATAATAAATTAGTTCCAGTTATCACTCTAAAGTCTTCCTTGTACAGGGGATTCAGTTTCCCTTGAAAACAAAGAACAAGTCCCTATGTGAGGTATTAGTGAATCTTGTTTTCACTGCCCAGTATGAACATGTAGACACACAATTTTTTTTCTTTTCACATTTTTGTCTGATGACTTGCATGACAAGCCTAGTAGAAGCTTAAACAAATAACCCAAAACACACAAAATGTAAGGCTGTTTTACATTAACTCCTAGAGCACTTTGCTGTCTGTAGGAAGAAATTATAATAAAATGTTAGAACAAAAATAAGCCATGTATGGAAAGAAAAAAAAAACCACCCTCTTAAAAATGGCTCAGTACTATCGAGCCCCCAAACACTGTATCATTGGGCATGGAGCTTTCATGCTCCCAGATTTGGGCAATGCGGCTTTTGATTTGTGTGCCTATTTTACACAGTTGCACGTCACTGACTTGATGTGCAGAAGTTACTGACTTGCAAAAAACCCTCACTCTTTAAGAGAATTTTTCTGGCATGTGGAAGCCCATATTTGGACACAGCCCATATTTATGCTCTTGGGAAGCTTTTACCCTGGTCATATAATAGTGGAACCAAAATCAGCTCTTGGGACCAGGATAAAAGGTTTTGCTATGAAAGACTCATATGCCTGCTGACATTCCACCCTTGAGTTGGAGCTAATCACTTGAGACGTGCTTAGAGGTTATTTTGGAACCTATGTGAAGGACAGAAAGCCCTGTAGGTTTTGACATGTTGAATCCTTCTTGCTTATCCTCAGAGATTAAGCATTTTTTATTCTTATACATGTTATGGTATTAGAAATGCATGTGATAGATTGCAGAGAAAGGGCTGGGGTTTTTATAGCTCTGTGAATTTCATCTGGGAGAAAATGGACTGACTGTCCCGGACAGTAGCAATAAATGCTGCTGAATGACTTTGTGCTTAAGGCTCTAGACTGGGATTCAGGATATCTCAGTTCTGCTTTTGCCTCCTCCGAGGTAGACTTGCTATATGACTTTGGGCAGGTCAGTCTCGATGTGCCTCAGTTCCTTATCTGTAGAATGGACTTAATAGTACTGCCCTACCTCACAGGGCTGTTTGTGAGGTGCTCAGAACTAATGGCAATGGAGGCCATTTGGGTACTCTAGACAGCATTACAACAATGAAAGGTAAGGAGATTTGACTTGCCCCACACCACATCAGGCCCCTCCTCACCTGGCAGGACCATCTTTAGTTGAGGCTCATAAATTTTAAATGTTTATATTACAGTAGCAGCCAAAGGCCACATTCAGTATCAGGGCCCAAACTGCTGAATGAGGTACACATGCAGAGACAATCCCTGTCCTCGATACCTTACAATCTAAGAGTCCATAAATAGTACCCCTTAGTCAGTGTGATACTCCCGAATTAGCTAAGTTGGAACAATCCTCTTTAAAAACAATTTGGGAAAGAGGAAGGGAAGAAAGAGAGAGAACGAACACACACCACCAGGACTCAAAGCCCAAAAGAGGATTTTCTGGAGAAAGATTTTTCTTGGCAACATCTGATCAATATTTTGCTTCCTGGCTCATCTAGGGAAAGCCTCCCCTGAGGGACACTTCAGGCTTCCGGGATTGTGCATCCTATTTCATTTCCTGCCTTCAAGCTTTGCAGGACTCCAGTCTTGTCAGCACAGCAGAGTTTATCCACAGAGACACACTTTAAAAAACTATATTGTAACAAGGAAAGCAAATAATTTGAACCGTTTTACATCAGGATTTCCCCTCCTGCTGTGTTAATTATAACCTTCCCGGGGAGGGGGGGGGGTGTCACGGGCTCTTGGTTGACTCGCAGCTCCAATGGAGTCTGGAAATAAGTGATGAAAATTAAACAACACAATCTCTATTACAGGCCTATATAGACGGCTCCTTAACAGGGAAAAGTTCTGTATTGCAAATATAACCTTTACAATTCTGATTGTGCACTGCAGCTGCCAGAAAGAAATACCAGCAGGAATGGAAAAATGTTTCCATTTATTTTACTAGGCCTTGTGCCACTAAACCTGGAATTGGGATGGGGGGAGTCCATCGTGGAAATAATAGGTGTTTTGACAATTCACTTGATCAACAAACTCACTTTGTAGCTGCTTTTATAAGACACTATAAATGCCATTTGCACCCAAACCAGTAAAGCGCTGGGCAACCCAAAGGGTTAATTCAAATCAGTTTAAAGAGTGGAAATTGGCCCCCACTCTGCAATGCAGAAACTAAAAACTGAACTTGAGACCACTTCCTCTACCTAGAAACAAGGCATGGAGGAATTTCCACAAATCCCAAGACTGTCATGACTTCCACTTCTAGACTTGGAAAAAGAAATACCAGGACATTCCTTTGTTGTTCCAGCTCACTCACTGTTTGATCTGTTTTTCTTCAGCTGAGCCAATTAAAGGATCCTGGTTTGCCCAGGAAAAAGCCTAAATCAGTAACAAACAGCAAGCTTTCTTCTCCGATTTTAATGAATTGTTCTTTGAGCTGAATCCAAACCTGATGCCTTGCTTTGGTCCGCGTGGCTTAATGCTTAAACCAGCGGGTCTCAAACTTTTTTTTACTGACGACCCCTTTTTACACAGCAAGCTTCTGATTGCGACTCCTCTAATAAATTAAACACACTTTTTAATATATTTAACACCATTGTAAATCCTGGGGGCCAGCAGGGTGTGACAGCTCACGACCCCCGAGGGGTCCCGACCCCCAGTTTGAGAACCTCTGGCTTAAACCATACTGTGGCCAGAAAAAGAAAGGGTTGCAGGCATTTCTACTATTTGCTCACGCTATCAAAAGAAACATATTGCTGTATTTATTAAATTGTGTCTTTTTTAGATTACTTCTCCTCCTGCTTTTGTTCATGTAACAATGGGACTACAGCAACTGCTAACATGGAGAAGCAATATTAGGAAAGCATTTACGGGTCCTTAACTGTCTTCATTGTGGTAAGTGTTTTGTCCATTTTGAAAGTATCAATCTCTCCTTCCCATCTGTTGTTTCCCTCTCTTCTCTGCAAATGCTACTTGGTTGTCTGGTCCTTCTCTCCCATTGCATCTCTCTTCCTGATGTTTGGTTCCCTCTTCCCTTTGCATCTCTGGGCATATTGCCTGGATCCTTTACTTGTTCCTCCCCTATATAATCCTCTCCCATTGGCAGCTAACAGCTCCATTCCCACCAGTGGCTGTGGTCCCAGAGTACAGTTCCCATTTCCTCCCATGTTGCAGTGACCCCTAAGCTCCTCCTCCTCTCCAGCTACTTTTACAGGCTTCCGGGTTATTCTTTGCAATTAAGAACCTGGAGGAGGCCTGAAGAAGCAGATGGAAACAAGGAGGAGAGCCAGCATCATGTGACCAGCCAGCAGACCACCTGCAACTTCTCTGCAGACTAGTTTTGAAACCGCTAGTCTAGTGTATAGAATCTGCTAATCAAGGCCTGTTAATTCTGCCAGGGTCAAGCATGCTAGCAGTCCTTGATCAGCCAGCTAAGTATATCAGATCTCTAGCACAGTGTATCCAGGCAATGCTAGTTTCCATGAGGGTCCATCTTTTCCATTTCTTCCCTTAATTCTGATTGAACTCTGGAAGGAAAAAGTCCCATTCCTTGGACTTACAAAAAAATCCCATTGCTGTTAAATTACAAGATTTAAATAAATAATATTCGCTTGTAAAGTCTCAAATAGCCACCAATGTGTTGCAGTATTTTTATATCCAACAAGGAAACCCCAGTACAGAGAGATTAAGTGACTGCCCCAGGTTGCACAGCCAGTGAGTTAGAAGTAATTAGAAATCATAGTAAACAAAAATCATTCATTCAGAAGCATAATCACAAACAATACAATAGGGAATAAATGACTTCAAGTCTAAGGAAACATCCATACTTCAGGCAGGCAGGAGAAAGACATGAACCTTGAAGTTGATGGAGGACTATGTTCTTGTTGTTCAACTGAAGTAATTACTGTAATTTCCTACATATAGGGGGAAATCAAAAGGGGAAGTGGGTGTTGTTTGTGTCATCAGCACTGACTCAGTGCCCCATTTGACATTAGCGGGGGCTGTTCTGTGGAAGCTGCCACCTTTTAGAGGAGATATATCCAAATTATATATTATTAAAATAGTACGATATGAGAAATCCTAACCACTTTTGGTTATTAAAGATCTTACTGACTGCACTACTTATAAGCATAGCTGTGTTAACTTCAGTGTCCTTACCAGAATTCCAGTTCATATTTGCCTACCTAATATCCTATTACGTTTGAAGTCACGTAAGTGTCTAAACTGTTGTGTGGTCTTGCTGTGCGCTGTCAAACAGCTGCTGTGTGCCACTGTAGAGGTAATTTCATTTCAACAGTTGAAGTGATCCGACTATAACCCATACTGATGTAATAAGGATGTTATGAGCCTTAATTAGCTCATGTTTATAGAGTGCTTTTAGATTCCTGGAAGATAGATACTACAGACAGGGGAAAGTATAATCATTATTATTAATAAACATCCTCCAGCTTGTGCAAGTTGAAACCTGACTGCTGCATCCATTTAATTCCAGCTGTGCTTTAAAAATCTGCTGGTCCTGAGTACGGTTCAACCCTAGGAACTGACACCAAGAGCTTCTGTGATGGGTCTCACTCACCACTAGGGCAGCTCCTCCTGACTGCTCTGGAGATTAGCTCCTTCCAGGTCTACCATCCCCTTCTGTCAGTCATTCGTGTGCCGGGCCATCTTTCTCTCTCTATGATTCAGGATACTCTCTTCATGGCTTGGACCTCCAGTCAGGTCACTGTGTGTTTTCCCCTTCCCGGGGTTTATCAAAGTCTCTCCATCCAAAATGACAGTCTTCTCCCTCACTGCCCTGACTGTGCCACTTCCCCAGTGGCTGGTAGAAGAACCAGGGCTGCCCTCTCCTCCGGGTTCCAACTCAGGGGCCCTCTAATTAGCAGCCATGGTCTGCAGTGTCCTACTTTGTTGCCATTTCACTTAGCCTTTGCCATCTCTCCCTCTCTCAGGCTTTCACTCCACCACTGTTCTGGATAAATCCTTCCTTCAGGGCCTGGATCCCAGAGTTTCTGCTCTGCCCCTAGGTTTCCTTCCTCTCCTTTCTGACATCCAGAGAGTGGCTGCAGGCTCCCTCACCACTGCCCACTTCCTAGCTCTTTAATAGCTTGGCCTGTTCCTTCTCAGCTTGGTTTCATTATCATTCAGGGGGTTACTTAGGTCACAGCTGAGGGGAATTAGATGGCCTATCTGGTTAATCAGCTCCTTCTCAGCCTCACCAACATCATCAAGGCTAGTGTAAGGTGAACATCCCATCACGGCCTTTTAGATTATTTTAATGGCATCTATGGGGTGGCAGGGAGGAGGCTGATCTCCTGGACCTCTGGGTCCTGGACTACCCAGGTCCCTAGGGCTCATCACCATGGCTTGAACCCAGAAGCAAACAGGAAGCCAGGAGTGCAGGTGTAATGTGTTTACAGGCGCTTGTCCCATTCAGTTGTTGGGCAACTGTTCTCAACTAGCTGGAGTCTCCAGGTAGGCAACAATACGACGGGATCCCTGGGGTGCAGCCTGAGACTGCTGTGCCCCTTTAACTCTCCAGCCTGGGCTGTCTCGCACAATGCTTTGCTAGTGACAACCAGCAAAGTCCTCCAAGCACTGTGATCACTCAATACAACAGCACGTGGCACTCCCCACCCAGATCGATTGCATGAATGCTCCCAGAGCCACTCAGGAATCACACAGAAAAAGGCACCAGCCAAATCCCCCCAGCTCCCCCAGCCTTGTACCTCAGGAATATACGAGCAGTGCAAATTTATTAATTGGTTCGCCACTTCATCAATGGAAAGTGGATATACACCAGACTTTGTAAACCTGAGCAAACTCCCTTGCCAAACACTTCAGGCAAACTCACTGGTAAAGATAAACAGTTAAACACATTTATGGACTACAAAAGATAGATTTTAAGTGATTATAAGTGATAAGCAAAAAGTCGGAGTGGTTACCAAAATAAAATAAAATAAAATAAAATATAAGCACGCAGTTTAAACTCTCAACCCTATTAGACTGGGTAACATCTAACTTAAGCAGTTTTTCTCACCCCACTGGACATTGCATTTCATAGTACACAGGTTTCACCCTTGAAACTTGGGCCAGTCCCCTCTGTTGGAGTCTTCAATCTTTGAGTGTCCTTGTTGCTTGCAGCATAGGTGGGGGAAAGGAGAAACGCAAAGCATGCGGCCCCTGTGTTCTGTTTTATACCCTTAGTCCATGTGCTTGGAGAACACAAGTCAGGCATGTCTGGTGGGCATTGCTGAGTCCGCAGGGAAGGTTGAGCAATTCCCCTGGTGTGGCCTTCTGTAGGTGAGTCATTGAATTGTAACTCCCTTGCTGGACAATGGCTGTTGATGGGTTGTTCGACACCCACCCAGGTGTTGGTTAATTTCCTTGCTGTTGTCTCTGGGGAGCTAATATCTGTCTGATTCTCTAACTTACAGCATGTTTTACTGACAACCATACAACAGAATCTCATAACTTCATATGCACTAATGATATACCTATTTAGACAGAACAGTGACTTTCACCAGATCATAACCTTTCCCCTGATACCATACCTGGCATGCTTTATAGGCAAGATCACAATTATATAAAAATGAGAAATATGGGGATTACAGGGTACTCCCCCAAGGTATAGAATGTCACAAAGAAGGAGCACATTACAGTGCACTAGCCTGCAGGGGACAAAGAACAGTTATAAGACCCAGATCAGAAAGGAATGGCTGCAACCTTCTGGCTAGTTGTGGAGCGTGAAAGCTAATACATGCCACTGCTGCTACCTGATATCCCAGGAGCAGCAATGAAACCAACTGAATGGGATAATAGGGCCGTGAACCATTTTGGAGAAAGGCAGGTGTACACTCTCCACAGATGAGGCATAAAAACTCTACCCACTTCTATGTCTCCCTCTCCAACAGTTTTCTTTTCCACCTTACCTTGGTTGATCTGCAGCCAGCTATTTTTCATCACGATCCTCATCTCAGTCATGAGTAGGAGAGTAACGAAAGACAGTGGAATGGGAGTCCAAAGAAAAGGAGATACAGAGTTGAATACCATCTCCCTACAGATAACAGTACCGCCCAAGCAGTTCACAATCTCTCTTATTGGCTTCACATACATATTGAACCAGAGGAGTCACAAGATGGAACTACACCTCTACCCCGATATTACGCGACCCGATATAACATGAATTCGGATAGAACGCGGTAAAGCAGCACTTCGGGGGGGGGGGAGGGGCTGCACGCTCCGGCAGATCAAAGCAAGTTCAATACAACGCGGTTTCACCTATAACACAGTAAGGTTTTTTGCCTCCTGAAGAGAGCGTTATATTGGGGGTAGAGGTGTATATGGAATCCTGCATGTGAAGACCCTCAGAGATTAAACATTTCACAGTACAGCTCTCTGACAGAAAGGAGTGTAGCCAATAGAGTGACTTCCATTCAACAACGCCAGATCCTGCAGACAGGTCAACAATAACCCACATCTCAGGCTATCAATGGCTGTAGATAAGAATAAAATGTCCATGCTGATTTTATTTATCACTAGAAGGAAATCATCAACCATTGATATCAATACAATCTCCATCTTCTACCAGAACAACTAGGATTGAAGAAATCTATGGAATCCAAGTCTCAGAGGATTTTGTTAATGGATTTTTCTTCATGATTTAGTTGAAGCAATTCCTATCTGGAAAAAATAAAGATTAATTTGACTCCTTGTAAATTTTTTCAATACTGTTGTATTAGAGCTGTCTTTTTGGTAACATCTTATCATACAGGGACTCATTAACCAGAGGTTCCATGTGCTGTTTATTTTCCATTTGTCCATATGTTCCCCACAAATCCAGCCTCGCCTCCGTTTTAAGTTTATACTTAGAAACTGTAATTGCAGCAGATGAATAAAGGCATGACAGAAGACGGAAGCAACACAAGTGAAAACAAACATACCATATGTTTCAGATTCCTTCATTCCCCAAGAAGTGAGATTCTGTGAAATGCTCTAATGTTTTGATCATGTTATCCTGAGAGACATAAAAACTGTTCCAGGAAAATGCCTCCTAAGTCACTAAAGTGTGACTGGAAAACTAGTATCAAAGCAAGGGGTAGCTGGCTCCTCTTTTGACTGTCATTCAGAAATTTCAGGTCACAAAGTAGGACTGGAGTCTCTTTCAACACTGACACCACAGTTCAATCAGAACAACACTGAGCACTTACATAACACTGGATGTGCCTAATTCAACCCTGGTGCATTCAACGGAGTTAAATCAGGGATACATTTTGCTTAACATGTTCAAACCACTGCACAAACATTAACTACTTAATTCTCACAACCCCCATGGGAGGTAGCTAAGAAAGTATTATCTGCTTTATATAAAAATGGGGGAAGTAATGTTGAGAGGATGCACTATCCAATGCCACACAGTGTGTCAGTAGCAGAGCCAGGGTTAGAACACAGGACCTGATGCCACCCATCAGACTGTGCATCTGTCATCTCCAAAGGCATTCAAGGCCAACATTTTCAAAAGTAGCCTCTGACTTTGGGTGTCACAGTATCTAGGTGCCCAACGGGGGGGGGGGGGGGGGAGGAAGGAGGGAGGGGCACATTGTGCCTGCTTTTCAGAGCTGTTCACGACCCACAGCTCCTGGTGGAAGTCAGTGGCGGATGTGGCTCCTCACCATCTCTGAAAAACAGGCACAAGGTACACATGATCCCCAGCTATGCTGAGGTCACTGCAATTGACAAGAGTCAGGCAAAGATGGCTGTGACACAACTTTCATCATTCCTAAGACAGACCAGAGGCTAAATCAACCCTCTGTGTAAGTCAGAGTTCCCTGGGGACTGTTCCACCAGAATTTAATGAGCTCTGGCCCCACCTCCTGAGTATCCTAGGGACCAGTCCATCAGCTGAAGATGGTCAGAATGAATGAACTCTGACCTCACCCCTTTGGTCTCTTAGGAATTGTTCCACCAGCTCAAGATGCCCAGCATGTGGTGTACTCTGGCCTGGCCCCCTCCCAGCCTCAGCTACACCAGTTGTACACTCCTAGAGGATTCACCTAGTAGGAGAATCCTCTGCTTCCACCTTTTCATCTGTGTCATGCTGTGTGAGCAGCATAAAGCAGCCAGGAGGGCCCAGGATCTGACCTGACATCTTAATTCGGGCATCCAAAAACCAGAGGCCTACAAAAGTGGTAAACTCTTCTGAAAGCGTGGCTGCATATCTGTGTTTCTTCCAGTGAACACTGAAGAATCTGTGGAAATAACCCTATTTTTATAGCCAAAAAAAGAAAAAAAATTACTTCTAATTTCATATCACCACTAACGAGTATAAATGCACCGGAACAGCTGCATGCGGTATATGTTGCCAACTGCTTAATGGTTACCATATTTGCTTATGTGTGGTCATGTTCTCTATGGATAGCCATTTTTGACATATACATTCCTAATGTTCTTGGAAATTCTATGCATCAAATGCACTTCCATCATACTGCATTATCCTGATTTATCTAGCACTTTTAATACCCAAGTGCTGGCATATGCAACACTGATGTTGTTGAGGGCAAGCCTACGCTGCAAAATTTTGTCAGCATAACTACCGTATATACTCGTTCATTAGCCCGTTTGTTTATAAGCCGACCCCCCAAGATGGATAGGTAAAAATAGCAAAAATTGTATGACCCTCTCATAAGCCGACCCTATATTTCAGGGTTTGGGAAACTTTGGCTCCTGGCCAGTTAGGGCAAGCCGCTAGCGGGCCTGGACGTTTTGTTTACCTGGAGCGTTCACAGGCACGGAGCCCTTCAGCTCCCAGTGGCTGTGGTTTGCCGTTCCCAGCCAAAGGGCGCTGCGGGAAGTGGCGTCACTTCCTGCAGCTCCCATTGGCTGGGAACGGCCAACCGCGGCCACAAGGAGCTGAGGGGCTCCATGCCTGCAGACGCTCCAGGTAAACAAAATAACAATGTATTATTCAATCCAATGATTCCATAGAGCAGTGGTTCTCAAAACCGGTCTGCCGCTTGTTCAGGGAAAGCCCCTGGCGGGCCGGGCAGGTTTGTTTACCTGCTGTGTCCACAGGTTCGGCCAATCGCGGCTCCCACTGGCCGTGGTTTGCCACTCCAGGCCAATGGGGGCTGCGGGAAGCAGCGTGGGCCGAGGGATGTGCTGGCCACCCTTCCCGCAGCCCCCCATTGGCCTGAAGCGGCGAACCGTGGCCAG
>NC_048305.1:15336161-15504683 GCF_013100865.1 Trachemys scripta elegans | reverse complement strand
TGTTTACCTGCCGTGTTTGCAGGTAAACAAACCGGCCCAGCCCGCCAGGGGCTTTCCCTGAACAAGCAGCGGACCGGCTTTGAGAACCACTGCCATAGAGTTTAAAATCATCAAATTTTGGCGTAGATCCATTTATAAGCCGACCCCCGCTCTATGATGCGTCACTTTTTTACCAAAAATATTCGGCTTATGAACGAGTATATACGGTACGTTCATCAGGATTGAGGGGAAAAAAACACAACCTCACACACACCCTAACTGCCATAGCTATTGTCAGCAAAACCCTCAGTGTAGATGCAACTGTGCAAACAAAGGAGTGCTTCTGTTGCTGTAGCTAGTGTCATTTGGGGAGGTGGTGTTACTATATGGCCAGCAAAATTCCTTCTTTCAACATATGCTGTGTCCTAACTCTGCTACTTGGAAAGAAGGGGGCAATGAGAGAGAACAGGATGGCATATCACTCCCTTTGCTGGAGCTGTATCTTGTCCTGGTGAGTCAGCCTGGCTCCATCAATCTTGGTTAAGGAATGGGAGTCACTCTTGATCCCGTATCTCCCATGTGGGACTACTCAACATGCACCCACAAGCTTTCAAACTGGCCCAGATTCCTATGCCCAGTGGTGGTATCTAGGAAGAGTACAGTGTTTGCAGAGAGTTCAGTTTAGTATTCCACAGATCAGAGAATTCCTATTCGTGGCAGCCATTTGACATTTAAGGAGGAGCTTCTCCAAAGTTGTGCTGATGAGTGCGAGATCCCAAAGCCAGTCATGAATAGCTCCCTACTGCAGGTGACTGGCAGTGTAAATTGCTCCCATTTTGCCTTTCTTATGAGCCTTTTAGTCATGAGCAAAGATTGATACAATATCATTTTCTCCTGAGTCACGAAGAGGGAGCCCACTCAGTGATCCCTCATTCTCATTCCTTTAGCTGAAGACATTCTAGGACTCATCTTAAAGCCCATCAATGCTACTCCTTAGCCAGTTGGATGCCATTAAGCAACAGTTCATTCCCACAGGTTCAAAGGTGCTGCCTCTGCCACACTCCCAGCCCCTCCTGACCTGCAGAACCAGAGACCTGGAATCAAACCCGCGTCTTTTGAACCTTTTGAACGGAAAAAAAAACAGGTATAACCACACTAAGGAAGCATGTGTGCTTAGCCTTCTGTGACGGGGTCATTCACTGCTGGTGGCACCTCCTCCTGGCTGTCCTGGGGATTTACTCTGGCCAGGTATTGCACCCTCCTCTGGTGGTGTCTCTCCTATCATTCTCTTACCGTCTGCCACTGAGGGGGCTCCCTCTTCGTGACTCAGGTCAGGTCACTATCCGTTTTTCTCCCTTCCAAGGTATAAAAGTCTCTGTAGACAAATGGGCTCAGGCAAACTTTCCGCTCACTGCCCAGCCATGCCACTCAATGGCTGGTCGGGGAACCTAGGCCTGCCTTCTACTCCGAGTTCCAGCTCAGGGGCCCTCCAGTCACCAGCCAAGGCCTGCACTGTCCTACCTTGCCGCTTTCCCCTAAGCCATTTCCTACCTTCCTGGCTTCCCCTCCCCTCTGGGTTTGCCAGCCTCCCAACTCCTCCCTCTCTGGGAGTAACTATGGACTACCTCTGTAGTCCTGCGCACACCTCCGTTCTCCCAGGGAGTGACTGCAGCCTACTTCTCTTCTGCCCCATTCTACTGCCAGCTACCTGGCTTTATACAGGCCACGCCCCTTCCTGCCCAGCTGAGCCTCTTCTAATTAGCTCCTTGTCTCCTTCTCCAGATGCAGCCAGGGCAGTTAGTGGCCCACTTAGCCACCTTAACCCCTCCAGACGTTGTGTGGGGTGGACATGCTATCACACCTGCCTATTGCCCAGGGCTGTGCACTGCAGACAGGGCTCATCTGACACTTACACAAGGAAATGCGGTCTCATTCTGATTTCAGACAGGCCTGCAGGTCATGTTACCAACTCCAATCCATTTTTTATCCTAGGGCCTGCATATAGAGAGAGAGTGGCACTGGGTTTAACTAAAGGTGTGAATTTAAACCAGTTCAGTTAAACGGGTGAAAACCTGTGTGTGGATGCTCTTATTTCAGTTTGAGGGTGGCTTATTTCATTTTAGTGTAAGTCAATTTGGAATGGGTTTAAACTAAAACCAACATAAATAAGTGTTACTTTGAAACAGTGCTTTCCACCCGTTAAATGAAACCAGTGCAAGCTTGTGTGTAGACAAGACCTAACTTTCATCTTTCCAGCAACATGAATAGTACAAAACACCCTATACTCGATAGGCCAGCGATGGGACACTATATGGAAAAAAATTCAAATGCTAACAATGATGCATGGCTCAAGTGGCCGAGGCGCTTCTTTTGGCCTAGAGAAGATGGCATTTACATTATAATTAGCATTTTTCCCTACGGTTCAGTTTGTAACAGAGGAGATCGACCATAAGATTAATGAGAGGAAAAACTGCAGCCACGGCAAATAAGAGTGACTCATGTCTGACTGATGTTCTTAATTTCTAATCTGGAGTAGTAATTTTCTACTGGACGAGATTATAAGTATTTGCTCATACTGTTCAGACCATAGTTCATACACCAGCCCACAGTCAGGGCACTAGAGACCATCTATGTTTGATAGCTGAATGTGCCCAGTTCATCCAAATTCTGCCTCAGCAGTACATCAGAAAACAAGCTGGAGGGAGGAAAAACCCCTGCTGGGAAATTACAAAAGCAACGGTATCATCCAAACCACCCAACAAATGCATGCTTCTAGAAACCAACTAAATGTATGAAATTAATTAAAGGGAAAAGACTAAAAGCAGACTAAATACTGGAAATCAGGAACTGGAGCCCAATTCACATCATGATCGGAAAGGGAACTTCCCAATTTGATTGCAGAAAGCAATTTACTTCAATTAGCACGGATATAAACAGAGTGATTGCTTAATAGAAGTACTGCATCTCCAAAAAAAACCAAGCTGCCTTAATTGCATCCCTTCACTTGGTGTTTGCAGAACTTCAAAATGTACACTGGTGAGAGACAGGTTGGATTAACACTTTGTCACTCAGCGAGCATTGTGGCACAAATGTGCCTATTGCAGCTTGATACCAACACAGCCATTTGGGATGTGCATCCTGTTTTCAAAATGAGACAGGCACGTGTCAGTCAGAAACACGGAGTTGACGAGGGATATAGCAGGAAGAGTTTTTCCTCCCCTTAAATTGCATAACACAATCAGTCAGATGTTTTTGTCTCTACATGGTCATTGTTTAAAATATGCATGAGGTAATTTATAGTAAATTCAAGAAGTTTGGGCCAAGAAGTTTGGGCCAAGAAGTTTGAGTATGCTCCTTCCTCTAGATTGCCAGCTAGAGGGGTTTGGGTAACGAATCATACTCAGCTGATAAAAGCCATTCTGCAAAACAGGCAGTGATGTCATAGCTAAAAGAAAGTAGGTTTATGGTGTCTGATACATCCTTACACCCGTTATGCTTTCCTTAGCCAAATTCCATCTATGAGTTTATACCACAGATTTTTTTGGAACTCTCTAACTTCTCAGATCTACAGACTCCAAAAGCAATGAAATTCCTCCCAATGATTTAGGACCTTCATCCCAAGAAAATTGTAACGAGGAAAGGAAAATGACAGTGAAATAAACACAAGTGCAAGAAATCAGGCATGAAATTGAAGAAAACACAAACAACTTATAAAAAATGGGTACAAGAGATTGTGGGGTCAAAGCCAAGGGCAATGCCATTCCCTGGGAATTATTTTAAGTAAAATTGCAATCCTGTCCTGAAAAGTGGCTCTTTAAAAATGGTACCACTGGATCCCAAGTTTGTGTGTCTCGCTGGCTCCATGTCCAGTGTGCTCAGCCTACTACTAACTACTGACCCTGCAAACCCATTCTGGCATCTCAGAGTCAAGCTGCCATCTTTGTTACTTGTCACCGTAATAAGGAAACGAAGGTTCTGCAGACCAAATTATGGTCTCAGTGATGTCTGCAAATGAGGCCTTCACTTACCCTATGTAACCATACCGTGGGGTCATGCAGTTGCACAGGTGTCAGTGGGGGCTTCATTTGGAGATGCTGGATCTTCACCAGTGTTACTAAGGGTATAATTTGGCTTGCATAAGAGAAGAGTCCAGCCTGAATCCCAGATCCTTGGGTAAATTTGCCAGGTCGGCAGATCAATGGGATTAGTGCCCTGCTTGTGCCAGGGCTACGTTCCTCAAACTAAATTCATCCCTGCAGTAAGCCCCCAGAGTTACACTAGGGATTAACTTGACCCATATATCACTGTACTCTCTCCTTTCCCCCTCTCTATGCTTTCAAGCCCCCACACCCACACACATACCCTCTGCTCCAAAGGCTTACGCTCCTCACCCAATTCCATGAACAACAGGCAGCATCAACCCCTCCGCCCCCCGGGTATCAATTATGAACAGCTGCACTGGTTGTGTCACTGCTGATCCAGCTGCAGAACATCTTGCATGCCAGATACTTCCGGGAGATCGAGCTGGGTTCTCTTGGCCTCCTCTGCTGGTTTTTCAATTCGGTTTTCTCCTTAATACTCTGACAATGGGATAAGTCACTGAACCTCTCTGTGAAAAAAATATATAGTCGGTGACACATAACTCAGAGGAATGTAGCAAGGGTTAATTTGCTAATGGTTGGAAAGTGCTCTAGAGATAACACATGCTAAATATTATTATCAAGAAAGATACACGTTGCACAAAGGTTAGGATCCTGGGTGTTTATTTTTTATTTTGAAAAGATACCTATTTAGATGCAGCCCTCAGAGTCCTAATAAGTGGCCAATGTGGCCTTTGGTGTTACAAAGTACAGGCACCGTACCCTATTGAAAGCGTGGCTATAAACCGCTGACTTGAAGGAAATCCACCAGCAGGCACCATTATAAACTCTTGGATGCTATTATACATAACAGTTGCAAAGAGCTCTGTCCGTGTGCTCATAAAAGCTGCCATAATTCCAGCCTACCACTATTAAGCAACTATAAAAAGATAATTTACTTGTTCCATTCACAACTTTTCCCCTAGTGTTGTTCTCAGGTATCTGAGAGTTCAAATGGCTGGGTCCCAAGTGGTAACTCCATGTACCATGGTAGGGACCTTTCTAGCGTACAGTACCAGCGAGGTGCTATAAAGACGATATGGCAAAGAAATTGAGAGCACGAGATCACTCATTATAATCCTTAGCTTCCATCTCAAACCACTCGCAGCCCTCATCCAAACCACAGACCAGCTTGGCAGTACCACTATCCTCTTACTGTTACATAAGCTTTTCAATGAAATAAATACAAAGTCATCTCAGAAGAATTTTAAAGGCCAATAAAAAAAATAAGCGATGTTACCACCAGTCCACTTATTTAGTGTTGAGTACTGTAGAGTTGAGTGTTAATGCAGTTTTATAGTGGAAGATACTAGAGGTTTTGAGGGCTGCTCTATAATGAAGAGTGGCTGATAGTCACATGAGCTGCAACTTGTGGACTTCCCAGGTCCACTGATATACAGCATGCAGGCTCCAGAACTCAGCGCTTAAAGAGCTTCATCACAAATCCTACCTTTTGGTTTCCAGAGCACTGTGCGGAGACATCCCTCCCAACCACATGTAGGGAAGTGGGGGAGTCAAGCAGGTGGAATGACTCACAAGAACACAGTTGCAGTCAGCAAGGTCTTCTCCTCAAGGGATAGTGTTTCTAACAAGAAAACAAGCTGAGCCAACAGGAGCAAGAAAGGGGTTATGTTCGTGGCATACAAACAGAGAAGTTTCATAAAAACATAAACAACTCATTTTGGAAGGTTGCAATATAACAACTTTATTTCTGAAAATCCAGAACTTTAACACACAAAAACCAAAATCAGAGAGAGACAAAGCAGGCTGCTTCTGAAGGCAAAGAGGCACAACTCATCCCACGTGGCTGTAGGCTGGCTCTTTGCAGATGCCCAGCTCACACGCTTCCCTACGGAGCCCCCTAGCCTGCAAGCAAGACCATTATCAACTTAAACCGGTAGCTTGTAATTTTAACACAGTTTTCCATACACCCTAAAAGGAAACAATAAGACACTAAAACATGGGGTTCGATCCAGTTCTGTGACATATAGCAGCATGGTAGTCAACACCATCTCTCTCTAAGCATATGTCACACTGCAGTTGGGAGGTGTGCATGTGGCGCATGTAGACATCGCTGAGCTAGCTTTGATCAAGCTAGCTCACTAAAAGTAGCAGTGAAACCGCAGCAGCACAAGTGATACAAACCTGCCTGGGACCCTGGGTTTGGGGGCATAATCAAATGTGGTTTTACAGCCATTTCCAAGCTTTCATGGACTTGATTCAAATTCTTGATTTCTGTGACCATGACAAAATCATTGCCTCAGATGCTGCCCTCACACATCCCAATTGCAGTGTCGTCATACCTAACGGCTGATCCCACGGAGCACAGCATCATGGCTGCTGTCTGCAGAGAAACTCTTTTCTCAATACTTCTTGCAGCATCCTAACACTCTGTAGGTACCTGCCTACTTGTTTCCCATAAAACATTGGTTCCACCTGCCCTTCAGAGACTGCAGGAGCCTACAGGGCCAAACTAGCATTACAGCAAGTCAGGTAGCTTATGCTCTGTCCCCTTGTAGCATTAATGCTAAGTGCATAACTCAGCTAGGAGTGGGATGTGTACATTTGTCATGGACTCCACACTGCATCCAAGCAACGGCAGAATGGCAGGTGTCGATTAGAGCAGTTTTACCAGCTGCAAACACAGAAGAGTCACACTGAAACACTCGCTGACAATCAGTAGCATTTATTTATATCAGGGTGGAATAATTACACTCTACATCAGCTGGGGGAACTAAGCTCCTGAAATGAGATGTGGGTTTTAAAAGTTTGTTAGTTTTTTAGCACTTAAAAAGTTGCCTTAATTGGCAACATGTTCCCATGAAGGCCGGGTGTTGCCTGTTCTGCTTGTTGACGTAAATAACTACAAAGGATCATGATTTTAAATCTTCAGAAAATTACTAAGTACAATTACAGAGTGACTTTATTTGCCATAACATCTTCAATGCAAACTGTCCAGAAGTACTTTGCAGAGTTTAATATACTAGAGTTGCTGACTTAAAAGACCCTAATGTTTAAAACAGGTGAGAAAAGAGATGTTTTCGGCTGAGCTTTTTAAATACGAGAGAGTCACTGAAGTGCAGCTATCCAGAGAGGACGTCCTAGATGACAGGAGCTGCAGAGGAGAAGGCTCTTGCACCAACACTAGCTACATTTTTTAGATTGACAGAGGGGAAGCCAGTGGTAGACAAAGCAGGTTTGTAGAGAAAAAGTAAGGGCCCCACTTCTGGGCTTCATTACAGACCCTCTTTGCAGCTTCTGAGGTATAAAAATTAAAGCAGATGTAGCTCTTTCCCTAGGAATTCCCCTAGCAGCCCTTCCTGGGTGGCACAGGGCTGCCAGTACAGTCATAAACCAGCCCCAATGTAGAGGGAAGGTTGCATACTGGAGGGGTGTTGGGACACAATGGGGCATAGCCAAAGTGTTCTGGACTGTTGTTGGGCCCCTGCAGGACCACTGCAGCTTGGATGTATGTTAGCTTGCCCCTGGAGCTGCTCTCACCTGCACTGGGGGGCCCAAGCCAGCCACCAGCTTATCCCCATATAGTTCCCATCAGTCCTAGGCTGCACCTCTTGCTATAGGTGTAGTAAAGCAAGTTATATGATTGCAAATGACTATTATTACCCATTGATAGTGATTATAGTACATTGCTGGGTCTTTTATTTCAAGGAACAATGCTCATACGGCTGTGTGAACCAGGCCAGCTATTTCTAATGGGCACAGTTCAGCTCTCACTCTCACCCATGCAAAGGCTGATGACAGTGGAGTCTGCACAGATGGAACAGGGCAGGTTCGGCCCACCCTATGCATAAAAGACTCAGATCATGCTGAGCTTTCTCTCACTGCGATGATGCATTTTCCCAGTCTAACAACTGTGATTCTGGGGATGCTACCAAGGTGGGTTAGGGCACAGTTGTTGGAACTAGGGGTGCTGCCGCATGAAGTAGTTACCATCATACACAGGATTTACAGTTTGATTCAATGGCTCTCAGCACCCCCACTATACAAATTGTTCCAGCATCCCTGGGTTAGGGCATTAGTGATTTCTGGTAATGCCCATGACATACCAGGCACTTTCCATACACAAAAGCAGTCCCAGTCTCTGCCCCAAAGATGTCTAAGGGTTATGTCTACAGTGCAATGAAACTCCCGTGGCTGGCCCAGGTCAGCTGACTCAGACTTGCAGGGCTCAGGCTGTGGGGCTATAAAATTGCAGCACAGACATTTGGGCTCGGGCTGGTGCCCAAGCTCTGAGACCCCAGGATAGGGAGGGTACCAAAGCCCAGGCTCCAGCCCAAGCCTCTACCCTGCAGTGTTATAGCCCCGAGCCAAAGACCCATACACCCAAGTCCGCTGACCTGTGCCAGCCTCAGGTGTTTTATTGTAGTGCAGACATACCCTGAAAGGGAGGTCAGCTGCCAGACCCAAGTGGTGAATAACAGCAGCACCCATGGAGGTCTGCTCTATGTTGAGTTTTCAGTCCGGCCCTTTGCTTGATGATCAATGTGCCAGTGGAGGGAACCTTTTCAGATATGATGGTAGATACATACAAACAAACTGGCATTTGGTCAGCCAAGAGATCCAGAGGATGGAGGGGTTTTGGCTTTGTCTTGATACAGGCCTAGCCCCGTATCTCAGGGGTCTCTCAACAGAAGGAGGGCTCAAAATGGAGGGCAGTTTCACCGTCTTGTGGAAGGACCTGTGTGTTGATACAGCAGGCCTCACAGGACCTTGAAAAGGAGGGCCTCAGAAGTTCATGTCTAAACAGGCTCAGAACCAATTCATCAGTATATATGGAAGAAGAACCCCTCATCATTTCTAAATCTCTCTCTCTTTTTCTGTTTGTTTTTCTCTCTGATGATTCCTCCCTCATAAAGGACAATTGAGGTGGATGAGTTCAATGTTTGCAGATACCCTGCTGTTGCCCTGGAATAAAGCACTTTTCAGAAGATGGAGTTCTGTGGGCCTTTCAGAGCACAGTTCTAACCACTGAAACAGGTAACAAACATTCAGATAATGTTAGTTTCCTTGCAATTTTCCTAAAGCAGCATTTCTTTATTCGCTTACCCACAAGCACATGAAAGAATCAAAACAGGCTTTTTCTGCAAGCAACTCAAACTATTATCAGTGAATGTTCTTTACTTTGGAAAATAGCTGTTCACAAGTGAATGCTCATGTCAGCAGAATGGATTTTATTTGCACCCATAAAGGGTTTGAAACTGAAAATGACCCTCTCCCGTCTTAAACAATATGGGGAAAATTTTCATCTGGCATCAGCCCAGCTACTCAATTTTGCACCCATAGAGCAGGTAGTTGGTGAAGGGTAGTTATCTACCCTGTCTGCATGTGCAAATGGGATAATTACAGACCCAGATGGGTTCATGTGGAAAATTAAAGGCCATATTAAGATGATGCAGAATGCGCTCCCTTCTTCAAGTCATGGTCCTGCCTTCTCCCTGCCTCTTTTGGGGTGGTCACTACCCCTGTCCACACACAGCAGCACATCACACCCTTAATGCCAGGAGTCACCATGACACTTTAACAAAGCTAGAGATGAACCCATCACAGGAAACAAGAAGAACCAAGCAAGGACAAGACAGTACAACATGGCAAGGTGTGGATTTTGTCAGGGAGTGTCGCGACAAAACTCACTGAGTTCAACCGGAGCAAGATTTGGAGCAAGATATATCATTAGAGGAGCTAGTTCTTTATAACTCATTGCCTCAGACTGGCCATGGGCAGCTGGTGCCAATACGGAGTTTGTTTCCACAGACTGCACAGGCTCAGCTGAGCCACTGAGCTGGTAAAGTAACTGGGCAGGCTGTGAGTTGCTGCTGGGATTTGTGTGGGATACAGGAAGGCCTGGGGGACTGGCTACTTGCTGTTTGTTATGTGATGAAGAGGAAGCTCTAAGTGGTCTTCTGTCCTCTATTAACAGCAGGATGGAGTCAGGACGGAGCCAGCAGGCTGCAAAGTCAGCCTTGTTTTTAAACACACATGGCAGGGCCAAGCCTTTTAACCCTCCAGCACCCCATGGTTCCTGGAATAAGAAAACAGTAGCCTTTGGTCTAGAAGCACAACAGCTGCGCCTAGCTCAGGGCATTTCTCTGCTAGCTCAGAAACAAACAAAAGATAAGATTATATTGTGATAAAAGGAGCAACCCTTTTATAGGGGGTTATTAAAACCAGGCAGTCTGGACTGTATATCATGCTTTGTACTCAAGGGCTATCCTCTTACTGGACCCATGGCACAAGTGAACCATCTCAGAAACAGGACCACCCAAGGCAGTCATCTAGGGACTGTCCTCAGAATGGTTTATTTTGTATATACCATTTCTCAGGCCTCCTGATCATTAACGCCCTGGAAGAGCCATAAGAGCATGTTGTGCCTCTGTTCCCTTTGTTGTCCCACTTGCAAGAATAAAGTGATAGCGGAGCATTAATAGCTCGTCTATCCAGTCAGTTACACTAATGCAGAAAGGAGCTCGGTTTTGAGTCTTGTAAACTGTTGGGTTCATGGGAGGCATCCTGGCCCTAGTCGTTAGAGCACAGGACTGCAGGTCAGGAGACAGGGCTACGTCCCCAAATCTAACCCTGACTCAATGTGGCACAGTGTGGACTTCTGGCAGTTCAATGAGATTATAGGTTCACCTCGGAACCCCTCATTTCTGTTTCTGCCGTCCTTTATTAGTCTTAAACTGCTGGGGCAGCGAAGAGCCTTGGATAAACACCCGGAAGCAAACTGCCTCAGAAGATGAAGAACTCATCAAGAGGCAAGTTAACAAAGCTCTTTGCTGCATACAAACAGCTGATCCCTTTGGACCATATCTGGGGTCTGGCTGGCCTTAGTGATCGTAGAGTTCTCCTTTCACTCTAGGGATTTTAGGTCTAAATTCTATGGGCACAGGGTACGGGCCGCTATTCAGGCTGTACTGTGCACTGCAGCCCTGGATATACTTACATAGGTAGAGTCAGAGGAGAAAAATCTCCTGCGTTGAATTGGGAATCCATTTTCGCCGATAACCCCTTGTTTGTTACTATGGGACAGCCTCACTTCTTCCAGTTCACTAGGCTCTCCCATAGCAGAGTGGTCTTGGGAAAGGCTTTTTACCAGCCTCTAAAATTCACTTTTGCTGCATTTATAGTGAAGCCTTTTTTTGTTGCCAGAGCTAAGAGCTAGTGTCTAAAATCAACACCAAAAATGAACCTTCTCCTGGGAAGATCCAACTAGTGCCAATGTCAAGGGAAATGCTCCTGAGTTGGTGAAAATGGCTTTTTAGTGGTATTTGCCTCAAGCCTCTCCTGGGAGCATAGGAAAGTCCTTGCCATTTTCAATGGAGACAGCTACTTGGCTTTGTCTTCATGAGCCTTCTTCTCCTAACATTTTTCCCCATGGCTCTCACCGGTGACAGCAGTGCTGGGAGCCCTGGAATGTGAACCATCATCTCAACCAATTGTTCTCAATTGTTTCCATATTGGGACAACCTCAGGATGCCCCTAACATCTAACAGTACGGGATGGGCAAGATGGTTTCAGGGAAACGGCACCTGTGTCTCACTTCACTGCAGGAGTGCCCAGTCCGGTCTCAGGTCTCCAGACATCCCCTGTCTCTGGCCAGTGATCCTTGTCCCAGTCTTTTCTGACTGGGAGTTTTAAGGCTGCACCGCTCCCTGCCTTACATTGTGATATCCTCAGCAAGGGAGTCTGCCGAACAGCCAGTGCCTGTGCCTTGCTCTCTCCCCAAGGGCTATGAACAACATATTGCCAGCAGTTTCAAGTTACCACACAGCTCTTTCTAAGCAAGCACATTTATTCTACAGGTCGATGCATTACAGAGAAAACAATCAAAACAATAAGTATTCCGACCTGCATGCTAAAAGCTTATCAGAGGTCACCATCCATCTTATGGGTCTAGAGTAGGCTGTGCTCTTTCCAACCCTTCTGCAAGGGATAGAATGGATAGAAGGTCCTGTCCAATTGATGGCTCAAGAAAGAAGGCCCGGAGTCAGTTTAAATGCAGCCTTTTATTATCAAAAGCCCTTTGTGAGTTGGTTTCTGGAAAACTCAGTTTGAATCAATATATGCAAACCACCCCAGGGATGGTACCTCTCTGGATACGTTTACATCCTAAGTGATTCACCTTAATCACCCTCCACTGTTTTGGGTTCCTGGAGGAACTCTGGTAACGCCCTTCCTCCCGGAGTTACATACAGTCCCTGGCCCACAGGGACACACAAACCATTCATACACTTAATACAATATGGTCCCCAAAGACATTGCAGGGGGTTGTAATATCTGTCACAGTCATTACCCCCAATACCAGGATCTAGCCAGGACTCTCCTACCATTGAGGAATGTGGAAAGGACAAGTTGATCGCAATATATAGGAGGTCAGACCGGATGAATTGGTAGGCCCTTCTGGCCTTCAACTCTTTGACCTCCTTACACTTGCTTGTGACTCCCAGGTTGAGGATTCCTACTCTAGATGTACCCTGAGCAGGGTTAGACCATCTGATGGTTATAAAGCCAGCACTCAGACAACATGTTCCCTCCATTGTAATTTGATGGAAAAAGCTCTGGTGTAGATACAGTATTTATCCGCTTCCTAAGGTTGCTTAATTATTAATAGCCCTGTATGTAAGCAGAAGGTTGGAGCTACAGTTTTTGTGCTTTGTTCTTTTATTCTGCACTATAACTTCACAATTGTTCAACTTCAGGACCTTGTGTTTCGATTTATGTAAGACACTATATTATGTAAAAGTCACAAATGGAAAATCCAGATATCTACTGATTTCAAATAGCCACAATGCAATGGATTTTTCACGCATTAAAAAGTACAACTGAAAACTAACCTCAGCCAGTGACATCGATTCACACAGGCAATATACATAGAAAAGGCAAGTCCAGAGGCTTAGACCTTGTCTGCACGACAACTTTTGGCTGAGTTTGTGGATAGACAAGGCCACAGGGAGAGGAATACGCTTGGAGGTCAGTGGAAATTTCCATTTCCCCCCACACTATTAATTTACACTTCCTGTACCACGGAACTGAAACATAAAACCTTCCCCATCTCTGCATAGCTCACCCCTCACACCCCAGGAGAGCCTGGAAATCAGACACTATTATACTTTCTCTGCCATATGTTGTCCCCTGCATTATTCATTTGGCTTTGAAATCGTCTCCCATTTGTTGCCAGCAACGAGATTCTCAGTAGCACTCCAATCAAGTCCGATTGCTGGAGTGGCCATTGCTCTGCACTGGGATTCACTTTCTAACATGTTCAAACATATGTTTTTAAGTAATGCTGTTTGTGGTCGCTTTATTTTTTTATCACGCCTGTGACCTTTGCTTGTTATAGATTAGTGGCTGGAGCCAGTTGGATTTGTTTGATTTTTATTCATGGTTATTAGGAAGAGGAAGTGCCAGAAGGGATTTTGACCTTGAGTTTAAATCTATTCCCATTACAGCCACTGGGTCTTTAATTATAGATCTCTAGCTGCTCTGGTTAAAAAAAAAAAGAGGTCAAAGATGCACTTTCTTTTTATCGTTCTCCAAAGCTTCAGGAGGCACCGGATTCTTTTGTCTATGCATCATGTTATTGTAAACTCAGGGGATGCTCAGTTAATATAGCCCTTGCTTGCTAAATACAGGATACGTTACAAGGATTCGAGCTGTGTGGATTGAAAGCAAACATTTACAAACAAATTCAACCATACATGTATGGGCTAGATCTCCGGCTCCATTCAAGCTGTGATCAGCCCAAGACTGGGTTAAGGCAGCCAAAGATGGCTTTAAGCTGTTGCACTCCTTAGTCCTGAGGCCAGCTATCTATGGTCCCAAAGGGTTGCTACGGCGGGTGCATTTCAGGGATGCCCCTATCACGCCCCTGCACCAGGGGCTGGGAGAGACGATAGCATAGGAATCACTGCTCTGTGCCACCCAGAGAAACACCACAGGGCATCCCGAATTGCTGGCTTTATGGCTGCTTTGCAGTAGGACTTGGGATCTGCCCCCATGTTATATGTGTGTGTATACACACACACACACACACACACACACACACACACAAGCATGAGAGATGGGGCTGAGTCACAAAGTTTAGATCTGAACTTCCCCAAAGTTAAGCATTTTTGGATCTGAGATTGTGTGTTAGGCCCATCTCCAATATATTTTAATGGCGTCTAGATAATCTGTTCTATCAAGGATTTACCCTCACCATGGCGTAGCAGTGTTACTTTTTCCACAGAGGCCCAGCCCTCATACACAGCTTCTGCTCCTGTTTCCTGCCTGCTTTTTTCCAGTTCCATCCGAAATCACCAGATTCCAGGCCAGACCCAGACTTGCTTGCCTGAACAGATGGAAAAGCAGGTTCTTGCAGCAAGGTGCTATTCACCATGTGAATGCTTTATCCAGCTCAAGCCCTCAGTCACAGAACAAATTACCTCACGTTTGTATTATGTCAGCAGCTCTCTGCCAGCTGAAGGTAACAAAACGGACACCTCTGAAGTAATTCCTACCAGCACTTCCCACCACATGGACAGCCAGTTAGATTAACGGTAGCGCTACAACATGGGGGATTACAAAGAGCATAGCTCCCATAGCTCACTTGTGGAGCAGAGTTGCAGTTTCCAAAACATATCCTCATTAGTTCACTTCCTGACTGTCGAGCAACGCAAAAAAACACGTGCGGACTGCGGGCATGCACATCTGGAGAATGGAGGGTCTTTTTCTCTTCCCCAACCCCCCCAGTCTAGGCAGTAAAAGTGGAGGTGTTGCACCCACCCCACCCTTAAACTGTAGCTATGCCCAAGCACAAGAGAAACCATTCCTTAAATATGGGACCTGTTCCAGCTTGTTGATGTCAATGGGAATCTTTCCACTGACCTCAGTGGGATTTGTATCATGCCCATAGAGCATATAAAGCCAGGGTATAGAATCACATCTTGACCATTAGGCCAAGTTGAAGTGCAGCATAATTTAAGTATCTAATCAGTAGCTTATTAGGGAACTATGTCCTGCTCCCACTATAACAGAGCTAACACCGCAGATCCTTTGCTATTATGGACTCAAATTCCTAAGCAATAATGAAGGAGGAGATAGCAGTAAGTGATAGGATGTAAGAGGTCCCTGCTCTAGGACCCTACAGTAATTTTCATACAATATAAAGAAGACACCACACAGATGGCGCAGAAGAATTTGCAACATCTGCTCATACCATGTAACACAGCTCATGCCTTACTCTGAGTCACTGTCAATGCCCTTCACCCTTATTCACCACTGTATTGTTCCTTTACTCTCTTATTGATACATCATTCCAAACTGTTTCCCAATGCCAGTAACCCAGAAAGGAACACTACAGCTAAATTATATTATATGATGATTTAACAGGGCAAAACAGCTAGCTAATGTAGGAGGCTTGAACATGTGATGAGTTTTTCCCATGTATTAGCGATATGGAAAAAACTGATAATATGTTTAAACAGGCTTATTGAAAGGCAAATACATGGCTACATATGTGACATAGGTTTGTTTTCCAATACTAGTAAGTACCTCCATAGATAGTGCCTTCCTGTCTTTATCATTTCTCTCTCTCTCGGTAAGACAAGCAATGTCTTTCACTCGGAAGCAGTAACATTGGCCTACCCCAATAGCATTTCAATTCGATGCAACCCTGCTAGTGAATGTCCTGTCTTGCTGTACTATCCCTTAGCACAAAGAGTTCTGTCAGTATTTGTGACAAAACAACATTCTGGTTAGATTTCTCCCCTCTCTCCCCCCCTCCCCCGCCCCACTCTGTTTTGTAGTCACAGATGTACTGGACAATGCGTGTGTTTACCAAGCGCAGTATATAGGTTAGATCCTTATTTTACCTTTTTTATTCTTTTCCCAGGGAGTGAAATGAACAGTTTCTAGAGTAAGAGTACCACGTCCCACATGTGCACCATTAGCTGATTTTATCCAACCACCACCCGCTCCTGAGCTGAGCCACTTGGCAGAACATTCCTGTAGTTAGGAAGGAAAAAAAATCTATGGGTCAGCTTCTGCATCTTTAATCAAATAAACTCCCACTTATTTCAGCTTTGCATTATGTGGGCTCCATCCTGCACCCTTTGAAGTCAATGAGAATCTGGCCATTGACTTCAATGGGGACAGGATCAGACCATAAAGGATCACAGACTTTGGCACTGTATCTGTTCTCAGAATGAGGATTCTCATATGCAGCAGGAGGACACCACATGAATTTGGGCTTTGAGATTTTCAGTTGCGTGCCAGGGTCTGGAAAAAGCTTGGAGAAGGAAGGGCACAGGCCAGTCTTGAGAAAAGGAGCATCTCTTATCACTAGCCAACATATTAATGGCTGATGCATGGCACTGCGTAGTTTACTCCTGGGGGAATTCTGCACCACTGCGCAATGCAGAATTCTGCAGAATTTAACATGCGCACAGAATTTCCTTTCCCACACAGAAATGGGCTGCAGTGCTGCCAGCTGCCACTAGGGGCTGCTGGACTTGGCAGAACCCAGCCCACACATAGAAGACACTGCTGGGGGGATGGAGAGGGAACTAGTGGGTTCCTGGCAGCTGCATTTCCCAGCTAGCCCTGAGGGAAGGAGAGGGCAGCGCGCAGGAAACTCTGTGCAGGCCTGGGACCAAGCATCAGGCTGTTTCTCTCTCTAGATCCCTAGGCTCTGGGGCGGGGGATGGGGGCATGTATCTGAGCTGGGGGGCTCCACCGCTGAGCTCTGGGGGTGTGCGGGTATCTGGGCTGGGAGGCCCCACGTCTGGGCTCTGGGAGGAAAGGGGTTTGGATGTTTTGGCTGGGGGGGGGACCCCCGCAGCTGGGTTTGTGGGGGGAGGAAGGTGGCAGAGAAACAGGAACTGGGTTGTCATAAGGGTTTCTTTAACTCTGCTCCTGGGGGAATTTTTATGTGTGTCTGTATTGTTACAGACATACTTGCTGACTTGAAATAAATTACCAAAATAATTGAAACTGGCATGCTTATGTAGTGTTATTTTGAGAAATACAATTTGCAGAATTTTAAATTTTTTGGCACAGAATGCCCCCAGGAGTATAGTAGTTAGACACAGGTAAGAACATCAAGCCCTCCTTGGCCAGAGCCACCCTGAGTTGGAGTCTTTAAGGGTGACATAATGTCCTGGGACATTCCTTCCACATTCCTCCTCAGGGCTTTGAAACCACCAAAGAGGAGATGAGCCCAAGATAATCCATCCCAAGTTTTACACCAGGCTGGATAAAAATCAATTATTAATATTTTTTTAATTTAAAATTGTTTTGATTTTTTTATTTTAAATCAGATTTTTTTGATAAAATGCTTTTTGAGGAAAAAAGAACTATCTAAAGTTAGTTTTAATTAAGATACATTATAGCTCGAAGAGATCTCATCATGGAATAGGGATTATAAATTCTGATTCTATAGTACGAGACAATATATTCACGTAATGTTTAAGAAAAGTTTTGTAAATGAGTTTCAATAGTTTATGGATTAGGGACTCAATCTTATGGAGTTCCAGGGGCTTCTGTATAGATTATTTAGGGTAATCTTTCTATGTACCCAATAGGACTCAGTGCTCAGTCTAGAAGATACCATCAGAGATGCTTAGTTTTGCAGTTCTCAAACTGTGGATTTGTGTCTCCAGAGATATCATGCAAAAAATGTTTTTAAAATAAATTAATAAATATATAAAGATGAGAAATAACAGACCTCAACCCCATTGTCCCTCTGCAAATTTGTGTACACAGAGTCAATCCCTTACCTCTCTCTAAAAGTGCAAAGTTTCAAAAAGTTCAATGAATAGAAGATTGTTGGGGGTGGAATAGTTCTGGACAAGGAGAAGAAGTCTGGAGATAAATGTGAGAAGGGAGGGACAGGCAGTAGAAACAAAAGTGAAACTGTTTGAGCAGCATATTCCAGAAGTCTTGAGGTCTTTCTCAGTGTAGCCTTCATTGATTTGAGATCTACCATACCATTCTCTCACTAGAAGGGAAAACCTATAATGGCAGCAGGCCATAAAAGAGACCCAGTTTGGGAATAAGAATCATTCAAGAAATATACGTTTGCTGATGATGTTTTAAAGAAAGTCACACTAGTGAACTGGAGGAAATCACTTAAGCACTTGGATTCAGAGACTGCTGAAGTGATAATCTCACTTTTAACAGCAGTAGCTTCTTCTGCTGGTATAAATAGAATATTTTCTTCCTTTGGACTAATTAATTCCAAATTGAGAAATCGTTCAGGACCTAAAAAAAGCAGGAAAGCTTGTTTTTCTTTTCCACATTATGGACAAACAGGAAAATGAAGGTGAAGACGACTGAGTTAGCTGCAGAAGCCAATATTTCAAGTTTTTCATGTTGACCTGGCTCACATAGTTGATTTAATTTTTGTTTTTTTAAAACAAATATTTCATTTCACTGTTTTAGTTACAAACAATTTTAACAAAAACAAACCTGATTTTAAAAAACTTGAATGTTTAACTAAATTTGAAAATTCATATGCTTGTTTTGTTAAAATATTGTATGTTTGCTGTTGAAGAAAAAAATCCAGAATACATAACGTTGTTGTTTTAGTTAAATAAAACAGTTTAAATGTCTGTCTGGTGATGTTCTCCTCCTAATACAGCATGGCAAGAAAATCCTCCAAATATTAATAATTAACCTATTGAATTGGAGATAGTTCACCTCCCAATGACTTCAGAAATATCTGTTTCAATTACCTTTGGTAAATGAAATAACCAATCATTCATTTTCTGATATAGTTGTAAAACTAATCTGAAAAGTTTTCAAAATAAATCAGTTTAAAAATGTATAATATGTACCTTCTAAAAATGAAACCTACATCTATCCCTGAGTTGTGAAGAATATGTATTAAGATTATAACAACCAACAAGAATGCACTTTTATGTAGAAATCCATGATTAAATCGAGTCTTCCTGACTAGTGATTTAAATCATGATGTAAATCAATTTGATTTAAAATTAAATCCACCCTGTTTTATACCAAGGCTAATGCAACATGGGACAAGACTTTGCGAGTTTAGCTGGTGCTATGTGAATACTCATGCAGTGCAGACATGATCAATCAAGCTCACGGCTTTTCTACAATATGCACGTCCCAGTGCTTTAAGGATCTCCCTAGTAATCCGGGATGTTACAGGTGTGGGGAAGAATACCAGACTATACTACCAGGCAGAGAAATTCTCACTTCATGAGACTACTAACTACACCAGAGTCCAACACAGCTGAGAGCCAAGGCTAAGTAACTTGGTGTTACAGCCAGTCCTGCTCTAGTGAATGCAAGTAGTTAATGTTCATCACAGGTGCAGTCCAAGGCAGAGTCATCTTGGTTTCTTTTTACACCTACCTAAATAAACCATCCAAGCTAATTAGTCCTGGGCTACTATAAGCATGTTCCTAAGAATACCACACCTGTATAATTAAATAAAACATCCTGTTCCCAGCACTGCCTGGCAGACATTTGCTCTAGAAGGAACACTGAAGCCGCACCACTGTGACATCTGAAATTTCAAACTTCACAGTGATGTAGGTAGGTAAACGCATGTGACTGATGAATATGTGCGAATAAACATGGTCCCAGATAAGGCACTGATACCGTGTGCTTGTGCTTCTGCCAGTACTATTTAAACACCGATAGACTCTGACAAACAAAAGCCCTTTTGTGCATTGTGCATCTGTGGTTACCATCCCCTGGTTTTCCGTATGGTCTAGGCTTGTGCTCAGATTATTCCAGCTTGTGCTCACACCAGCACAGCTCACCACAGTTCTAAGGCTGAATGAAGGAGCTTTCACCCTAGCAGCAGATGTCCTATTTACTTTGTCGCAAAATCTGCCTCTTCTGGTTCTGTTGCACAGGGGACAGCTTTGTGTGGCCTACCCCGAGGTCCGCGCTCCTTCTGCACCATAGGAGACAACACTATGAGGCTTCCCTGCATGCCAGGGATGGGGTAGGTTTGTGGATGGGGTGATAGAGCCACAACTAGGCAGATCCTCTGGACATTCTCCTTTCATGGAGGGAGGGACACAGTGACAGAGAGGCTGAATGCCAAACAGAGCTACATCATCATCCTACAGACTAGTGCATTTGACTAGAAATTAATCCAGTTCTAAGCCTCAGTAAAGTTAGATGAGTATTTTGATCACCTGGCTTAACTTTGTCCTGTTTCTTCCAGTGGTGCATGGAATGACAGCTGCCTAATGGGAAAGCCTCCTTATATTTATTTCCCGAATCCATTTTTTATTTTCCATTATACTTTCCCAAATGCTATAAATTTTATTTGGAGACTGGGGGCATTTGGTTGTTTCCAGCTGGCTGTAATTTTACATTAGACAGCAAAGAACAGAAGCAGATATAAAGGTATATTTTCTTTTCTTTTTTTTAATTGTAGGACCCATCAAGACAACTACAGTTCTATCCTACATCATCTTAGAACTGTTTACTGATGATGTGCCCTATCCTGCAAGTTGCTGAGTACCCGCAACTCCCATCCACTACACTGAGCATTGTGGGAGCTCAATACACCTCAGGAGGCCTCAGAACCTCACATGACTCGAGCCTATTGTCTTTTTATAGTGGAAAATATGTTATTAGATATAGAGAAATAAGCCTATTTAATTACATTGAATTCCAATTTGTCTCTACTGAGCACAACTTGTCTCCCATAAAGATTCCCTTGCTCTTTTACACATTTACGAGACTCACAAGAGCAAGGTAGCACTGGTGCATTTTTTTAAATGTATTTTCTTTTATCACAGAGCTTATAGATGACGAGACAGCTCTACTCCATATATGCATACACAGAGCATCTATAAAGGTATCCTATTCTTGACTTGGACTAGTTATTTAACTGCTCCTGCCTGAAATATACACAAATATTATAATTCATACAACTGTGTTTCTTGTTCTGTGTTTAAAAAAACCACAGTGGGTAGTATTAGTTGCCACATTATAAAAAAGAGGCAAATCTGAACAAAAAGAAAAACCACCATTTTCCTGCTACCCAAGTTTGCTGGAGACATTTATTGTGCTTTGTAAGTGATTTTTAATGCATATTAAGTCCCTGAAAGTTATTTTTTTTTAAGTTAAAACACTAATGCAGTTTTTAAAAGATTAGATGTTCAAATTTATTTGTAGCTGCCCATGTAACGTTCACATGGGGAGATTGTGCGCCCAAATGGCTGAAGCATTTGCATGCAGTTTTCCAATTTATGCACATAAACCTGCCAACTGCATGTTCAGATTAAACATGCAGGGTTTTTTAAATGAATGAATGAATGAAAAATATTGATCAGACAGTAATCCTTCAGTCTTCACTTCCTCCTGTCTATGAAGAGTGCTGTAAAAACCCCAAACATACACAACATTTTCACACAGCTAAACACAAAAGCTAAGAAATGTCTGATTTGCACATGAAAAATCATGATTTAGACCTACTGTGTGACAGATAATAAATGGGAATTATCAGGTAAAAACGGTGCAAAAACAAGCTCTGCTCCAGGCTAAAAACCCTAGGTACCGCCTACAGTCCAAAGAAATAGCAACCCTCAGAAGTTCCTCTTAAACCCATTACTCTAAGGATAGCATGCTTGAGTCCGTCATTGCAAATCAATGGCACTGCTTTAACATGAGGATTAGGTAAGAAAGTTGTAAGAAACAATTATAGCCTGCCCCTCCTTTTGTGTTAGATAATAGACAAGAGTTGATGTTTGTTGCTGGTTTCAATAAATTGAGCCCCAAATCATTGATTTGCTGATATTTAGGAACAGCTGCAATAGTTACGAGAATCTCTTTAACCAAACCTGTCAACAAAGGAGATGAAAAATATGAAAAACGTTCAAAAATTAGTGGGAAAAGGGAGAGCGTGGGCAACTTTAACCAATGAACCAATTTTCCCCATGAGCTCATTCTTTTTTTAAGCAAATGTGAAAGAAAGTTATGCATCTTCTAATAAAGGGAACTAACTATCCAAAGGTTATTTGCAGGAGGAAATCATGTGCTGTTGCTCACATTATTGGAACACCAAACATAATGCAATTTCTAATACACTAAGGCCTGTGATATTAGTTGTTTCTGTTATAACGCTTAACAAAGGATACTGGGCATATAGACCCAAGGGAACACTTTTGCACTGGTTAATTAACTTCTTAGAAGCAAACATTGCAGGGAGGTGCCAGCCTGAGTTCACTTCTTGAGCAGCAGCTGTACTCAAAACAGTATTTTATAAAGGGACTAGCTTGAATGAACTTAATAACCTTTTCCTGTTCCTAACATTGGTAAATGTTTTTATATGATGAGTAATAAGTGTCTTTAATAAACCCAGCCTTGTAAATGCTCCATATTCAAGGAGTTTTTAAAAGCCTCTTTAATCCAACTGCTACTAGATTTGGCTTATTGTACATATTTTCCGCAACACATTTGTTTATCTTTCCCTCTAATTAAAGTATACTCTGCTCTCAATATGAAGAAATAAAAGCAACAGTATGTGCTATGAAAACTTATTTCATGATGTAATGAGATGGCAGCAAATCCCGCATACTCTCTAGATATGATCTGAAAATACAGAAAAGCTACACACCGTCAAGCTACTGTAGGTCAATTTGCTTTTTCACTAAATTATGGGCCCAATCCTACAAAGTACTAAGCACCTCCTATATGATACTGAGTGGCTTCAACTTCCACTGACTTCAGGGGCACTCAGCACTTCGCAGCACCAGTTCCAAGAATAACTTAAAAGATCAGGCTACACCACACTGTAAAATGGGCCAAGATAATTCAAGTAATGAGTCATTTATATAAAGGAAGCCACCAAAAACAAATTCAAATCATTGGCTTTGTGATGGCCAAAGTGCTGCACAGTGAATGCACTTCAAACACATTTTTCTTGTAGCCTTTGGCATAAAGCAAAGTCTATGGAAGTTTTTAGGTTTAAAAAAATATCTAATAGTATTCATCAACCACTTCTTGGAAACATAATCGTGTTAAAAAAAACAAAATCAGCTGGAATGAAATGAGGAAAAATTCCTCAATCTTTTTAAGCAGTGGGGAGGTCTCCCACTAACTTGTTTCATTGCTCAGCCTTAATCCTCACTATTTTCACACAAAGGCCATGGACAATTAGCACCAAACCTTTTCCTCTGAAGCTGAACTCCCATTAGGATAGAATAAAAGAACAAAAGGACACGTTTCATAATTTCCCCCCTGCACCCCACCTGACAGTCCTCCATTCTTTGCAGACAGATTGCATTTCCTCCGACACATGGTGTTCTCCTCTCATCATCATCTCATCCTGTCTCTATCCACTTGCTTTTTCTTCCTTCAGGGGATCCAAAAGGGACTTTTAAATGGTTGCAAAGAAAAATGGTGAATCACACAAATGTTTCTAACATTTATATCAAATTAAAGAGTGGCTCCTCTCTAGCACAGCCAGTTCTTCCTGCATATAGGCTAATGATGATGTAAATGGTTAAACCTATTACTTTATTAGACTTACAATGAAATAATCTTTTGGTCACAGCAGAGGACTGGGAGCCAGGAAATCCTGAATTTGAATCCCATCTCTGCCAAAGACTCACTGTGTAAACTTGAGCATGTCAATCTCTGTTTCTTGATCTGTAATATGGCATGGATAACGTTTGGCTACATTAGGAAAGCACTTTAAGACCTGGAATGAAAGATGTTAGGGTAAATGCAAAGTACCATCAACCACCAGGAAAGGTTACATAAAAATCCAACAGTTTTACCTCCGAGCAGAAAAGTTTGGTTCCTAAATGGAACAGACAGAACACTGGGCCAAGGAAACAAGTCAGCCTTCTTGAAAGACTAAACAGTAAAGATTGGCCCAAACACCAACAGCCCCAGGCTCTAGGGAAGTCTTGTGGCTCAAACCCATCTGCACTAAACAACACATATTGGGTTTTATTTTGTTAAAAATTTCCCAATTAAAATTTCATGGAAAAACAAACAAAAGCATTTTAATCATCACACACTAAGCTAAAGCAGTTCTTAGTGAGGCAAAGAGATAATGTACCTTTCTTTTTTTACAAGCAGCTTTGGGTAGTCCGAGTTTAAAAAAAGTCTACAGTTTAACTCCTTAAGGTTGCATTAAAGTGGATTGAGGGAGATGTCAGCTCCAGGAAACTGATGCCACATACATGAATCTACCATTTCTGCATGGAAACCCAGACATTTGCTTTGCGCACTTTGATGGGGTTTTAAAAATGTTGGATGCTGTTTACGACTTTAATGGCAGGCCTGCTTAAAAGAAACAGAGCCAATTCTTGGAATCACTGAATTAAAAAAAACAAACCTAAATTAATAGTACCTCCCCCTACCAGTATTACCACAACTCCAAATGTCATTTCTAAGGTGTGGTAAAGCCTCTTTACAAGCTAGTGGGTAAAATAGGATTAAAGATGTTACGGATGGACAAGACAAAGTAGATCATCAGGTCAGTCTCCTGGAAAAATCAGAATACTGTCATCTCAATGGAAGATGTATCAGATATTAAAATAATACACAACACTGATACTGATGATATATAGTCTTTTAAATTGCATGTGTGACTTCGAAGCTGACATTTTAAGAATGGTACCAGCTAGGGCCGGCTCCAGTGTTTTTGCCACCCCAAGCGGCGAAATAAATAAATAATTGCGATCGGCAGCACTTCGATGGCAGCTCTACTGCCGCCACTTCATTCTTCGGCGGCAATTCGGTGGCAGGTCCTTCCCTCCGAGAGTGCCTGAGGGACCCGCCGCTGAATTGCCGCCGAAGAGCCGGATGTGCAGCCCCTTTCTGTTGGCCGCCCCAAGCACCTACTTGCTGCGCTGGTGTCTGGAGCCAGCCCTGGTACCAGCTCTACAAATGAAAAGAACATTTCCTTCAACAGGAGGATCAAATACAACTCATAGTCAGAACCTGACTGCTATGGCCCCTTAAAACGCACCCAGGGCCGGATTAACCTTTTGTAGGCCCAGCACCAGACATATTTGTGGAACCCCATGGGGGCAATGGGACATGGCATGGAGGACGGGGTCCCCAGAGCAAGGGGCCAGCCGGGGGCAATGGCATGGCGAGAGTGGCCCTGCTCCGCCCAGCCCAGTGCAAGGGCACTGTTAACAAACCGGCAGCCACCAGACACATACTGACCCAGCGCCCAGCCCTGTGCTGCCAGTATGCCCCTTCCTCTCAGGGGTAGGCCCACACCATGCCATACTGCCCCCCTGCCAATCGCCCCCTTACTCCCTATGCCCAGCACCCCCTTGCCCAGATTCCTATGCTTAGCACCCCCCACCCAGAGATCCACCCCCCAGTCTCACTATGCCCAGTGCCCCACTGCCCAGAGACCCCCACCACAATGGCACAGCGCCCTGCACACACACACTCCCGCCCAGCACTTCTCCACCCACAGACTCCCCACTGCCTTGCAAATCACCATCTCCGCCCAGTACTTCCCCAGCCACAGACCCCCCACGGCCCACCACAGCTCCACCACCACAACCGCACAACACCCCAACACACAGACCTGCCCGGGCCAGGCTCCCTCAGGACCCACTTGCCTAGTTGGGCCCGGCCGAGCCCCCCATGCTACCCTCTCCCCCACTACCCGAGACCAGTCCAGTCTCTGCACTAGTCCCAGCTGCTCAGTCCCAGGGAGGTAGGTGGGGTCCTGCAGATGGGGGGCACCAGAGAGTGTTCGGAGCTGGAGTCATGCTGGGGAGCAGGGCAGACCCCTGGGACGCAATCCCCGAGAGCCCACCCAGCTTGGCCGCACCCATCTGCCTCAGGGCCAGCACCCCTGCTGAGCCCATATGGCGGAGCCTGGCTAGTTCCCGACAGGTGAGCGGGACCTGCTGGCTGGGAGCCACTCACACAGGAAGGCCTAGACACTGGACTGCACCAGGTGAGGGGCCAGACCCAGCCATGTGGATGGGTTAGAGGGGTCCATACTGGGCCCCTTCCCAGTGTGGGCCCGGCCCCACAGTGCCATTGTAAACCTGGTACTGAACACACCCCAGGAACTGAGTCAGAGGGTATGTAACACCTCTCTGGAAAAAACTGTGCAAGGCAGGGCCGGCTCCACCGTTTTTGCCGGCCCAAGCAGCAAAAAAAAAAAAAAAAAAAAAAAAAAGCCGCGATTGGCGACACTTTGGCAGCAGCTCCACCGACGCTGCTTCGTTTTTCGGTGGCAAGTCCTTCCCTCCGAGAGGGCCTCAGGGACCTGCCGCCAAATTGCTGCCGAAGAGCAGAAGTGCCGCCCCAGGCACCTGCTTGCTGCGCTGGTGCCTGGAGCCGGTCCTGGTGCAAGGGAACAATTGTCACCACTGCGAAACACAACGTCCTCAATTTTATAGATTCATTGATTATAAGGCCAGAAGGGACCACTGTGATCCTCTACTCTGACCTCCTGTATAGCCCTGGCCATAAAACTTCCCCAAAATAATTCCTAAACCACCTCTTTTAGAAAAACATCCAATCTTGATTTAAAAACTATCAGCAATGGAGAATCCATCATGATCCCTGCTAAATTGTTCCAATGGTTAATTACTCTCAACGTAAAAAAATTACTCCTTATTTCCAGTCTGAATTCATCTAACTTCAACTTCCAGCCATTGGATCGTGTTATTCCTTGGCTAGATTGAAGAGCCCATTACATTCAGTATAGACTGTAAGCAATTTACCCTTAACCATTAAATTAAATAAATTAAATTTGTTAAATAGTTAAATTAATGGAGATATCCTATCTCCTAGAACTGGAAGGGACCTTGAAAAGTCATTGAGTCCAGCCCCCTGCCTTCACTAGCAGGACCAAGTACTAATTTTGCCTTAGATCCCTAAGTGGCCTCCTGAAGGATTGAATTCACAACCCTGGGTTTAGGAGGCCAATGCTCAAACCACTAAGCTATCCCTCTGCCCAACTGTTTCTTTGTTAAGCTAAGTAGATTGAGCTCCTTGAGTCTATCACTATAAGGCATGTTTTCTCATCCTTTAATCATTCTTGTGGCTCTCCTCTGAACCCACTCCAATTTATCAACATCCTTTTTACATTGTGGGCACCAGAACTGGATATGTTATTCCAGCAGCGGTCACACCAGTGCCAAATACAGAGGTAAAGTAACCTCTCTACTTCTACTCAATTGTCCTTTGTGTTTATTATGCATCCCAGGATTGCATTAGCTCTTTTGGCCACAGCATCACACTGGGAGCTCATGTTCAGCTGATTATCCACCATGACTCCCAAATCTTTTTCAGAGTCACTGCTTCCCCATTGTGTAATTATAGCCTACATGTTCCTAGACATACACATTTAGCCATATTGAAGCATATATTGTTTGCTTATGCCCAGTTCACCAAGCAATCTAGCTTGCTGTGAATCAGTGATCTATCCTCTTCATTATTTACCACTTCACCAATTTTTGTGTCATCTGCAAACTTTATCAGTGATGATTTTATGTTTCCTTCCTGGTCACTGATAAAAATGTTAGATAACATAGGGCCAAGAACCAACCCCAGTGGGACCCCACTAGAAACCGAACCTGTTCAACGACTATTCCATTTACAGTTACATTTTGAGATCTATTAGTTTTTAATCCATTTAATGTGTTGCAAGATAATTTTATATTCCTCTAATTTTTAAATAAAATGTTGTATAATACTAAATCAAAACACCTTACAGAAGTCTGTTATGTCAACACTATTACCTTTATCAACCAAACTTGCAATCCCATTTAAAAAAACAGATCTCACTTTAGTTTGATAGGATCCATTTCCCATAAACCTAGGTTGATTTGCATTAATTACATTACCCTCCTTTAGTTCTTTATCAAGTCTCATATTAGCCACTCCATTATTTTGCCTGGGATTGATGTCAGGCTGACAGGCCTATAATTATCTGGGTCATCCTGTTTCCCCATTTAAAAATATTGACACATTAGCTGTCTTCCAGTCTTCTGGAACTTGCCTAGTGCTCCAAGACTTATTGAAAATCAACATTAACAGTCCAGCGAGCTCATAAGCCAGCTCTTTTTAAAAATCTTGGATACATGTTTATCTGGACCTGCTGATTTAAAAATGGCTAACGTTAGTAGTTTCTGTTTAACGTCCTTCAGAGATACTAGTGGAATGGAAAGAGTGTTATCACCATATGATGAGATATCATCTGTTCTTTCCTCAAATACAGAACAGAAATATTTAGTGAACACGTCTTCCTTTTCTACATTATTACTGATAATTCTAACATCTCCATATAGTAATTGACCAATACCATTATCAAAATTCTTTTTGCTCCTAATGTTTAAAACACTTATTGTCCTTAACCGTGCTGGTCATAGATTTCCCTTTGTATCTCTTGGCTTTCCTTATCAATTTTCTACAATTCCTAACTTTTAATTTATATTCATTACCAGTTTCCCTTGTGTGTGTATACGTGCACGCATATACTTTTTTTTTTTTTTAAACACAGCTGCTTTCATGTCCCTTCTAGTAAGGTGTTCTTAAAATGATTCCCAATTATCATTTTCAATGCCTCTTTGTAATAAGAGGCAAAATAAACTCTCTTGTTTCTGAGCAGGGCCTGGTCAACTCAATTTTTGTTCTGGTATAACTATTTTAATGGAATCAGATATATAGGGCTTGAAGAGACCTCTAGAGATTATCTAGTCTACCCATCTCCCCACTTACCTCTGCTTATGTTGAGGGAGGATCAAGTATATCTAGAGTCTAGAGACAATCTCCCTTGGAAGCCTATTCCAGTGCTTAACTATCTCTACAGTTAGAAAGATTTTCCTAATATTAACTTTAAAGTCCCTTGGTGCAGATTAAGCCAATTACTTCTTGTCCTACCTTCACAGGACATAAAGAACAATTGATCACTGTCCTCTTTATACAGTCCTTAAGACCTTTGAAGTTCTATCAGGTCTTCCCTTAGTCTCCTTTTCTCAAGATTAAATATACCTAGTTTTTTTTTTTTTAACCTTTCCTCATAGGTCAGGTTTCCTAAACCTCTTATTTTTTTTGTTCTCCTCTGGATTGTCTCCAATTTGTCCACATCTTTCTTAAAGCATGGTGCCCAGAACTGAGCCGAGGCCTCACCAGTGCAAGGTACAGCAGAATTACCTCCCATGTCTTACATGCCACACTCCTGTTAATAAACCCCAGATTATTAGCCTTTTTTGCAACTGCATCACACAGTGCATCACAAATTGAGTCTGAATCCCCAGATACTTTTCTGCAGTACTATCCCCAAATTTGTACTTGTGCATTTCATTTTTCATTTCTAAGTGTAGTACTTGGCACTTGTCTTTACTAACTTTCATCTGGTTGTTTTCAGACCAATTCTCCAATTTGTCATTTTGAATTCTAATCCTGCCCCCCAAAGTGCTTACAGCCCCTCCCAGCTTGTGTCAACTACAATTTTATAAGCATGTTCTCCATTCAATTAGCCAAGTCATTAATGAAAATATTGAATGACTCTGGACAGGTCCCTGCAAGGTCTCAATTGATACATCCTCCCAGTTTATCAATGGTTCATTGTCAAATACTCTAAGTATGGTTTTTCAACCATCTTACAGTAATTTCATCTAGACCACATTTTCCTAGTTTGCTTATGAGTATGTCATGTAAGACTGTTTCAGAAGCCATAAATCAAGATAGATCAGGTCTACTACATCCCCCTATCCACAAGGGCAGTAACCCTGTCAAAGAAGGAAATTAAAGGTTGGTTTAGCATTATTTGTTCTTGACAAATCCAAGTTGGCAATGTATCACCCTATTATCCTCTAGGTGCTTACAACTGATCTTTTAATAATTTTGGTTAGAGGTGTGATTTATTTATTTTTAACTGAAATAGCTATGCTGTAACAACCTCTAGTGTGGACAGTTATGCTGATATAAAGGTTGCTCATAGAAATATAGCTTATTCCTCTTCCCATACAGGAATAGTTATACCAGTATAAAGCACCTTGGTATCACTATAAGTGCACCCACATTAGGGGGTTGTACTTCTTTATACCAGTATAGTTAAAGTGCTATAATTTGTTGTATGCAGACAAGCCCAGAGTCTCCTAGATCTTTTATTCCATACACAGCTAGCTAAAGGGTCCAAAGCAGCTTGACATTTCTTATATGGAAATTGAGAGATTTTTAAACCCAAAGTAATTCACTATAGGGTCAATCTATTTTTTCATTTGTGCTTAAGCCCTCTAGATTCCCAGAAGTAAATTCTCCTGTTACCCCATCTTTTAAATTATCAAAGTGAACCCTTACTGGGTCATTCTAACGGAGAAGTATAGACCTCTGCAGCATTTTCTCTACTTCACATGCCACCCCCTCCCCCCACCACACACTTAGAACCTGTTCCTCTTGCATTTCTGTGCATGTTACTTCCATTTAATGGGAGTTGTATGTATAGGGTTAGCAAGATTAACCTAAGCCTTTGATCTGAATGCAATTTTATCTAAATAAAAAGACAGAGGAAAACACAGCGGTGTGGCATAAAGCTCTTATAGGCATAAGTTTGGGATGGCTGCATTACTGAGTGAGCTATGCATGTCATCCCAAATATGTGCCAATAAAGCCTCACCATCATGTATTCTGCATATGCCATGGCATGAGAGAGAGGACATTACAACTGTCACTGGGGCAGAAGTGAATACTCAACTTAGGCTTCAAGCCACTATCCTTTTTTGTGGGGGGAGTGAGAGGGGGGAGGAAGGAAGGAAGATAGTTTACATTCAAGGAAAAATATATTTTTATGCAAGGTTGATATAAAAAAAACATGCCTGCTATTTAAACTTGCTCAAGAATTTAGAATATTGGGAGTCCTAGGGTGATGAACTAATGGGCAAGGGAAGAGGCCAAAGGTGTGCGATAAATTAAATTTAATCACACAACTGTCAGCACCACCTGTGTGGTATAAAATGGTTTAACTGCCATAAGATTTGCTTCTTAACCTCAAAATAATTATTTGAACTTGGAATTTAGAGAAGCCAGTGTGGAACTCCATTTAACAACAACAGATCCTTCAAGCCCAACCATTCACCCATTTTTACAGAATATTCCCCCCACATCCTTATATGCCCCTCCCCCCCAAAAAAACTAATGATTCCTTAAACTATAACTGATATCTTAAACGAGTAATTGAACATCTTGGGCAAGTCTTTGGCCATCAAATGAATGGAAACAGGAATGCAAAATATTCCAGTTCTCTGAATATACAAGACCAAATAAGGCCCAAACGTCAAGAGAATAAACATGAGGCTAATCTACCAAGTTTGGGCAAATGTGAATTCGAGTTCTCTAATGCTGCAGATATTACTTTGCAGGGTAAACTTAATTCTTCCTGCTGCAAATGTGTATACTTATTCCTATTTAAAAAGGAAGGCTCTGTGTAACCTGCACAGATCTTTGTAAGTTCAACTGCTCATTTGTCACAACTGTATAATCATGAAGACTATGAATAAATCATTTGACAAACAGATAGAGTTATACATTCTAGACTAGCAAAAACAATTTAAAATTGTTCATATAACCACTCGTTTCGAAACTGCCAGAAGGATAGCTAGTATTTGTACATTGCCTGAAGGACTTGACAAACTGTTTATATAAAGGGAGAAAGACCTTGAATTTCAGGAAATAGATGTGTAGAAAACTTTCTTCTAGCAGAAAATAAAGTTCCATTTGTACCACACTGGTTTGCAAGACATTAAATAGATGGTATTCGCAGCTGATATCCAGATCCCAATAAAGTTCATTTTCTAAATTAAACACTTGTCTACAGCAAAAATTGCTACATAAGTGACATTTATTAATGTTCTGCTATATTTACAGTTTTAACATAGTAAAACTCCAAAGTGAATTACCACTTGGCAGAAAGCACGAAAGTGCACATTAAATCTACACTTATAATGCATCATAGTTTTTGCTAACACAAATTATAAAAGCAAGAATTACAGGTATGTTAGGGATCATCTCAAAAGTCCCAAAGCCAACAACAAAAAAATGATGACCTCTCTTTTGCAAGGTCAAATTTTTTTTACACAAAGTTGCATTATGATCTTTGAGCTTTACACTACCAGTATATATTGCGGAAATCCCTATATAGTCCAAAAAGTATGCAGTATGAAAGTAAAATATACTGCAAGATTTAGAAGAGACTATAAAAAAAACAAATACTGGTGCCACCTTCAAAATAATACTTTCCCCCCAATTATGCCATAAAGAATCTATTGTGCACACTGATTTTACTTTCAGGTATAGAGACAGCACAGTTTTAGATTTAACAGCAGATAGATATGTGCAAAAATGTAGTCATAACAAAACAGTCTTCTAAACTTTTGAGAACACCCCTTCAAAATAGCCAGCATTATACATATTTTACACTAAAATATTGGATTCCAGAATCATTGTTAAGATGGAGAATGAAATAAAGCAAGACTGCCCCCTACTGGCTACAGGGGCATAGCTCATGCTATACTACAAATACTATATAAGGCATTATTAGTACACCACAGACTTGACTGCAATAGCTTTTTCAAACATTAGCCCACTAATGATTCAATGATTACAGAATTCTGCATTAACTATTAAAATTTTACACCTAGAAACAAATAGAAAGAAATGCTTCTCTTTTTCAACAGTACTTTTATTTATTTATTTTAAAGCAGGTGATTATTTTTTCTTCTGTGTTCAGAGTCTTGATTCACTTCCTGCAGGTGTCCTGTTACTTCTTGAGGGAGAATTCATTAACGCAGGAAGACATTTGCCAGAAAACATCTGTCAGAGAAGGATATTGAATATTGAAACTATAGTTAGATGGTTATTTTGGTTAAGAGAAGGATGTAGTTCATAAAGAGTGCAGGATGTTGGAAGACATATGACATGCATCTGAGCACAGTTACAAGATTATAGCGATGGTACAATTACACAGTAGTTTTCTGCCTATTTGACAATTTTAGAGTTCAAACCCCTTTAGAACATAAAGCAACAGAAAAAGGAAGACAACGGGCCAGATTCTGCTCTTGGTTATGCTGGTGTAAATCCATAACAACATCACTCAAGGCATTGGAGTTAACCTGTATTTGAATAATGGCAGAGCAAACTTTAACCCCATGTTTGGTTTGATTTGTTTGCGCCCCTAATATGGCTACATGCTAGCAAACATATGGGATATAGGAGAAGCCAAACCTCCTAAACTCTCTATCCTAATTACTCGGGCTGGGATGTTTTTGCACCAAGGATAAAGTATGAAACTAGTACACCTACAGTGTAGTTTGTATCTTCTGCTTGGATACTGATTTGCCCTGCCAACTGCATGCAGTCATATACCAGGAAGATTTCCAGCAGTGATAGATAACATGACCCATTAGAACACAGTATTTAAATAGCATATGCCAAGCTTTCAGCCAGGTTCATTTTACTGTTAACTACTTTTGGCTTGCACAAAGCACCCTCCCCAGTCCCTCAGAAAACTAAAACCAACAATCACCGTCCTAACAGTGATAGGTTCCAGAGCATTCTGTGCACTTCTGTCACTCACTAACAGCGGATGGGATTTTATCCAAGAACAGCTCTGTTCATTTATTTTTTTTTTTAAAAGTGATACACACTGGCTTGTAATTCAAGTTAACTAAAAGCTGTACCCTCAGAAAATCCCCACTCCAAGTTCACAAGCCACTTGCAAGCTATGATCCTTGGGCCTCTTCTGGAAGCCTGAGCCATGCTTCGGAATCTTTTACCCTCTCCTCATTCCGTGTCCTCACAAGGTCAATCAGTACAGGCATATGTGGAGAAGGTTCTGACATGCTGGATTCCATCACCAAATTTAAATGATCTAATTCTAAAAGGATCTGTTTTTTAAGGAAAAGTAAACAGAGAAAATGTAACACTAACTTCTTCATAAGGTTCCCAATACATAGGTAGTGATTCTTTCCACCACCTACCTTCAATATTACTACAAATTGTGTATTTATAATATCCCCTCTTTATTAAGTTCAGCATGTCTGGCTCTCATCAATGGTGTTATGATGTGGGTGGAGTGCACTAGCAAGCAAATGCTAATTAGAAGTAATATTTTCGTTTCTTCAGTGGTCAGCATTTTTCACAGCTATTGATTCTCGGAGACTTTAAGGGCATTTTAAAAACAAAACATGTGAAAAGTCTTCTTTGAATTATGTCTACTTCCGCTCTCTCAGAAGGAGAAGTGGCACAAGGGCAACTGGAAGAGCTGGTGTTTTGTTCCTACAAAGCACCTACACAGACCACAGAGGCACAGCAGATGTAGAAACCCCAGGGAGATATGTGCAGCTACAGCAGCTGCATGGGGACTGATCAAATATGTGCTATAATGTTTTTTAGACATATGCAATGCAGTCCAAATAGTTGACTTACACAAGTCAGTCTTTAGTATTATTGCTAAGGACAAATTAGCCTCTATTTCATCCTTAAAGCGGCATGTTTAGAGAAGGATGGGGGTATATTCCCGGGGCTATGGGGAGAGTGAAGAGGGTAGAAAGAACTTTTTTGTTGCTTTGATTTACTCGCTGGCGGTTTGTGTATATCCAGATAGGATTTCTGTTGTTGCTGGATGATCATTATTATGCTGTTATAAGGCTTTCAGGGCACCTACAGTTCTTTGTATAGTTTGTTTTAAATCTAAATAAATAAAACAGATGTGGTTTAACACAGGAAAATCCAACATTTTAGGGTCACAAAATCCTTTATTAAAACTTTTTGTCTTCTCTGTAGTCAAATATACACCTCACATATAATTATATTCAATTTGAACAAGACAAAGAATCTGAAAGGACTGTCAAAGAGAACTCACATTTCAGTATATATAGCATATATATGCTTGTCAGAACTGAATAGTCTGTGTTGATTACACAACAGTCGTCCGCTCTGGCACAGCTAGATAATATTTATGGGTAACTTTATAAATTTGACTCTTCTCCACAGCATGCACAAGCTTTGCCATACATGAGATGTCTCAGTCAAAGAGGAGTAAAAGGTCATAATTGGGGGTTCTCAAACTGGGGGTCGGGACCGCTCAGGGGGTTGCGAGCTGTCAGCCTCCACCTCAACCCCGCTTTGCTTCCAGCATTTATAATTGTGTTTAATATATTAAAAAGTGTTTTTAATTTATAAGGGGGGGTCACACGCAGAGGCTTCCTATGTGAAAGGGGTCACCAGTACAAAAGTTTGAGAATCACTGGTCAGAACCATTCTGATAAGGACTCTAGGCCCCTTCATATAGTTTTTTTTTTAAATTAGGTTCTCTATGCTATGAAGACAAATAAGCCAAACACAAACAGTCAAAACAAGCTACTGTACATAGGAACAGTTCCAACAGACAACACTCTCACATGAATCAAATTCCCACCCTCCTTGTAAAGAGCAAGCAATACTCAGATCTGGTTCTGCCAATTAAAATTTTAACTTACATACCTAATCTTCACCTGTTAATTATGGTCTTGTTCTCAGCCTCCATAACATCTATCCCAAGAATCTCCTTTTAGTATATATCAGAGGGGTAACTGTGTTAGTCTGGATCTGTAAAAAGCAACCGAGAGTCCTGTGGCACCTTTAAGACTAACAGATGTACACTAATACATCTGTTAGTCTTAAAGGTGCCACAGGACTCTCTGCTGCTTTTAGTATATATGTATCTCAATTCCTTTCTTAGCAAAACAAACCAGACTTTTGGTGACTAGCTACAATTAATATATGGCAATATAGATGTTCTTACAATATACGCCTTCTTTCTAGATACAAATATGGAATGAAGTTAAGACTACCCTTCTCAAAACTTCTGCATTAAAGAATCAGGAGAATGAGATCACCACCATGTAGTGCTTGTTCTAGATACTAGAACCAAATGTATGAATTTAATGTTAACCTCTAATATCCTCTAACTTTCATAATAAATAATTTTTAGATATATAATCAAGTTTTTTAAATTGTGAGACGGTAGGTAGGGAAATAGCAGCTTCCCTTCACTGTCACCAGAAAAAGTAAAAGAGGAATCTGATTTGAGGAAGGATGCTATAGTGATACCAGAAGTGTTTTGAAATGCTTCTCTTCAATATTTCACATTATTGGTTTATCTGAAGAGTCCAACAGAGTGAAGTTTAGGGCATGTGGAAACATCAAGGCCTAAATTTTCATAGTGCCTAGTGTTTCTGGATGCCCAACTTGAGACATCTTAAAGAAGCCTGATTCAGAAAGTGCTGAGGACCTACACTTTGAAAGACAAGCCCCTTTAATGTGTCTCAGGTTGGGCACCCAAAAATGTAGGCACAAAATCACTACTTGCATTTCAAAACAAAGGCTTCAAGGTCTATGCTACCAGGAACCAAGCAACTCCTATAAGAAATGAAGAGTCAAGTCACTTGAAGAGCAAGAAGACCAGTTGCTGGGACCAGAAATAGCTTTAGCATTCAAGTATTAAATTCATGGCTGTACAACCAGTAACAATGTGAATTTAAGAGGGGTTCAGAGGTTACCACAAACCCTAAGAAGGGGAAAACCCAAACAACCAACTCATCACATAGTAATTTCTTTTTATAGCATTTTCAGGTTCAGTTTAATAAAGCAGAACCATTTGCAATGTGTGTGGTTCCTGCCTAGTGAAGAGACAATGGAACACGAAAACAAAGCCTTGGTTTTGAGAGCCAAACAATTTAATGACACCTGATTTAAAGTTTTGTGTTTCTACTATTGCCCTGGTTACAACTGCTTCAGCTCTGTCCTGGGGAAAACTAGCTTCACGGAGCATCGTGTTGCACTCATCTGGGAAGCAACTTCTTTCTTACAGGGATTTTTTTCTGCCTCAAGAGAAAGAAAGTTAATGCTAGCCATTATCTATTGTATGAAGGAAATGCGCTAAACAAGCTGAACTACTTTAGCCTCCATCAAGGTCCCACCAAGATTTCAGCAAAGGACAAGAACAAGACAAGTTAATGTGCAGCCTAAAAGTGGGTGAATTTTAGATGTTTAAAAAAAAACAAAACAAAACAAAAAAACCCTTAAAATCATTCAGGTACTACAATTAGTTAAAGGCATGTTGGAGTGGCTTTCAGAGTTTCTCCCAGAACTTGGCAGAGAATGAGTAATACAGAAACCCAGATGAAGTGCTGGTTCTGGGCCATAAGCCAAAGATATTGCTATATGCCTCTGCTCAGGCTTGGTCTGTGACCTTAACTCATGTTGAAGGTATGCCACATGTTTCAAGCGCATTACTAGTTCTTAAAATCACATCCTCCAGGGTGCACAAGTGTACCAAGTCATAGGGATCTGTTCTGGTATTTCAAATCTTGGAATCTAAGGCATCTAAAATTCCCTTCATCAAATTCTGGAACAGATACTTGATACTTCAAATTAAACTCCTGCTGTGTTGTCATAGGGAAGCTGGACTAAGAAGCATGTACAGTAGCTGGTAGCCCAGGAAATAAAATATCAGCCACTGACTTTGGCCTATGAAATTATAGCAGAGCAGACCCAGCCTAAAGAAATTGCCCAGTAAAGTAAAACAAAAACAAAAAACAGCAAAAAACCCCTCAAAAAGTGTATAAGATTTACCTTTAGTAAATAAAGAGAACTCTGGTCCTGGGGAGAGTGGAAAATGTATCCGGCATCTTCCGAACCTTTGCATAATTGATAAATCCTCTGAGAAACAGCAGAAAGCCTAAGTGGGGAAAAAAACACATTTGTTCACTTAAGAAACAAAATCTATATAATTTCCAATGTTTTCTTCTCTACTTAGGAAAAGGACAGTCCATCTCAGAATGTCTTACAGAGCAGGCCTCTGATTCTTAGCACTTATGGCATTTAACTGAATATAGACTTGTTTCTGGACTATGATATTAAAGGTTTGGATTTCCATATTAATGATCAACAAGAAAGTTTATTTTAAGGGTAAACCTAATTACCAAGAAGTTAGTTCTACAAATCTGGAAGTCAGCTAAAGAAATCTAAGGGTATGTCTTCACTTACCGGAGGGTCCGGCGGCAGGCAATCAATGTTCCGGAAGTGCTCGCCGTCGACGCCGGTACTCCCGCTCGGCGAGAGGAGTACGCGGCATCGACGGGGGAGCCTGCCTACCGAGTCTGGACCCGCGGTAAGTTCGGACTAAGGTACTTCGAATTCAGCTACGTTATTAACGTAGCTGAATTTGCGTACCTTAGTCCGAAGTGGAGGGTTAGTGGGGACCAGGCCTTCATTGCTGATCAGGATGAATGCTTTAGTGATCAAGCCAATCTAGAAAAGGTAGTAACTCAAATAAATGAGGAATAGTTTTATGAAATTTAGTCACGTTTCTTGGAAATTTATGATTATGTCACTAAAGATCCGGTATCATTTTCTCTGACATATTCAGTACAATTCTGCTGCAATCTTTTTACAGTTGATTTTTGCTGGTTCCTGGAGTGTTTCCTACGACACATTTTACCTAATTTAAGAATCTTGGCTTGTTCTGAGTTGCTTGTACTAGGTTAGCAATTCTCAAACTGTGGGTCGGGACCCCAAAGTGGGTCACGACCCCCTTTAAATGGGGTCACCAGGGCTGGCTTAGACTTGCTGGGGCCCGGAGCTGAAGCTCGAGCCCCACTGCCCAGGGCTGGCTTTAGGCCGATTCCGTTGAATCGGGCCCCGCGCCTAAGAGGGCCCCACGCCCAGTGGTGAGCTGGAGCTGGTTCCCAAGCTCCGGCAGCTGTCCGCCCCACCCCCGGCCCCAGCTCACCTCCCCCTCCTCCCCTGAACGCTCTGCCCCCCCTTCTCCTCCCCCTTCCCTGCTTCCCGCGAATCAGATGTTTGTGCGGGAAGCCTGGGAGGGTTCAGAAACACGCGACGGCTTCGCAAGTTAAGCTGGGGCAGGGGGGCGCGAGAAGGGCTGCAGGGAGGCACGGCGCAGCCCATTCTGGCTCCGGCCCAGCGATGGCGGCGCAGCCCCAGCCCCGTCCCGGGGCCCGGCCCCAGTGTGGGTAAGTGGCATGGTAAGAGACCAGGGCCGGGGGATGTTTTGGATAAGGCAGGGGCAGGGAGTCCCACGGACAGGGAGTGGGTGGGGGGGGTGGATTGGGCAGAGGCTCTGGGGGGGGGGGTCGGGGGATGGGGGGGGGGTTGGGTAGGCGTGGGAGTTCTGGGGGGTCTGTCGGGGTGGTGGTGGTGGATGGGCTCGGGGCACTCAGGAGACAGGAAGCAGGGCGAGCTGGGTAGGAGGTGGGGTCCTGGAGGGCAGTTAGGGTGTGGGGGTCTTGGGAAGGAGTGGTCAGGGGACAAGGAGCAGGGGGGTGTTGATGGGTTGTGGTTTCTGAGGGGGGCAGTCAGGGGCAGGACCTGGGTGGGGGTCGGATGGCGGGGGGAAGGCGCTGTACTCACCGGGCGGTTCCCTACTGGGTCTTCAGCAGCGGGTCCTTCAGTACTGCAGAAAACTTGGAGTGAAGACCCGGAGCGCCGCCGGGTGAGTCATCCCTGCTGGGGCCCCGTCGAAATGGGCCCCGCACTTCCTAAAGCCGGCCCTCTGGGGCCGAAGCCAAAGCCCAAGGGCTTCAGCCCTGGACAGCACGACTCGGGTTGCAGGCCCCTGACGAGGGGCTGAAGCCCTTGAGCTTCAGCTTTGGCCCCTCTGCCCGGAGCAGTGCGGCTCAAGCTATGTCTTGTGTGTCCCCGCCCTCCCAGACAGTGGGGCTTGGGCAGGCTCAGTCTTCAGTCCCCTCTCCTGGGGTCATGAAGTAATTTTTGTTGTCAGAAGGGGGTCACGGTGCAATGAAGTTTGAGAACCCCTGTACTAAGTAAAGGAATTCTGCCATCTAGTGGTGACTTAGTTTGTTGCACATAAAGGAGGTAGACCATTATTTAGTACTTAGGTAGCACTTTCCGTCCGATGCTCTCAAAAACTGTGTAAGTATTGATGAACTAAGCTTCCTACAGTGAAAGGATAAAAAATAATTGTAGAAACATCAGAAGTGTGCATTGTGGAACCAGAAACCTTATTGTCTGTCATGTTGCTGCTTATTTTGTGTGTTTATATGTAGATTATATATCTCTTCTACATATGATTGGGATTTCTAGATTAAGAGTGTTATAGAAAAGAGATATTATTACTAATATATATTTGGTTGTGATACTTTTTTCTATACTTAACCTTATAGAAAATAAAGGCATTTTATTAAAATATTACAAATTAGAAATTAGAAGCCCCAGTCCCCAAATACACCATTTTTGATGGGGTCTCTTTCTTGAGTAGGGAGTTTGCAGGATCAAGCTCCAGAACAAAGTCTTTGAAATGGAAAGTTGAAAACGGTGATACAAGAGATTTATCTTACTTATCTTATGCACCATTGAAAGAACAGACCCAGTAAGTTTCTGAATTGAATTACTTTTGAGATAGATTTCAGTAGACGATTAAAGGGAAAAAATATATATTAAAAATATTACTTTGACAAACAACAATAAGATTTCTGGTTCCACACTACACACTTCTGATGTTATTACAATTATTTTTTCTCCTTTCACTGCAGGAGGTTTAGTTCATCAATACTTCTTCCAGTTTTTGAGAGCATCAGATGGAAAATGTTATCTAAGTACTAAATAATATTCTTTTACCTCCTTTGTGTGCAACAAATTAAGTCGCCGCTTGATGGCAGAATTCCTTTATCTAGTACAAGCAACTCAAAACATGCCAAGATTCTTCAATTAGGTAAAAATGTGTCGTAGGCAACACTCTAGGAACCAACAAAAATCAACTGCAAAAAGATGCAGCAGAATTATACTGAATATGTCTGGGGAGACTTTGGGGTGGTCTTTTCAGGCAACAGGTTGCCTTAGAAAGGTGGTCTTTTGTACCAGTTTCACTGTACTATCATTTTTATTCTTCCACATAGGTAGATTTACAGCTAAATATTAGCCACAGAGTCAAAGAACAGAATTGCTGAGTATCAGCTGGCTACAACTCCAGGAGGCATATTTGGAACAGTGACATGCATTACAGATTGATACTACAAACTTAAGTATCACTTGGTACCCATGTAACTGGTGTTTTGGTGCAGCAAAGTTGATCTACATATTTGTAGAAAATTAATTTCTCAAAGGGCCCACCAGTCCTCATGATGGTCCCAAGAGTGTCTGAGACTCAGTATAGGATTTAGAACAAATCACAGTCTACTTGCATTTTAATCACTTGAGTGCCATAGTCCAGTGATTCAATTCCTAGCAGCTACTGTCAGTGTGAGGAAGTGCTGCTCTCTGATTTTCTTACTCTTTTTTGGTGAGAGGACGTGTATGCTTTTGCTCCTTAATTTTTTGATGACAGTAGAGGAATTTAAATACACACACCAATCTAGAAGACATTCACTACCAGAATAAAATCATTTAAAAAAAGATAACATTTTGGCCGTACACCTTTAAACATCTGGTAACGAATACAACAACACTTGTCTCTAAAAGACACTTTTTGCATAACTTCAAATGTTATAAGGACTTACCTAATACAAGGAAAACCCACCAGAGCCAGTACTGACCATCAAAGTAACCAGGGAAATAGGTTGAGAACTAAAAAAAAAAACCAGAAATTATAACACTTGATACTTTCTGGGCCCAATCCTGCTCCCACTGATGTCAGTGGTAGCCAGACTGGGCCCTCTATGGTCTTGTCTACACTGGAGGCAGCATGTAGAATATGTGCATCCACAAGCCACAGTGAAAAGCAGGCTGCATCCACACTGTAGTGTGTAGTCACACGGGACAGTGAAAGGATCTAGCAGTGGGATACTACACTGCTTAAAATAGCAGTGTAGATGGGGAGGCATTTCTTGGAAGCGTAGAGGGCTATCCAGGGTATATACCTTAAGGTTCTGGTGCACCTTTACTCTTCTTGCCTAAGCAGTGCCTCACCATCTACACTCTAACTTTATACCTGTGCTAGGGAGGCATGTGGTATATGTACTCCACACACCGCCATAAGCATAGACATAGCCTTACTGTAAGAGAAGCACAAGTTACAAATCCCGATTATTAAAAACTGCTCCACTGTGACCAAGAAGACGTATACAAGACAGTTCAACACTCACTAATACCTCTCCTGAGATCAGCTAGTAGGGAGACACTGCTGAATGACAGCTCTTCCCCTTCTCCCTCACCCACCTGCTGCCTAACAGCCTCTGCCAATTTTGGAAGCGAAAGGCCAGGCTTGCAGTAGTAACCCCTGCTAACTACACTTCAAGGTTGGATGATGTAACAAAACAGCAGTGATGCCGAAGTTAAGCTCTTGTAGGTATGAGGAATCCTCAGACTTGAAAATCTGTTACTGGGAAAACTGCTTCCTATTAAATGAAAAGTGCCCTTGGTGCTGATATAATTATAGAATCCAATTTCATTATGTTGTCAGTGGTAGATTATTAACTTGATTTTTCATTTTTTTAAAGTTTAAATCAGAAGAAGGATAAGTTAGAAAAACTAGATACTAAGGCTGAAATCAAATTCACAGTTAAGGCTGCCAGTCTCTCTCACTTCATTTTCTTATTATCTCAGGAAATGGCACTTAGGTCTTCTGTATGAGACACCTGTAGTACCTAAGCACTGTACAATGGAGACAGTTATCTCACTAGATGTCATATTTGCAGGATCTGAGTCCTGGCACAAAAGGATTAAGGATAAAGTGATGACCTTAACTCTGAATCTCTTTGCTTTTGGTCTTCAGAGCCTATTTTTTTATTGGTTTCCCTTGCACAACATCTGCCTGCAATTTTTCTAGTCACAGGCTGCACACATGACATGTTTGCTTGGACAGAAATTGCTTTGACATTTTCACAAAGATATAGCTTTATAATTTTTCATTCCTTTCCCCATTAAAAGCCTTTGCTTTCCTGACCTGCTTTATTTTCACATAGAAGATTTTTTTTTACTTCAAGAATAAAACATCTGGGGTAGGTGGTATCTCTTTTAAACAAATATTGCTTAACATACAGCTACATATTACACAAGCTGCTTTACTTAATAAGAAAGAGACACTTATAAAAATGCAGCACTCCTCTGGCACATTATTCTTATTTATTACAATAACAAGGACCATCCTACCATCCCAGAGCAGTGTCACGTTACCAGCTCTCTTCAACCTCTAGACAGTCTATAACAGCCCCCATTCCCAAAGCACACTGCTAGATGTGCCACAGCAGGCAAGTTTACTGTTTCAGATGAGAATAAAGCAAGCAGAAAGAGTTATTTAAAAATCACACCTGGATCGAAACAGTCCCCAAGAAACTTTTGTGATGGTCAAGGAAACAAACAAGCTAATCTTCAAAAAGGAACTGCTGAAGGATTTAGGGCAAATTTCACTCTTGGCATGAAGAGTCAGCACAAAGCCCTCTATGCCTCACATTAGCCTTACTGTGAGTTGCCTGAGGGGAGCAGCCATGCAGAGAGGCCTTATATCCCCTGTATGCTGTGGGGGTCCGCTCCACACCGCCCTGAACAAGTCAGAGAGCAGAGATCTTTATGGAAGCTGAAATGTCAGACTGAGTGGTGCCACCAGTGGGTGTGGAGTGGCAGCAGCTACTCATGTGGGTTGGGGCACTAGCCACAGATGCATTGTACCCCTGCTTGTGGGGTGGGAAAGGACAGGATTCTTCCCCTTCCAAAACACTCTGATTAGTGCACAGTACAAAGCCCAATAACCCAGGCTTTTGCAGGTGCAAGTTTTGCCAGGCAAAAAAGCTATTTAATTGTGAACTGAGATGAGCCACTTATTAAGCAATGTAGCAAATACACAGAGGCCTTATGTTTGTCTGGGCTGCCTTTTTGTTTTTGTTTTTTTGCACTAACTTACCCTGACAATCAGGATCCACTTAATGAGAGACAGACCAAACCCTGAAATGGCCCCATATCGTCCTGCAGCTGAAGTGGTCAGACAGAAGGACAAGAAAAATCCAATCCAGTTGAAGAGGAAAGCCACTGAGAAAGCAAAGGGAAAGCAATAGGTCAAAATGGCTGGAAGCTGAAGCTAGACAAATTCAGACTAGAAATAAGGCGTAAAAAATTAACACTGAGATTAATTAACTACTGGAACAATTTACAATTGGAGTCTCAATCACTGACAATTTTAAAATCAATATTGGATGTTTTTCTAAAACATCTGTTCTAGGAATTATTTTGGGGAAGTTGTATGGCATGTGCTATAGAAGAGACTAGCTGCTCACAGTGGTCCTCTCTGGCCTTGGAATCTATGCATCTATTAAGAGCCTCTTCATATTTTTAGGCTGTCTTCTTCTCGTGTCTGTCCACCACACATCACAGTTTTTTCCAGTGTTGGGCACATGTGTAGCCCTGCCGAGATCTTCCACAGTACATGGTTCCTTGAGGAGCCAGCAGACTAACAGATGTTCCATTGTTTGTGTTTCACCACAGTCACATATATGTGGGTCACTGGAACAGCCTCACTTCCACATACTGACTTTTGACCTGCCCACTCTTGTTCGGAGGCAATTTAAACTTCACACAAGTTGTTGCAAGTGAAATGAGTGTTGGCTTCAACCAGGGTTTGCCCACAAATCTTTATGAACAGCAGACAAACTTAGATTTAATATCTGACCCTCTGTGCATTCTGAGCTGCGAAACCCTACATCCCCCCTTTTAACTCAGACTAAGAGAAAATGCCTCATGACAATTTAGCTACACTATATTTCCAGTGCTTTCATGCTCTTCCCATACAAACGCAGAGACAACTGCTACTAGCCCTTTCCTAAAATACTGAGAGCTACTTCATTTTTAATATTAATCCATTACCAACTAAACTCAATTTTTAAGAGTTCAAACAGAGTATGGGTTTGCCCCCCCAAAATAAAAAATATATATAGTTCCAGAAGTTTGACTGAACCAAATAAATAACTAGTTTTCATAAAGAGCAGAGATGTTTTAGGATTTCTCAATGACACGGTCAGCAGCATACTATGTGAATGAACAGCCTTGGAACTCCTGATCATCCATTCATTTTATACAGCCTCTTTTTTTTTTTTTTTTTTTTTTGGGGGGGGGGGAGGTGTAGGACGAGACAGCATTCACCATACTTGAGCATGCTCTAGTGGTACATTATGGAGTGGCAGGAGTCTCTACTGCTATTACCCTACGGCTAGAAATTTTGGTTTGCATTATGGGAGATATATAAGGCAAGAGTTGGTTTAGTAGTGAATGAAGAGGTGCATCTCCACATTCTTGTCACTGCCTTGTGGAGGTGAACAGCTCTTCACAACATGTTATTAATGAGGTTTATAGGGAGCAACAGAAACAGATATTGGGGGATGAGCTTTAGTGAAAAAAAGAAGAAAAAGAAGGGGATGGGTTTGTTTGTAATGAAACCCTAGACTAACTTGGAGAGTTTGATACCTGCCTGAATGGTAGATCATTTCTAGAGGAGGAAGGGAAATTTTTTCCTTCCCAGAATTTCATACTGCCATATCTAGTTTTTCCAGCTCTACGTCACGTACATAAAAAGGTTAACTTCTTCTTATCTGGACTGAGGAAAAGTTCAAGGTTCTATTGGGTACTTACTGAAGAATGTTAGCATGAAGATGCCATCATTTCCTATCCTCAGCTGGTCAGTATCATCAAAATCATCCCGTGCCACAAAGTCATCCTCCTAAAAGTGAAGAGAGAACAGGGAATGGAGGGAGGTCAGGTTTAATGCAATCAAAGTCATACAGCAAGCCTGAGGTTATGAGCTTACACAAGATTTTACGGGAAAGGACTATCAACTTGCAGAGATCACAAAGCTCACATTGCAAGGGTACAGAATATCTTTTCATTCAAGAAAAAACTCCTTAAGGACAACAACATTTCTGCATCTAAAACTTCTCCCCTTTGTACCTGAATAATTGCTAAAGATAACATAAGACATGAAATACTGACTTGTCAGGTGAGATTCCCTCTTTTAGGTAGCCCCCCCGAAAACAAATAAGGATACTCCCAATACCGACCACACAATTTATCTCCCTGTCTTTGTCTAACATTTTCCGTCACTGGGATAACATCATATGTGGTCTCAGTGGGACTCAGGCTCTTATGGGAGAAGAGCTACTAGCATTAGACAGCAGATGCTGGTAGCACTACTACCAAATGCTAGCTGCGATCAAGGAGCATGAGGGAGGAGGGCAGACAGCAATGGAAGAAGAGAAAAGGAAAATCTCTCGTCAGAGACAATGGATTTTATTATTCACAGACCAGAAAAGACCAGGAGTGACGAGGAAAGCCAAGTTACCTAACAAGGTAGGAAAGAAATCAAAATATGACCGCCTACTGTTCAAGTTTTGTTCTTCTTTGATGAGTGGGTAGGATATGGTCTACCAGACAAAGGTATGAAGTGAACCTTGACCTCTGAAGCTTTGCCAACTCCCGTTTCATAACAATGAATTTGAACTACAGGAACTCACTCAAAAATTGGGTGCTGACAGATCTTCTGATGGGAGGTACATTGGAAGTACAAATTAGTAAGTTGTAAGATAAACAGCGAAGCTACACATGTAGCCTATATCAGCTTGCCAAATTAATCAGTACTGCATGCACTAGTGCAGGGGTAGGCAACCTATGGCATGTGTGCCGAAGGCGGAACACAAGCTGATTTTCAGTGGCACTCACACTGCCCGGGTTCTGGCCGCCAGTCCGGGGAGCTCTGCATTTTAATTTAATTTTAAATGAAGCCTCTTAAACATTTTAAAAACCTTATTTCCTTTAGATACAACAATAGTTTAGTTATATATTATAGACCTATAGAAAGAGACCTTCTAAAAACGTTACAATGTATTACTGGCACGCAAAACCTTAAATTAGAGTGAATAAATGAAGACTCAGCACATCACTTCTGAAAGGTTGCCGATCCCTGCACTAGTGTTATTGACATGTCTTACATCATGCCAGTGGACCAGACAAAAAGTTTTTCAAAAAAATATTGTAGAACACTGAAAAAAAACCAAAAAAAAACCCGAGAAAAAATAAATCAAGATTTTGATTAACAAAGTATTTAAGTTAATTCAGTTATATAAATTCTACAAATGGACCTTTAGGGACATTCAGCACACAAAGTGAACTTACTCTTCCAGGAACCAAGGGAATGGTAGCTTCAGCCTTACTTCGCTCCGCTTCATCGTAACTAGGCAATGTTGTGGCCACATTGTAAGAAGGGGGCTTGGGAAACCCTGATTCGTCTTTGTAGTCAAAATATTCTGCAAAGAGAGAGTTTACATGAATTGTAGGATGTAATGTGCCTCTGACGCCGGATATAAGCAGCTCTATAACCGGCAAAGAAAACAAAGTACGAAGAAGATCATGATTTTAAAATTACCATGTATTCTTTGGTGAAAGACTGTAATTTAAACTCACATGTATTGAACTATAATGCCATAATAAAGAAAACATTAAAGCAAATTTGAGACCTACAGTAGGATACTAACAGACTTTCAGAAGGGGAAGGGAATTCACCCTAAATAAATTAGTATGACAGTCATCTTGATCTAGACAAGGAAAAGCAAGAAAAGTTGAAACCTTGTTAGAAACATATGCACACTATGATACCACATACAGATATTCTTGAGCTTTTTAAGGACTGAAACATAAGAGTTCCACAACAGATACCGAGTATGAACAAGACCACTTTATCGAGGGTGCACAAAGGCACCTCCCAATCTAGAGCAACAGAGACAGGAACACATGCTGTGCCTCCCCTGATTTCAGTAAGAGACAGAGAAAGATATATTTTCAAATTTCAAATGGTTTTGATGAGTAAAAGAAGAATCCCCATAAGGTATTCAGCCAAAGGTGGCCAGTTTGTCTGAAAAAGACCCCAGTTTCCTTTCGAATGTCTATTTACTCCTTTGAGCAGTATAAATTGGGACAGGGAGGGGAGGTTACCACAATGATGGGGCTATCTTTAATCTTCTCCTTTTTCCCCCCTCCCACCTTGGTTTCCATATGCTATCTTTATGCATCTGATGTGCCTGATTCTCAAATGTGATTCTGACTTTTTATTAAGAAAATGTGGGTGGGGGAAAAAAATCAGGATCTAGATTATGACCAGCATGAATGTGATAGCTCCTCTGAAAAGTATTATTGGCTTTTAACTCAGGTATGATCATGCAGAAAAGGTAGCTTCCTCATGGGCACTCTCCTTAGAAGGTTTAACCAGTCTCCATTCCCATTTTTACCAAGAGATTATCATGTCCATGATCATAATTATCTCTATAATGAAAATGATATAATGAATGCTAGTCCAAACCTTCACATAGTGCAGAATATGTAGTTTTGGTGCATGCATATTACATCTGTGTTGCATACACATCTATTTACAGGTGCCAATTCAAGATGCTGATTACAATCTAGAAAGTTAGAAATCATAGGACTGAAAGGGACCTTGAGAGGTCATCTGATCCAATCTCCTGTACTCATGGCAGGACTAAGTATTATCTAGACCATCCCTGACTGGTGTTTGTTTAATCTGTTCTTTAAAATCTCCAATGGTTGAGATTTCACAACCTCCCTAGTCAATTTCTTTCAGGGTGCTTAACTACCCTGAAAGTTAAGAAATTTTTCCTAATGTCCAACCTAAACCGCCCTTGCTGCAATTTAAGCCCATTGCTTCTTGTCCTATCCTCAGCGGTTAAGGAGAACAATTTTTCTCCCTCCTCCTTATAACAACCTTTTATGTACTTGAAAACTTAGGTCCACTCTCGGTCTTCTTGGTTTGGGACTTGGCTACCTTAAATACTGCCTTTACACCCATACCCAGGTGTGACAGCAGACATCAACTGGCTTTTACCAAGTCCCTAGATGTGAACTCAAGGTCTGGAGGAAGGGTGTTTTCAGGCCTGGTCTACACTGTGGAGGAGGGAAGGGGGAAAATCAATCTAAGTTACGCAATTTCAGCTACGTGAATAACGAAGCTGAAGTCGATGTACTTAGACCTACTCATCGCGGTGTCTTCACTGCGGTGAGTCAACTGCTGCTGCTCCCCCGTCGACTCTGCCTGCGCCTCTCGTGTCGGTGGAGTACAGGAGTCAACGGGAGAGCGCCTTGGGATCGATCGTGTCTAGACTAGACGCGATAAATCGACCCCCGCTGGATTGATCACTGTCCACTGATCCGGTGGGTAGTGTAGACATACCCTCAGAGGCAAATCTCTGTCTGTGGAAACTACTCCCTGGACTAAGCACCAAAAGATTGAATTTGTTAGAACAAAAGTGCAAGGTTCATGTTTTGGGGCAACATTTTATCAAATGGGTCTGAACAAAGGCATTTTTTCTAACTTTTCTGATATCTTCATTTTAAACTGATGTTTGCTTTATCAGATATGTGTTCTGATGCCACAGAACACATACTGGCTAAGTTACTGAAAAAAATATACGCATAGCCTCTTAACGGGTCTATTTCTACTGGATTTCTGCTCTAATTAGCAGAGAGTAAGAAGACTGCCATGTTATATCTGAGTTGAGCTCTCTTCCAAGCTTTCAGCTCCAGCCACTTTTTTTTTTTCTATAGTTGCAGATGACGAGTATTTAAAACATTGTAATGCATTCAAGCATTGTTAATCTACAGTATCATAAAAGCATTTGTATATACTTCACAAGACAAAAATTCAGCATAATGACCAAGAAAGAAGCCCTGAAAAAGGACAGTAAAGTAAAAGAACCAGTAAAGATACCATTAAAGATCACTGGGAGAAGCAGATATTACTCAAATACCAGATCATTACAGACCACAAATCCTCACTGCACTACCATTTTCACCTTCTTCTGTATGCTAAGAGCGCTGTAGAAAGTAACTTGAGCACCATTTTATGGAGATGACATCAGTTGATTGCCACCAAGGCATGTTTTCTTTCAAACCACAAATAACCACAATCTCTTTGGATCAGGTCCCATACTTCCCAGTCTTAATAGATGCTGCAATGTCAAACAGCAGTGAGCATATTATAGAAAAAGAAACAAACTAAAGGGATGGGAAAGAAAACCAAGAAAAAAACAACATTTATTTCCTTGCTGTTCATTTTACCTGCATTCTCCCCAGAAATGCTGCTGTAAGGTGGAGGGGCATCGTTCACAGTATGTTCAGTCTCTCCAGGCTCTTCCTCATTCTGCAACTGAACAGAATCATTTACATTTTAATAGGGCTGAAGAAAAAGGACAAATAAATCGGACTCCCCCATAACACAGAAAATTACACAATCATGGTGTCCTGGTCAAAATCCAGTTGGGTTAGTTACATTCTGCCTACCTAAATTACCCCTGCACTTTCAGGTGCATATGGCAATCTCTTCTTGTCTTAAACTGTTGTACAGAAATGCAGTGCACTGTTAAACACTTGACACATTTCACTTCAGAGGTAGCCAAAGTAATCCCATTGGTAGATTTTAATCAACGTGCCAGTTATGATAAGTTTGTATGCTAAGTCATATTTCTACATTTCTGGTTCCAGACTGCTACAGCACATCCATGTGTATTTACTGTTGTACCTTTCCACTTCCCCAGCACTAATTTAAAAGCTATCAGGTCATGCTAATTGTGACAAGACCAAATTGCACTTGTTTTCATAAAAAGAGGAAATGGTAGGAGACATTCAGTCAAAATCTCCATTACCATCTGTGGCTTTGCTAAGAAAACTGGTGCTCAGCTGAGTTATGCAAAATAAACTGTTTATCAGTCAGTTATGCTGTGGATAAGAGGGAATCCAGTGGTGAGATTTGTAACTGTACACTCTGTTTTGGATTAATACACACACACAGTTTAAACTGGCATATAGCTTTTCATATATACAGTATGTGACTTGTATTATGCAGAGTTTGCAAACATTCTTTGATCATAAAAGCTGGCAATACTGGGTTAGGCATGTCCAAAGAAGAGTGTATCAGCTATCATCTAGCTACTTCACTCTTTCTATTGCACATCACTGAAACAACAACAACAACAACAACAACACACACACACACACACACACACACACACACACACACTTGCATAACAAATAGACTCTCAGATTTAGAAAGAGTTCTTGGGTCTGAACCACTTTCCTACATCTGGAGAGAGAGAGATTTTTTTAAAAAATCATAATTAAATGACAGTAACACTGCAAATGGCAATTCTTTTCTTAATATCTTCCTGGACTACCCTTCATGCATAATAATGCTAATATCCTTGAAGCCATCTGAGACATTTTTCTTCCTTTTCTCTACTGAGACACTTATGACCTCTTTTCACTATTGCAGGGGTAGGCAACCTATGGCACGCGTGCCGAAGGCAGCACACAAGCTGATTTTCAGTGGCACTCACACTGCCTGGGTCCTGGCCGCCAGTCCGGGGAGCTCTGCATTTTAATTTAATTTTAAATGAAGCCTCTGAAACATTTTAAAAACCTTATTTACTTTAGATACAAAATAGTTTAGTTATATATTATAGACCTATAGAAAGAGACCTTCTAAAAACGTTACAATGTATTACTGGCACGCAAAACCTTAAATTAGAGTGAATAAATGAAGACTCGGCACATCACTTCTGAAAGGTTGCCGACCCCTGCACTATAGTATCTAACTGCCTCCCAAGTACTTAAAAACAAAATTTTCTCTCTCTTCCTCTTCAGCCTGCAGAAGTAACAGATCTATTACTTTTAGGGATGAGTTTCTGTTTTAGTTGCACATATGTGAAGTCCTTGAAGGTCTTGTTTTACATGAGCTTGGTCTATATCTTGTGTTCAGTATGTATCTTTTGCTGTTCATACAGTCAACAGCTAAGGCTCAAACTGCATCCATACTGCTTCTGAAAGTCAACCTCAAAAACTTTAAGGACCACATATTCAAGTAATGTATGTGTGCAGTTAATGCATGTGTGCATTGCAAACATTTGTGTGTCTAGGTTACTTGAAAATCAGGCCCTAGAAGTTTGCTAGAAAATATGTGGGGGTCAGATTAAAAAAAAAAAAAAAGTTAAATGGACAAATCACATGCCTAATTCAGTTGTAAAATTACCATGATTGCATACACAACAGGTAACTGTGCATGCAAATGGCTAATTAGGTACAATATAAAGTCTCCCTAAATTCCTCAAATCTTCATTCTGGAGATGAATTATCGACTCCACAAGCCTCCAAAATTGCCATTATTCTGACACAGTGGCTTTCAACCTTTCCATAACAAGTCTCCCTTTTCTGTACCAGGATCCCCTCCACTTCCACTGAGATCACCCTCCCCTTCTAGCTAGGATACCACTCATTTACCAATATGGGCACACTGGTAGCAATTTAGGCTATGTCTACATTTACTAGATCAGCTGCAATCAATGCAGCGGTGTCAATTTAGCAGGTCTAGTGAAGACCCACTAAGTCGATGGGAAAGCGCTCCCCGAGTACGGTAAGTCGGCAGGACAGCATCTCCCGTTGACACAGCGTGGTATAGACACTGTGGTAAGTCAATCTGACAGTGCCTTACTTGGTGACTTTGGGCAAGTTCCTTTTCTCTGTTTGTTTGTTTTCCCATCAAGCTACTAAAAAATTGCTCACAACAGGAGAATTCTGATGTAAGCACAACTTGACTTAAGTCAGAACAGTCTCCTGCTCTAACTACTATACCATACTCCCCCCCCCAATCTAATCTTAAATATATAATCTAAAAAAAGCTTTTAGATAAAAAGTAGTATCAGATTAATTTCCTGGGCATGCCCAGTTCATTAAATACTATTTTATTAGTCCAAATGCCAATAGGTAGGACAAGATGAAGTAATCTGGGGCCAAGAATGATACATGTAGTTTGGTCATTAGGGAAAAATATTCTCAATTTGAAGAATAATTGTATTCTGAAAGGAGGCAGCTGAGTTATCACTGCAGAGATTGAAGAACAGGTTGGAGAAAACACAGCAGGTAATCTAGGGAACAATCCCGTAAAATGCAGAGATTCAGACCCGATGACTCTTCTGTCTTCCCCTTCTATGAAGTGTAGGCCCCATTTCAATTCCTGAAAGTTACACTTGAAAATGAAAGCCTAAAATACTACCCAAGAAAACTGCAGCTATGTAATCTGCTGAGAAATAAACTTGCATAAAAATTCATTACATTAACAGTGAATGAGGTAAGGGTCTGGCAAATTAGATGTTCTGTTATTACTCTCTGAGTAGCATCACCTGCTATCTTAACAGTGGAAGGAAGTGTCCCACTGCCTCTCTAATGTTTATAAGTAAAAAAAAAAAGGGGGGGGGGAGAGGGGGGAAGGGAGGAGGAATTAGAGACTTGAGAGATGTAATCCCAAAGGGAGAGAAAGTGAAAGTGCTGGCTAAATGACATAATATTACAAGATATAATAAAGAAGAAAATGCACATGTGATGGAAGAGGGCAGAACAAAAAATATTCTTGCAATTAAGAAGAGTTTAGAAGATTCCAAGGCCCACAACATTCTAAATAGTTATAAGAAAAAGATTTCCCTTCTAATGCACATGGTACGCAGACATGCCTTGCAGCCTTTTTAATGTTTCCAGGCATCTAAAATTCAACTAAGTGCTCATTAACAAAACAATAAGGGTTCATGTGGCAGGAAGAATGAATCATCAGGCCTCAAGTGGCCCAACACTGCCATGACAGCACTAGTCTTGCATTTTCCATGCAAGATGGTGCAGGCACCTGGCATACACAATTAAAAATGCTTTATTATCTGCTCTTGCAAGAGATTTTTCCCCCTTCAGGCTACTAAAAAATTGCTCACAACAGTAGAATTCTGATGTAAGCACAACTTGAGTTAAGTCAGAAGCGAGCTTTTTCATTCTCTGATCTAGGCCAAGAGTTACTTTCCTTTTGATTCACTGAAGTAGTTTACTTTAAGAACATTCTTTTTTGTTGGGTTTTAAAGAAAAAACGTTGGATTAAAACGTTAGTAGATATTTAGAGTGTTAGTTTAAAAAAATCAGCTAAGTATTTCCCCCTCACTCACTTAGATATTGGAGCAGTAACGTACTGTGGTTAGAGTATGTGAGAGATGCTGGAATATTCCATTCCCAATGAAGCCATGAGGTCACTGTAGGCTATGGTGAAGGCACTCACCCTCTGCGTCTCAGTTTCTTCTTGTGTAAGAGGTGTATAACAATATTTACATATTTCACAGTGCTGGTGTGAACTTTAACCTTTGTAAAATGCTTTGAGAACTTTGGCTGAATATTTTTCTCCTGAAATGCAAAGTCTTCATTTAATAACTAAAATATTTTTATTTTAGCAATCTTTCAAAACGTACTGTTACATGGGCTTCAGATATAGTATCATTTCTGAAATATCTTTTGGTTAAACTCCATGTCTATGTTATCCACAGATCTCACACACCAATTCCAAACAAGTGTTTAAAAATCCATACCCTGGGTACTGAATAGCACATTTAGATGTGTTTTATAGATAATCAGGAGTAAAATCTGCAGTTGACATACTACTCAACAGCACTGCAAGATTACTTTTGAACAAATTACAAAAGCTATCAGATTTCCTAGCAAGTTCTAACTCTTAAAAAGCCATAGTTAGAAAACAAGAGGCTTTAGAAGAATATCAGCATGTGATACTCGGGCATTCAAAACTGAATCTAACAAATTAAATTAGAAGATTATTGCAAATGGAATGGAAAGAGACAAAATGAAATCCATTCTCCATGCTTTTCTGAACTATTACAAGGGCAATCCTACAGAACGGAACAGGTGCCGAAGCGTCTGAGTAGAAACCTGCCTTTTAGATGTTCACAGTCACAAAGCAAATTGAAATCAAACAGAATAGCCTCCAAGAAAGCCTTTGAATTTTTTCTTGTAAAAATCACTCTACAAAACCGTGATTTATTACCGCAGAAATAAATGAATGCAGATGGGTCTCTGATATTACTGCCATGACAATATGGCATCGTGCAACAAAACAAGCTCTAAATAGACCTCCATGCCCAAGTGTTCCTGAAAAAAAATCAAACTAACGGTCTCAAGATTGAAAGTCAAAGTTTTGGCCTGACCAATCTAGCACTCAAAATCATCCCTATAAGATATGGGGGTGGGAGAGAAAAAATAAGGAAATAGTTTCTAGCTTCCAAGAGGTGTTTCTAAACAAAAGAGAAGTTCTAAAATATGCCTTGATTGTGTCTATTTTAACAAGTTCACAATCAAATTAGTTCATCCACCATTTTTGAATGAGTGAATTTTAAATTACATTTGATTTTAATTTGACATCTTGTAGATATAAGCCAAGATCTGTTTCAGTACTGCTAAACATTAATTAGACCTCAGTGCCAGGAAAGAACAGATGAGCGCTGCAGTCTTAGGCCACAATCCTACAAACACTTATGCACATGCTTAACTTTACTACTGTGACAGGAACTGACTACTCATGGTAGTGAAGTTAAGTGTGCGCATAAGTGTTTGTAGGATTGAGGCCTTAGCAAAAAGATGACAATGAAGTTTAATTATTTTTTCGAGCTCAAACATTCTTGTTTTTAAAAAGTTCCTTAATATAAAGTTTCCAACTTAAAAAAAAAAATCCAATATCATTTAAAACATGCAATAAAGATGACTACTTTACCATTTATCCAATACTTTAGTTGTTATCAGTGGTCTTCTATGATTCTGTATGTTCCATTAAAATTGAATCACTCAGTTTTTGGAGGGTTAAATCACTAAGAAACCTTTTAATAAAAAGGATTCACAGACTGGAAAAATTACCATTGCCACTAGTTCACAACTGTATATTCTCATTCAAAGGAAACTCTGGTAAGTACTCAGTAACACCCGTGTCACTGGGCAGAATCTACACTCAACATGTATTTCAGTTACGGAAATACATGCTCACAACTTCTGGTGTGCTCAAGCAGAAATGCTGAACAGTCCCATAGTGATAACATCCAAGAAGCTCTAACTGCAGATAACTTTCATCTGATCTCCCATCTCATGCTGTTTCTATGGTAGTGTAAGGAGTTCCATGAGACTTCTAAAAGGAAAACACTGCAGTCACAGACTGCATAAGAATCAATACCAAAAGTTACAGCCTTTCACCACAGTGAAAATCACAGAAGTTGTGAAAACCAAGTATAAACAAAACACACTTTCAATGTATATATTGCTAATAAATTAGAGACTAGTACAGAGAGCCAATAGCCTCCCTATATAAAGGTTACAAGTAATTTCCATTATAAAGCCCTATTTCTGTCCCCCTATAACTTTGACTTGAAATAGGATATGACCTAAAACTGCCATATTTACTTTAAAGGCAAAGGAGACTATTTTTGCAATCTATGAAGGAGAAAAAAGAAACATTTCTAAATTTGAGTTAGTTATTTAACATTTGAAATGTTGACTTGTGTGTGATGTTGCTTTGGGTCCTTCCAGCTCAAAATCTCCAAACTTTCTATTATTGCTAAAACTCCCTGAAAATTCATGCAAAGAGAAAAAGTTGTAATTAAGCAAAGTGATTAACTCTTTTTTATTGTGGATAATTTTGTGTCCATTGATTTTAATGAGAGTTGTGGGCCCAAAGCTACTCACATTAATGTAACTGGAAGTTTTTTACCATCACTTAAATGAGAACAGGATCAAGCACCACAGCCCTGATCCTGCAATTTGGCACACGAAAGTGAACCTCTGTACAGCTCCACCCACACGGATACCATAGGCCTTGGCTACACTGGCGCTGTACGGTGCTGCAACTTGCTGCGCTCAGGGGTGTGAAAACGCGCCGCCCCCCCCCCCCGAGCGCAGCGCTGTAAAGCGCCAGTGTAATCAGTGCCTGCAGTGCTGCACGCTCACTCGCAGAGGTGGAGTACATACAGCGCAGCGAGAGCTCTACACTCTGTACACACAGCGCTGTGAATTCCCAAGTGTAGCCAAGGCCTTAGAATCATCTGTGGCCTTGTCTCAAAGGACAGAATGGGTGTTTTCTTCAACATTGTTAGCTCAACTGAGTTAATTTAATGCAACTGAAAAGCCATCTTAACACTCATTAAGTCACAGGTGAAGGGTCTGTCTACACATGGAGCTGTTCTGAACTCCGTAAGTGGACACACTTATTCCAGAATAAGAGTGCCTTGTTCCTGTTTTACTTTATTCCAGAATGAGTGCCTTGTTCATAGGTCTGGTCTATACTACCCACCTGAATCGGCGGGTAGAAATCAACCTCTCGGGGATCGATTTATCGCGTCCCGTTGGGACGCGACAATCGATCCCCAAATCGGCGCTCTAACTCCACCAGCGGAGGTGGTAGTAAGCGCCGCCGACAAAAAGCGGCAGAAGTCGATTTTGCCGCCGTCCTCACAACGGGGTAAGTCGGCTGCAATACGTCGAATTCAGCTACGCTATTCACGTAGCTGAATTTGCATATCTTAAATTGACTCCCCGCTGTAGTGTAGATGTACCCATAGGTTAAGCAAAACAGGAACAAGGCACTCTTATTCTGGAATAAAGTGTGTCCACACACGGAGCTGTTCAGGAATAGCTACTGCACTTGAAATTCACACCCTACCTTAATCCGAAACAACTTTCAAATGTAGAAAAGTCCTCTTACCTTAGGGTATGTTTACACAGAAAAAGCTGTGCACAGGTCAGCCACCTGAGCAAGCTTGAATCCAGCAAGCACAGATAACAATAACTATGAAGACAGTGCAGGCAAGCTTCAGAATGGGCTAGCGAGCCAAGTACGTACCTAGGGACGATGCTGGGCTTCTACTCCCCATGCTGAAGCCAATATTGTTACTCATGCTAGCTGGATCATTCAAGGCGTCACGCTGCACGGTAAAGCACATGACGCCTCTTCACTCCCCGTTAGCTAACTCAACTGAGGAAGAAACAAAAAGCACCAATACCTCTTGGAAATTTCATGCCATCAAAACTTCACCTAAATGACAACAGTACATTTACCAATCACATCCACTACTAACTGCAAGAGTTAAATAACAAGGAAATGAATAGTTGTGGACATCATAAATCTAACCGTGCCCACACAATAAAGCATAAAATAAACATGTCCTTTGCATTTGTTTTCATGCCTTAGAGATTAAAACCTCACTTCAACTGGAAAACTGAATATAACCTTAACTACAGAGTTGCTACTGATGTCTCCATAACCTTTATATTTAGTTACAACTTCTAAAGATTGCTGGATCTTCCCAGACTCTTACACACACCTACACTGCAATAAAAGACCTGCGGCATGACCCTGGCTGGCTCAGGTCAGCTGACTATGGTTCACAGGGCTCAGGCTGCAGAGCTAAAAATTGCAGCACAGTCATTCAGGCTTGAGCTGGAGTCCAGGCTCTGAAGCCATAGGGGAGATGGGCCTCAGAGCCCAGCCTCCAGCTTGAGCATCTACACTGCAATTTTTAGCCCTGCAGCCCAAACCTAAGTCAATTGACCAGGGCTCTGAGATTTGGTGCCACGGGGTTTTTGCAGCGTAGACATAACCTCATCCTGATCCTGAGCCACTCCAGAGGCTGAAGAGGCCCTCAGCATAACTTAGACAGCTCTAGAAGCCAAATTATGGCAGCTTCCTGGGGCTCCCCTATGGGACAGAGTGCTGCCCAAAATTTCCACAACACTATGTGCTATGGCCCCATTCCCAACACATCCCTCCCACTTCAGCCTTCCTCTGGCATACCTCCCTACGCCACATCTTATGAGGGGGTTCCTGAAAGACAGCCTGAAACTGTCTTCCGCAGTTACCCTGGCCAGCTCCTGTAAGCTACTCCAGCCCCTTTTCTCTAACATAGAGGAGATGGAGTGGGGTTGAGGATCTCACCACAAATTACTTAAATCTATCAAAGAAATACAGCAGACTCTGAGCCTAGTGAAAAAACAATAACCATAGAAAGCAGAATATACATTATTAGATTAATTGTTGCATCACTTTGAGAGCACAAGCATATGCTATTTTTGATCGGTATCATCTCGTATTTGAGCCAATCACAATGGTTAAAAATGCCGAAAGATTATCTTTAAAAAAAATCAAAATCAAACACCATTTTTATGTTTGTCTTATTGGTGAAGTGACTTAGCCTCCGATCGTGCACCGAGACAAGGCTCATGGCGGATATGGGGCCTGCACACAGTTCTCAGTGGAGGACTGGTACTGGGAAAGAAGACTTTTTCTTTCCTTACACTGAATTTTACCATTCATTCCTGTTGTCTTTAGGATATCTAGACAAACTCATTTTTTCTGAAACAATAACTTCCAGTTTTTGGAAGACACACACTCATAAAAACATTTTATACAAGCTAGTCGTCCCATGAACTCAATGGGAATGTTTATGCGCATAAAGTTCAGCACATGCATAAGTGTTCGCAGGAGTGGGGCTTAAATTACCATACTGTCATAATACATCTAAAACCCTTATATTTAGCTTGCCATGGACCAGCCAGTAATTCACCACTGCTATTATACAATCTGAAACCCACTGACAAATTAAAAGTAAGAAAAACGTTAAAATCAGGATTTCCACCCTCCTCTACCCTTTCATAATCCTGTAACATAAAAATTAAGTGTGTGATTTCAATGTATGAGCCTGTTCTATGGGTTGCTTTCTGGGAGCACAGTTTGTCAGTTTACCAGTTCCTGAAATTAAATATATCCGCTGTGGTTATTAACTCAGGGCTATATTTCATGTCATAGTCACAAGTGACTGATCCTTATTCACTTATTCATTACAATACATAGCAACATGGGATAAAATTGATTTAAATTTGACATCTTCAGTGTTAGAAAATGATTCTCCTCATCCTTTCTACAGCTAAATGTCAGCTATGTATCTTTATTTTCATAGCATACACTTTTGGAGCAAGACAGACCACAGCATACCAATCAATCCAATAACATATTTTTTAAGAGAAGAAAAGAAGAATTGAGAAACTAAGATTTTTTTTCCCCTTTCCTGCATGTCCCTTAGGGTCCCGCACTCCAATTACATTTACTCTCAAAGATTCTGTTTTATGGCAGCCTTTTCATGGTACCTTCCATTTTCTGATGCTCCTTTTGGAGCAGGGACGATCTTTTTAATCTGTAAAGTACCAGGAAAATTACAGCACTATAATAACAACAACCACCCTGTTATGTGCATGGTTAAGAGATTAATAGGACCTGGCAAAATGACAGCTTTGATTTCCTTACAGAGAACTGTGTAATGTCATTCTTATCAGTCAGAGGGGAATTAAAGAGTAATACAATATTCTCCTTCTAGGGAGCAGCATGCTTCCTCCACATATACCCCCTCTGGGCTCAGGACCATAAGACCAGAACTTGAATCCTTCTGTAACATAGGCTATGTTTCACTAGAAACACTGCACCAGCATAGAAGCAGCACTACATACTGTGCCACTACAGCACTTCTGTGTAGACACCCACTACAGCGATGTCAGGGGTTCTCCAATTGCTGTAGTTAAGCCACTTCCCTAAGAGACAATCGCTAAATTGATAGAAGAATTCTTCTGTCGACCTAGAGCTATCTAAACCAGGGGCTAGGTTGGCTTAACTATGTCACTCAGGGGTGTGGATTTTTCATACCTCTGAGCGACGTAGCTAGGTCATCCTAACTTTTTAGTGTAGAACTGGCCACACTCTGGCTATGTCTACACTACGGGTGCTACAACGGCACAGCTTTGATTCTGTAGCTGTGCTGCAGCATCTCCAGAGTGTAGACGCTTCCTACAGTGACAGAAGGGGTTTTTCAATTGCTGTGTTTAATCCACCTCCCTGATTCTTCCATCAACCTAGACGTGTCTACACTATGGTGCTTCTTCACATCCCTGAGCCTCGTACCTATGTTGATCTGAATTTTAAGTGTAGACCAGGCTTCTGACTCTCAGAGGCGCCGTACAGATTAATGTTTAAATACTTTGAGATCCTGAGATAGAAGATACTACAGAAGTGCAAATATTAGCGTAAGAAGTTTGGGGTAGGAGGAGTAAAGCTTTTTTAAATATCTGAGACCAAAAAATATGACTGAAAACTTTCTTAATGGTGAAAACACGTAAAATCTATATATATCTCAGATATTTAAAAAAAGCTTTACTCCTCCCACCCCAAACTTCTTACGCTAATATATATATTAAAAGACTAAATAGAGCTTTATCTAGCTTTTAGACATACGTAAAAAACCCTAACCTCTGAGTTGAGAATAATCATGAAAAATTTAATCCTAATGGGAAATCATTTTGAAAGGTTAAAGCACTCTGAAAAGAGAAAGTGCCGTTATGGTTTACTATCTACAACTTATTATAGTGTCACTACTATGACCCTGTAATAAGTAGTAGATAGTAAATATTTCATACAAATTCATTCTTCCCTTAAAAATCTAATATGTTTTTCACTGCCCATACCGTTAGTTTACTTTCTGCACTTCACTCAGCTAGAACAATTAAGACCAGTCAGTTTACCTTTCTAGTTCTGATGCACTAGCACAATGCTGAAATATTTGAATTACAAATGCAGGAGAATGTTTAAGTTCAAAATAAAGCATTATTTTAATTAGAAATATTCTAATGACATCAAAACTATTAATTTAATTTGGGGGTTGGTAATTTTCAATACCTGCCCACATGGGAAACCTATATTTTGGAGACTCTCTCACACAGGCCCTTTAAACAACAAAACAAAATTTAAAAAATTATCAAAAGGAAACCTTCCAGCAAGCTCAGATAGGACCCCTGAGTCTGCACTGCATACAAGAACAGGAAGAAAAGATAAATACTGTGTGAAACCAAAACTGAAACTAGGAACGGAAACTATATACAGAATCAAAAGATTTTTGTAATGCTTTTATACTGATCATAATTATTCTCCTTTGTTTTAATTAACTCTACATGTTGGAATGTGTGGGTGCAAGGGTCCACTCGTACTGTCAGTTGCAGGACTGAGGCCTTTGTCTGTCTAGTTTAGAGTTATGTTTCTCAAATATTTTGCTAGACACATGTTCCAAGCAATATACATTTCCTTCCCACAGAAAGCCTGAATCACGTGGAGCGAGGGGATGGAATTCAGCTCTTCAATATGTGGGCAGACTGTGGGGCTCCACTTCATCTTCTTTATTGTTAATAATAATTATTTGTGTATCACAAACAATATGCTCAGATAAGGACAGTTTCTGCCCAAACGCGTTTTTAATCTAAGCGAGTCACATAGAGAAGACCAGATGTAAAAGGAAATCTAGAAGAGGGGAAAAAAGTAATTTAAAAAACATTATCTCTGCTTACGGATACTGCAGAAGAAAGTAGTTTTTAGGAAATATCGGCATAAAATAGCGGCCCTGACAACTGGGATTGGGAGATCATTAAATGCAGTAACTTGCAACATGGAACTACACACAGACAACTAAGAAAGAAAATGAGCTGAACATCAAGACCAGGGCCGGCTCCAGGGTTTTGGCCGCCCCAAGCAGCCAAAGAAAAAAAATAACCAAAACACAAAAACAACCCAACCCGCCCCCACCCCCCAAAAAAAAGCCACGATCTGCGGCGGCAATTCGGCAGGAGGTCCTTCGCTCCAAGCAGGAGTGAGGGACCGTCCGCCGAATTGCTACCAAATAGCTGGACGTGCCGCCCCCGCTCCGGAGTGGCCGCCCCAAGCACCTGCTTGCCAGGCTGGTGCCTGGAGCCAGCCCTGATCAAGACTAGCGATATCAAGGGCAGATATTTAAATGCAGATCCATCCTCATTGTTGCACCCTCCCCCCAACCCCAACAGTCTGCAGCCAATGGCCAATTTAATGCCAGTCTACTGAGAACTTCCGTTCAATCCATCACAGGATAGGCACCAACCACTATGTGGCTGCTCGACTCATGCCCATCTTCCCATGCAGACCTCAAGTGGCATGCAAAACCTTATTCTGACCCTCTGTGCTTGGATGAGTTTAATGTCACATACATTAAATTATCTCACCTAAATTCCCACAATTAGGGATTTTAGTTTCAAACTCTTCTATCCAAAGACCTATTATGGAGAAGGTGCTTTAACCTGTCAGTGACCGTGAAAAGTCCAAAACACCCAAATAAATGTTACATCCTTGGTTTAGTTTACTCCTGACTGAAGATCACTTAACTATTAATCAGCACCAAGTAAATTCATCCCATTAAATCATCCTGATGCTAACCCAGGATTCGGCTATACTAAGACACATCGGACCCCCCCAAATTCCACTGGCACACTCCACCAAGCAATACTGTATGTGCATTCAATGCCACCCGGCACAGGGAAGCCCAATCTGTGTATGTTGTGATCACACTGATGAGCCCGGCCTAGATGATTTTGTGCAGATTTTCACGCCCGCTTGGCCAGGCTGCATTACGGCCAGGACCTCTGTTCCCGGAGGCTGATGTCTAGTTCTTCCCCCCACCTGTAATGTTTAGGTGTGTCACGGGCTCTTAGCCAAGGAACGGGCATTGACTTTTGGAATGGGGGGTTACAGTCCACACAGGAGTTTGCCTTGGATGGTCTCACACTCCCGGGCCCCTCCACACACCAGCGGCCAAGGCTGCCAGGGTTGTTTCAGTCGGACGGGAGGAGCGGCCCGGGGAGCAGTGGGGGGCTCGCGCAGCCCCACGCCCATGCAGGGGCGGCAGGTTCCCGCTGCCCCTAGGCCCAGGGCTCGGGGTGGCCAGCAGAGCCCGGGGGCTGGCGGGCTGTGGGGTCACCCCCCCCCCCGGAGGAGGGGCTCTGCTCCCCGCCCCACACCGGGTCCCACGTCCCGACCGCGACCGCTCCCTATCTCGGCCGGGGCGGGGGAATCGGCTCTCCCCGGAGCCCCACAATCCCAGCCGTGCGGCCTAGAAAGCCGCGGCGCTCGCGTACCCGCCCTGCCGGGCCCCGCTCGCGCCTCACCTGCTGGTATCGGCCGCTGCTGGGCTCGGCGGCCGCCATGGCGCTGGAGAGGGAGTGTCAGGCGGAGAGAAGAGACCGGGCGGAGGCCCCGCGGGGCGGGCTGGGGTCGGAGGGCCCAGAGGCGAGTCGGGGCGGCTCTGGAAGCGGCGCGGCTCCGCGCAGACACCCCTGCCTGCCTCCCACACTCAATGGGCGCTGCCTGCCCCTGCTGCTGCTGCTGGAGGCGGAGGTTGGCAAGTGCAGCGCTGCCGGGTCACTGGCTGCTGCCTGCTCAGCTCCAACCACTTCCCTTCCCCCCGCTGCTGCCGCCCTCCCTCAGCTGTCACATGCCTGCCTCGCCTTCGCTGCCGCACTCCCTCGCTGGCACATCCCTGCCGCCTCCCCCGGCTCACTCCTGAGCCCCGGGGCATCCCTCACACCAGCCCCCAGCCACTATTCAGCTCGATACGGATTGGGTTTAATAGGTACAAATGGTAACCATGGGGCATTCCCAGTTTCCCACCTTCTGCAGGAACCAAGCACTTTCCTAAGGGCCGGTAGGATGGACCCTGCCCTCCTCTTCTGAAATTGGTGCCTTGCACTGTCTGACACACCCTTTTGGAATGGGGGGTTACAATCCATACAGTAGTTTGCCTTGGATGGTCTCACACTCCCGGGCCCCTCCACACACCCTAGGACACATACCGGTAGTACATGGTAGTCCTGCTTAAGGGACTCGCTCTGGGTACCCTTGGTGCACAAATTCCCTCAAAAGGTGCTGGGCTGCAGACTTGGTCATGTGCCCCTTACATCTTTCTCCACATTGGTTACAAATATGGTAGCATGTCCTCTAGGGATGGTGTACCATGCACACTCCCTATCCCTGCTCTCTGGAGTTCTTGGTAGGCAATGTGCCTATTCAATTGAAAATGAGGCATCTGGGTGTCATGTTGGCCCAAGGATATGTCTATGTAAGAGCCAGCTCTTCTAGATGTTCCTCTGAGTTGCCTTGCAAGGGAGAAGAATCTGTGTGTTGCAGGAATTCTGAGGAAAAGCTGGGAATAGAACATGGATCGTCTCACTTCCAGGCATGTGACTCACACACAAACCTTCCATGTTAGCATCATGTATGATTTATATTATAAGAGAAAAAGATTTACAACCCAATAATAAAATATCCCCTCTGCCCTTGTATTGTATGATTGTATTCATTACTGATCATTAAGAAATATCTTTTTTAAAAATCAAGAGGTAACAGGTGCAGTTAGAGCTATAAAGGCTCGTTGGGATTTGCCCCTCAATGAACCGATGGGCAAGGGGTGGGGGAGCGCAAGGTGGAAGTTTCACCTAGGGAGCAAAATATCCTTGCGCCAGCCCTGACTATATCCACTGGATGACCCTTGTTCACATGTTTGTTGACCCTCCGCCCCCAAAGAATTCTAATAGATTTGGGAGGCATGATTTCCCTTTACAAAAACCGTGTTGACTCTTCCCAATAAATCGTGTTCATCTATGTGTCTGATAATTCTGTTCTTTACTATAGTTTCAACCAATTTACCTGGTACTAAAGTTAGGTTTACCGGCCTGTAATTTCCGGGATCGCCTCTGGAGCCTTTTTTAAAAATTTGTGTCACATTAGCTATAACTCCAGTTATCTGGTACAGAAGCTAATTTAAATGATAGGTTACAGACCACAGTTAATAGTTCTGCAATTTCATATTTGAGTTCCTTCAGAACTCTTGGGTGAATACCATCTGGTCCTGGTGACTTATTAAAGTTTAATTTATCAATTTGTTCCAAAACCTCCTCTAACTCTAATGACACCTCAATCTGGGACAGTTCCTCAGATTTGTCACCTAAAAAGAATGACTCAGGTGTGGGAATCTCCCTCACATCCTCTGCAGTGAAGACTGATACAAGTAATTCATTTAGTTTCTCCGCAATGGTCTTATCTTCCTCGAGTGCCCCTTTAGCACTTCAATCATCCAGTGGCTCCACTGATTATTTAACAGGCTTCCTGCTTCTGATGTAATTAAATTTTTTTTTGCTGTTAGATTTAAGTTGCTCTTCAAATTCTTTTTTGGCCTGCCTAATTATACTTTTACACTTGACTTGCCAGAGTTCATGCTCCTGTCTATTTTCCTCAATAGGATTTAACTTCCAATTTTTAAAAGATGCCTTTTTACCTCTAGCCACTTCTTTTACTTTGTTATTAAGCCGTGATGGCACTTTTTGGGGTCCTTTTACTATGTTTTTTTAATTTGGGATATACATTTAATTTGAACCTCTATCATGGTGTTTTTTAAAACTTTCCATGCCGTTTGCAGGCATTTCACTTTTGGGACTGTATCTTTTAATTTGTTTAACTAGCTTCCTCACTTTTGTGTAGTTCTCCTTTCTGAAATTAAATGCTACTGTGGTGGGCTTCTTTGGTGTTATCCCCCACACAGGGATATTACATTTAATTAGAATATGGTCGCTATTACCAAGCAGTTCAGCTATATTCACCTCTTGGACCAGATCCTGTACTCCACTTAGGACTAAATCAAGAATTGCCTCTCTTCTTGTGGGTTCCAGGACAAGCTGCTCCAAGAAACAGTCATTTATGGTATCAAGAAATATTATCTCTGCATCCCGTCCTGAGGTGACATTTACCCTTTTAATATGGGGATAGTTGAAATCCCCCATTATTATTAAGTTTTTTATTTTTATAGCCTCTCTAATCTCCTGGAGCATTTCACAGTCATCATCACCATCCTGGTCAGGTGGTCAGAAGTATATCCCTACTGCCATATTCTTATTATTCAAGCATGGAATTTCTATCCATAGGGATCCCATGGTACAGTTTGGTTCATTTAAGATTTTTACTACATTTGACTCTATGCTTTCTTTCACGTATAGTGCCACTCCCCCACCAGCATGACCTATTCAGTCATTCCTATATATCTTGTATCCTGGTATTAGCATATCCCATTGATTATCATCATTCCACCAAGTTTCTATAATGCCTGTTATATCAATATCCTCATTTAATACCAGGCACTCAAGTTCACCCATCTTAGTACAGTATTTAGACTTCTAGCATTTGTATTAAGAACCTATAAAATTTGTCACTTTTTAGCTGTCTGCCTTCATGTGATGTAGTTGAAGGGACACCTTTTAATTTGACTGTTTCTCATCAGATCCTACCTGTACTTTATCATCTTCCATCCTCTCTTCCTTAATAGGATACAAAGAATCCCCATTAATAGATCCTCAGCTGAGGGATGTCTCTGTCCAAACCACATGCTCTTCCACACCTGTTGGCTTTCCCCTAGCCCTTAATTTAAAAAATCCTCTATGACCTTTTTAATTTTACATTCCAGCAATCTGGTTCCATTTTGGTTCAGGTGGAACCCATCCTTTCTGTATAGGCTCTTCCTTTCCCAAAGGTTCCCCAGTTCCTAATAAATCTAAACCCCTCATCCCTACACAATTGTCTCATCCATGCATTGAGACCCTGCAATTCTGCCTGTCTAACTGCTCCTGCGTGTAAAATTGGAAGCACTTCAGAGAATGCTACCATGGAGGTTCTGGACTTCAGTCTCTTACCTACCAGCCTAAATTTGGCCTCCAGGATCTCTCTCCTATCTTTCCCTATGTAATTGGTACCTACATGTACCACAATCACCGGCTCCTCCCCAGGACTACACATAAGCATGCCTAGGTGTCTTGAGAGATCTGCAACCTTTGCATCCGGTGGGCAATTCACCATGCATTTCCCCCAGCTATCTATATTTCTAATGATCAAATCCCCCACTACTATTACCTGACTCTTCCGAATAACTGGAGTTCCCTCCCCCAGAGAGGTATCCTCAGTTCTAGTGGATACCATGACATCATCTGGAGAGAGTGTCCCAACTATGGGATCATTTCCTTCTGCTCCACTTTGATGTTCTCCTTCCCTGAGACTTTCATCCTCCTCAACAGCACTAGTTCTGCGTGTAGTTGCAATTTTCATTGGTTGTAAGTTGTAATGATAAAAAGTGCTCTGTCATTTCTGGAGTGCCCAGTTTGCTGTAAAGAGGAATACTCCCACAGCACACATCTCATACCCTCCTCCTACCCAGACTGGATTATTCACAGCTATGCGTTGTTAACCCAGGCACATAGCTAAGGCTCTACAAGTCATGGACTATTGTGGGGGAGGGGAAATAAGTATACCAGTGGTGCCAAGATGGCATGGAGGGCGGTATTATGAGCACACTCCTACTCCCATTGAAGTCAGTTCTGGAACTAACTCTCAATGACTTCAAAAGGAGTAGGATTGGCCCTGTGCTTTTACAAGGCCTAATGGTTGTAATGATTCTCCAGGGTGCTGTGGGAGTATGCTAAGCAGCAGCTTTTGGTATCCCTTAGTAAAGTTGTAGATTATGCTCCCTCCAGTGCAGTTTATTGGCATTTGTTGAGCACAATCATTACTACCCCCTGCTCCACCAAGACAATCCCCCTTCCAGGGCCGGTCCTACCATTTGGGCAAACTAGGCAGTTGCCTAGGGTGCCAAGATTTGGGGGGCGCCAAAAAGCGGTGCCCCCCAATTTTTTTTACAGCGTTCCTACGCCCCCTCCCCGAGCGCGCGGTCGCCGCTCCACTTCTCCCGCCTCCCAGGCTTGCAGCGCCAATCAGCTGTTTGGTGCCGCAAGCCTGGAAGGGGAGGAGAATTAGAGCAGGGGCGGCGTGCTCGGGGAGGAGGTGGAGCAGAGGTGAGCTGGGGTGGGGAGCTGCCGGGGGGGGAGCTACTGCGGGGGGGGCGCCTCAGGATGTGGGGGAGCTGTTATGGGGGCACCTCAGGGCAGGGGGAGCGGGGAGCTGCCGCAGGGCGGGGGGGGTGGCCGCAAGATGGAAGTTTCGCCTAGGCAAGAGCCGGTGCGCCGTACCGGGGCGGCCCAGCTTCCCCAGGTGGCAATTTAAAGGGCCTTGGACTCCCAGCAGTGGCTGGAACCCTTTAAATTGCCGCCAGAGCCCTGCTGCTGGAGCCCTGGGGTAGCAGCGGCAGCCGGGGGCTCCGGCAGCGGTTTAAAGGGCCCGGGGCGTTAGTGGCGGCCGAGCCCTGAGTCCTTTAAACTGCTGCCGGNCCGGCAGCGGTTTAAAGGGCCTGGGGCGTTAGTGGCGGCCGAGCCCTGAGCCCTTTAAACTGCTGCCGGCGCCCCCGGCTGCCGCTGCTACCCCTGCAGAGGAGGGGAGGGCGCTTACTGGTACAGGGCGGGCCAGCACTGGCTCTGACCCTCCTATCCTTGCCCCTTGCGCCCAAGGCCCCACCCTTTCCGGGAGCCAGAGCCAGCCCCAACCCAGCCCCGTACCGGTAAGTCCCTGTTTCTACTTTCACCCCGTAAGGCACTCAGTTTGGTACCGCTATAACTTTTTCAGTTAGAGTTGTGATTTTTTTTACTAATATAGGCCATGTTGACACTATCAAGTTTGGTCAGGTATGAAAACACCATACACCCTAACTGACATAGCTTTGCTGGCAAAACCCACTGTAGTCACAGTAAGCTGACAGAGTGCTTCTGTTGGCACAGATAACATTGTCCAGGGAGGTGGTGATAGCATGCCAACAGAAAAACTCCTTCTATTGACATTTGCTGTGTCTACACTAGGAGGTTCTGCAAATATAGCTATACTGGCAAAGCATTTGTAGTATAGACAAGGCCACAGTTACAGCACTACAACTCTAGTCTGGATGCAATTATGCTACTATAAAGGTGCCTTATATCAGAATAGTTTATTTCCCTTCCCATATGGGACTAACTATAGTGGTATAAAGCAACTATATCAGTACAGTTAAAGCATCACAACTTTTGTGTGTAGACAAGCCCTCAGAAAGTGCAGCAAAGATCTTGGTATAAATGCTTAGCTGCATTGGATCAGACTAGATAAAGTGAGTTTAAATCATCAGGAAGGTTAATTGTGTGATAAGGCACTGTACTGAGACAATGGGGATCTGGGTTGTATACCTGAGTTTGCCACAGACTCCCTGGGTGACCTAAGGCAAGCCACCTAATTTCTCTGTGCCTCGGCTCCCCATTATTGAGGATAAATTAATTGTGAGGCACTGAGATACTATGGTGATGCGGGCTGTATAAGCATACAGTGACAGTACTGGCAAGCTCTGGGCCTCCTAATGCAGCAGGGGTTTGATGGTGACTTGTGTCATTAAGCCCCTACTTCTGACAAACTCATGATCCAAGACTGGCATCCAGGTTCTGCTGGCAGGAGCCAGACAGTGAACCAGGCTCCCAGGGTGCGTAGTTTCATGTTTTTCCTTCTTATTCATCTGTTTTATTCTTTTTTTTTTTTTTTTTTTTTACACCGGGGTGAGAGGAGAAGTGGAACATGCCCAAGCAGTGAGGGATGTCAGATGGTAAAGCTGAAAGAAGCCATGTCAACTGAGGGATCTAAAAGAGGGTCCCTGGTAGTGGTGGTGTTTTACAGACATTAAAACAGGAATTTTCATTCCCCCCCCCCCCACAAAATTAAAAGCTTCTCAAGCAGCTCCCAAAGGGGAAAATCCTGGTCTCTAAACTCGGCTGGGTTCTGCTGAAGGCAACACAGAGAGTAAGAAAAATATTCTGCTTATTAGTCACCTATTTAAAATGTACCTGCTCTGAGGAGCAGAATTGTTTGCTCCCCACAATCTGCTAGATGTGAGGAAAGGAAAATGAGCCTGTAGAGGTACCATGGAGCTGTTTAACATTTAAATCACTGACAAGAGTCGACTATAAATAGGAAAACATTGAAATGTGTAAATAATCATACCTGCACATGGACTGCATGTTATATTCACACAGCTGCTCATTACACAGTGACAGTGTAAATGGACCTGCATAATATGCAGACACACATAGTACACAGAGCATGGCCGCTCTCATAACTGATGCCTACACCTGGGTATCTCTTGGATTTTTTTCCTCCTGCTTTGGGGTTTTATTTCTGCTTTGCTTTTGTCAGGAGCTGCCCATGGCCACTGTGCCTTTGTGCAGTGTGACGAGCAAAGTATCTTTTGAACAGAATGTAAAACAAGGTCCTGACCATTTGTGACCATTAAAATTTCATGGCATTTTTATGAGATGTGGGGAGTTAATCCAAGTGTCCTGGGCAAAGTCTAGTTCATGTACTATGAATTAGGTTCATTCAGCCTATTCTTGATGATTGGTTGGATATTGTGGGATCAATCCTCAGATGCAGCAGTGTTCCACTTAGTGCATCTGAGGGGCCAAAGGGCCATTGAAGACTATGCTGCAGACAGTGACAGGTCTGGGCAAGTGCCATGTAGAAGCCTTTGAACCTGATAGTGTTCTAATCACAGCAGATTGGGTGACTAGCTGCTTCCACCCAAAGTGCCATTGCTGGGAGAGGCTAGTGCTGTCGCTCTCGTAATAAATTCTTATGCAGTCTGTGTCTTCAGTATTTGCTTTTTAGAAAACTCAGAGACCTGACCACGTTACCATAGTAACAGCATGAGATGTGAGCTCTGATGAGGGTTATCTGCAGTCTAGAGGTTCTTGTGTATTGTCGCAGGGGGACTATTCGGCATTCTGTCTTTGCACACCAGAGGTTGCACATGTGTTTCAATAACTGAAATGTTTATTTAATACCGATTTCAACAAGTGACACTGGTATTGATAGGGAGATTTACCAGATTTTCCTTCAGATGACAATATGAGAAAAGAAGAACCAGGGATCAAGGCTCTTTTTTTCCGACCCTATGGACCAGAACTGGTCAGAACTTAAAACTATCACTGGTCCCTCTGATTAGCAATGTTTGCTGACATTGATCTAGAACTGAACATTTCAAGTTACAGCTCTGAGATCAGTGTTTCATTCCCCAGGGATTGACAGAAGTCATAATTCATAACCTATGAATTATCTTGAATCAACAGGTATATTTAAACGATTTAACTCACAAGGCAAAAGATAAGAAGCACCATCACACAAGGCCATTGATACAGGTGAATTTATTGGCCATTATATTTCCATCTCATTGTGTGGGGGGAAGCATGTGGGGGAAGCCCAGGCTATCACTGCAGCTGCTCATGATGTCCCCACTTTGTGGACGTTCACAGCTCTTCAGGCTTTGCCTCCTTTAGCCAACACTACACTCTTTTAAATTATTAAAATAAGAAAACCACACAGGCAGGATCACAAGAGAAACTGCCTGTGAAATTATTCTTAAAAATAAAAAGCTCTCTAAATAGGAAATAATGAAATAATCTGAGAGAAAAGCTAGATTTATAAGTGCCTGTGACAAGGTATAAAGGTGCTCCTTAAGTCCCAGCATGTAAGGGGTTACAAGGAGAGCCCAGGTTCTCTGTCTATCATATGGGGGAGCTAGGGTAGGGCTTTAAAGTACAGATGAAGCTATTACAGGGGTCATTAAGTAGTATCTTTTCCCCTTATGATCCCACTTTCTGAAAGCTAGAAAGACCTCTCTCTGGTGCTTGTTACCCAGTGTTCTGAGTTGTTCTGCTCTTATAGATTCATAGATTATAGGACTGGAAGGGACCTCGAGAGGTCATTGAGTCCAGTCCCCTGCCCGCATGGCAGGACCAAATACTGCCTAGACCATCCCTAATAGACATTTATCTAACCTACTCTTAAATATCTCCAGAGACGGAGATTCCACAACCTCCCTAGGCAATTTGTTCCAGTGTTTAACCACCCTGACAGTTAGGAACTTTTTCCTGATGTCCAAGCTAGACCTCCCTTGCTGCAGTTTAAATCCATTGTTTCTGGTTCTATCCTTAGAGGCTAAGGTGAACAAGTTTTCTCCCTCCTCCTTATGACACCCTTTTAGATACCTGAAAACTGCTATCATGTCCCCTCTCAGTCTTCTCTTTTCCAAACTAAACAAACCCAGTTCTTTCAGCCTTCCTTCATAGGTCATGTTCTCAAGACCTTTAATCATTCTTGTTGCTCTTCTTTGGACCCTTTCCAATTTCTCCACATCTTTTTTAAAATGCGGCGCCCAGAACTGGACACAATACTCCAGCTGAGGCCTAACCAGAGCACAGTAGAGCGGAAGAATGACTTCTCGTGTCTTGCTCACAACACACCTGTTAATGCATCCCAGAATCATGTTTGCTTTTTTTGCAACAGCATCACACTGTTGACTCATATTTAGCTTGTGGTCCACTATAACCCCTAGATCCCTTTCTGCTGTACTCCTTCCTAGACAGTCTTTTCCCATTCTGTATGTGTGAAATTGATTTTTCCTTCCTAAGTGGAGCACTTTGCATTTGTCTTTGTTAAACTTCATCCTGTTTAACTCAGACCATTTCTCCAATTTGTCCAGATCATTTTGAATTATGACCCTGTCCTCCAAAGTAGTTGCAATCCCTCCCAGTTTGGTATCATCCGCAAACTTAATAAGCGTACTTTCTATGCCAATATCTAAGTCGTTGATGAAGATATTGAACAGAACCGGTCCCAAAACAGACCCCTGCGGTACCCCACTCGTTACGCCTTTCCAGCAGGATTGGGAACCATTAATAACAACTCTCTGAGTACGGTTATCCAGCCAGTTATGCACCCACCTTATAGTAGCCCCATCTAATTTGTATTTGCCTAGTTTATCGATAAGAATATCATGCGAGACCGTATCAAATGCCTTACTAAAGTCTAGGTATACCACATCCACCGCTTCACCCTTATCCACAAGGCTCGTTATCCTATCAAAGAAAGCTATCAGATTGGTTTGACATGATTTGTTCTTCACAAATCCATGCTGGCTATTCCCTATCACCTTACCACCTTCCAAGTGTTGGCAGATGATTTCCTTAATTACTTGCTCCATTATCTTCCCTGGCACAGAAGTTAAACTAACTGGTCTGTAGTTACCTGGGTTGTTTTTATTTCCCTTTTTATAGATGGGCACTATATTTGCCCTTTTCCAGTCTTCTGGAATCTCTCCCGTCTCCCATGACTTTCCAAAGATAATAGCTAGTGGCTCAGATACCTCCTCTATTAGCTCCTTGAGTATTCTAGGATGCATTTCATCAGGCCCGGGTGACTTGCAGGCATCTAACTTTTCTAAGTGATTTTTAACTTGTTCTTTTTTAATTTTATCCGCTAAACCTACCCCCTTCCCATTAGCATTCACTATGTTAGGCATTCCTTCAGACTTCTCGGTGAAGACCGAAACAAAGAAGTCATTAAGCATCTCAGCCATTTCCAAGTTTCCTGTTACTGTTTCTCCCTCTTCACTAAGCAGTGGGCCTACCCTGTCTTTGGTCTTCCTCTTGCTTCTAATGTATTGATAAAAAGTCTTCTTGTTTCCTTTTATTCCCGTAGCGAGTTTGAGCTCATTTTGTGCCTTTGCCTTTCTAATCTTGCCCCTGCATTCCTGTGTTGTTTGCCTATATTCATCCTTTGTAATCTGTCCTAGTTTCCATTTTTTATATGACTCCTTTTTATTTTTTAGATCGTGCAAGATCTCGTGGTTAAGCCAAGGTGGTCTTTTGCCACATTTTCTATCTTTCCTAACCAGCGGAATAGCTTGCTTTTGGGCCCTTAATAGTGTCCCTTTGAAAAACTGCCAACTCTCCTCAGTTGTTTTTCCCCTCAGTCTTGATTCCCATGGGACCTTACCTATCAGCTCTCTGAGCTTCCCAAAATCTGCCTTCCTGAAATCCATTGTCTCTATTTTGCTGTTCTCCCTTCTACCCTTCCTTAGAATTGCAAACTCTATGATTTCATGATCACTTTCACCCAGGCTGCCTTCTACTTTCACATTCTCAACGAGTTCCTCCCTATTTGTTAAAATCAAGTCTAGAACAGCTTCCCCCCTAGTAGCTTTTTCAACCTTCTGAAATAAAAAGTTGTCTCCAATGCAGTCCAAGAATTTGTTGGATAGTCTGCTCCCCGCTGTGTTATTTTCCCAACATATATCCGGATAGTTGAAGTCCCCCATCACCACCAAATCTTGGGCTTTGGATGATTTTGTTAGTTGCTTGAAAAAAGCCTCATCCACCTCTTCCACCTGGTTAGGTGGCCTGTAGTAGACGCCTAGCATGACATCTCCCTTGTTTTTTGCCCCTTTAAGCCTAACCCAGAGACTCTCAACACTTCCGTCTCCTATGTCCATCTCTACCTCAGTCCAAGTGTGTACATTTTTAATATATAAGGCAACACCTCCTCCCTTTTTCCCCTGTCTATCCTTCCTGAGCAAGCTGTACCCATCCACACCAACATTCCAATCATGTGTATTATCCCACCAAGTTTCAGTGATGCCAACAATGTCATAGTTGTATTTATTTATTAGCACTTCCAGTTCTTCCTGCTTATTCCCCATACTTCTCGCATTTGTATATAGGCATCTAAGATACTGGTTTGATCTTTCCTCCCAGTTTTGTCCTGACTCTCCTTTCTCTCTGCCAATATAGCCCACACTCCCTCTTGTTTCCGACTCATTTCCCCGGTCTCCATGTTCCCCACTTACCTGTGGGCTTTGCTCACCTGTCCCCGACGAACCTAGTTTAAAGCCCTCCTCACTAGGTTAGCCAGTCTGTGTCCGAAAAGGGTCTTTCCTCTCCTCGAAAGGTGAACGCCATCTCTGCCTAGCAGTCCTTCCTCAAATAGCATCCCGTGGTCTAGGAAGCCAAAGCCCTCCTGGCGACACCATCTTCGCAGCCAGGCATTCACCTCCATGATGCATCTGTCTCTGCCCGGGCCCCTACCTTTGACAGGAAGAATTGAAGAGAATACCACCTGCGCTCCAAACTCCTTCACCCGTACTCCCAGAGCCCTGTAGTCACTCTTGATCCGCTCAGTGTCACACCGCGCAGTATCATTTGTGCCCACATGGATGAGTAGCATGGGGTAGTAGTCAGAGGGCCGGATAATCCTCGACAATGCCTCCGTAACGTCTCGGATACGGGCCCCCGGCAGGCAGCATACCTCCCGAGATGAAATGTCAGGGCGACAGATGGGCGCCTCCATCCCCCTCAGCAGAGAGTCTCCGACCACCACTACCCTACGTTTCCTATTCGCAGTGGTGGCAGCAGACTTTCCAGCCTTAGGGGTACGAGGCTTCTCCTCCTTTACTGTAGGGAGTGATTCCTTCTTTCCTGTATCAAGAAGAGCATAACGGTTACCTATAACCACGGCAGGAGGGTTCGGAGCAAGGGTGGAGCACTGCCTACTGCCAGAAGTAACCAGCTGCCAGTGTCCACCCTGAGCCATCTCCTCCTCCACCAGTGGTGTATCAGCAGTCCTGTGTACTGGGACAGCTATCTCAGCTGTCTCCACATGGACACTGTCGAGGAATTGCTCGTGGATACGGATGCTCCTCAACCTAGCCACCTCCTCCTGTAGCTCTCCCACCTGCTGCCTGAGAGATTCCACCAGCAGGCACCTCTCACATTGGATGGTCCCCCCAGCCTGGATATCAGTAAGTGGAAATTGCAAGTTACAGTCTTTGCAAAACCACACCAGGATCTGGGTAGAGGCATCCATGCTTAGGCACTCTGTCTGGCTACAGGCACAGGTGGAGGAGACAGCAGCAGTGCTGGCACAGGTGTTGCGGGTCTTCCTAACCATCGTAAGCCTCCCTCTGTCAAACTCCCGTCTGCAGCCCCCTGTCAGCTGAAAGGGTTGTTTAAGCAAAAAGTTAGAATGTAGTTGCTTTATAGGTATTAAGGGGAATCAAGAGAAAACAGATGGAACCGGCAAGGGACCCTCGCCCCCTTCCTGCTCCCCTTCCAAACTCCCTTGCGAAACTCCCTGTTAGCAGCCCCTGTTCGCTCTTGTTTTTTTAAACTTTCGTGTGTGAAAGCCAGCCTTGAAGAAGGGGACTTGAGCTGTGCTATAATTTGGGATGTTATTTTACCTTCCCTGACTGGTGTCTTGAAGTGCCTCCTTCAACCAAACATAAAGCAAACTGCCTCTGGGCCCTGTGGTCCTGTGTTCCATTTCTCTGTGTCTCAGTTTCTCCATCTCTGAAAGAGAGAAGATGGATTGGATAGCATGATTGACTGTACCTCTGTATTAAAGACTGGTGGGGGGAAAATTGATCCATTTCATATAAATTAGGAGGGCTCTAGGAAGTTGCTAGTACAGTGCTCAGATGGGCAAAGTTTGAGCATTTCTGATGTACACTGTGGCGAGGCTCTTGGAAATGCAGGCAAGGCAGATATGCTTATGCATCTAAAAATGTATCAGCTTGTTTGGGGTAATGTTTTAACTGACTTTCTGTTCATTTATGAACCACATGAAAGTGCTAAAATAACTTAATAGGGGAAAGGGTGGGGGACAAAAGAACAGTCACACATTAAAACTACAGAGGAAATTTACTTCTGCAAGGTCTAACTGTCTGTTTCTGAAATCTGGCATCTGCCTAATGAAAGAGCATTACAGCCAACATAAAGAACCAACTCTCTGCAGCCACAGGATGCATTACTTCATCACAAGGAGAGGGGAAGCAGAGAACTGAGGTTGGGATGAGGTGGCCCATTGGCACAACATCCATTTCTGCTAATACTGTACGTTACCTTAGGAATGGGAGGTAGGGAGTTTTGTTGTGTGTGAAGAAGATGAATCAGCCCAGAGCCTGCTTCCTTTTCCACCCTTGGCTATCTACCTACTACAGCATTTTATACCACTCACCTCACCATGGTATCTGATCATCCATCAATAATAAAATCCCTAGTACTTATAGTATGTTTGTCCAATAGATTCCAAAGCACCTTACTAAGGTGACTAACAGTTATTGTCCCCATTCCATAGATGGGGCAAGGAGGCCAAGAGAGACAGAGGGATTTGCCAAGGTCAGGCAGCAAGGTGTGCGGTTTGGATGTTCAGTGATCTAATTTCCCTTTTTCTGCCCCAACTAGAAATCTTCTTCCTCTCCCTCCCCTGTTCTGGAGGTACAGTGAAGCTGGAAAAGTGAGTTTTAGGTTTGGTTTGGAAAGAGGCAAGACTTGTGGACTGTCTGGCCCAGATTCTCAAAGATATTTAGATGCTTAACTCCCACTGACTACAATGGGGCTTAGGTGCCTACAAACCTTTTATATAAGAGTTTATATTGATTAGGAGCAGGATCAGACCCCAGAAGAAAGCTAATCTGAAGTAAATAACTGCAAAATGCTTTTAGGAGAAGGATTTAGAGAAAGTACATTTGAGAGAGTGAGAGAAGGTGGTTTCTTTCTACCCCAACCGAGACACTGCTCCTGGCTTTGCTTCACAAAGACCTGGTTGCTGAGATACCATGTACAAAAGCTGAACAGCTGGGCAAACAGACCATTACAGTGAAATGCACCCTTCTAAGAGAAGGGAAAAAAAGAGAGGAAAATGTAGGGTTTGTTGGCCTTTTAATAGCAAGGGAAAATGTGCCATTAGTTCCAAAATATACTTATTTCTTTATATTTCAAAAAAAAATTTAAATGATTTTCTGAAGAGGAATACACTCAAACAAAACATTTTCTTTAGAGATTATTTATCTGAATACACTTTTAACAGCCCAGGTACTTTAATTATAGGAAGTATTTAAACTCAAACCACTACTATTTTAAGTCCCGATCCTGCAAAAACTTCCATAGGATAACTCATGTGAGTAGAGTTAAGTACATACATAGATATTTGCAAAAGTGGGGCCTTATTATTAATTATTATTATTATTAAATTTGTACATCTTCTTCTCAAGGAGCTGCCTCAGAAAAGAGGATAGGTATTTTTAAATGAATTTTACAAATACCTTTATAATAATTTGCAATGGATTTAGCCCTACATAATTCTCTCTCTTCCTCATTTTTCAAATCAAAGATCCTGCAATGTACAAGATTTTATGAGCAGCATTAAAAAATACACCAGACATTTTTACACTGATAAGGTAGATAAGGAATTACAGAAATGTAAAGTTAACTGCACGAAGGATTTCATTTTCACCGCTGTGGTTTAGATTGTGACAGCTCTTTTGCAATAAATTTAGTTTTTCATGGGTTGGTTATTCACCCCTGAAAATTTTACTCCAAGCTTAAACTTGTTACAATACATCTTACCACAAAAATTAAATTTGTGAAGGACCGTAGGTGAGAATTCAGTAATGATCCGGACTTGCCATTAATTCTAACCAGTTCAAAATGCTACTATTTGCATTTCAGTAGAAGGAAGCCACTAAATCCTGAGATGGAACTGGAAGAAACATTGTAATTCTCCAAATGCCATTATTGTAAAATTTACAAGCCAGAGGGTTACGGGTGAGTATTTTTGAAATCTCAAGCCTCCAGGGGGGTGTAGTGAAATCTATTGTCAAGAAAGATTTTCAAGGGACAAAAATAGGGCTCTTAAGAACTCATTGAATAAATGACTCTTGTGTGGATATTTAAACAAATAAAAATGTAACTATAGAAAGATACTAAGTAGTAACACAATTTCATGTCAGTCTAAAGTAAAAGTGACCTTTTTTTCCTTTTGGGGAGAAAATGGTTTATTATTATTATGAAAACCAATTTGACTTCAACAGGGAATTTGTATTACAAATAAAGTATTACTCCACACTTCCACATCAACTCCTAGCCAAGGCTTTCAAAGGACATTACAAACATCTAATTAAGTATAACAGCATCCCACATTGAGAACTTAAGGAATAAAATGGAGTCACACTTTATCCACCAGTGAAAGGCAATCATTTCCAGGGAAGAACACAGTAGTTGCTGAACAGTATACATACAAGGCAGCAAAATACAAAAGAAAGAAAGAAAGAATATTCATTTGAAACGGCAGGGTGAATTTAGATGGAGAAGGTACTCACTCAGTAGAAGTCTTCTAGGATACCGAGGTTAATACCCCTACTCTTACAGAAATTTCACAGGAGCTTCAATGACCTGAAATTATCAGGACCCTAGTTTTATACCTTATCTGAAAGATGGCAGCTCCGGTAGCACAATGCCTCCTAGTAACATGCTAGAACCAGTGCTGACTCAGAGGGAAGAGAATAACCTATGGAATAACTAAGGCCCTGTTTACACTACAGACACTACGGCAGCACAGCTACGGTGCTATACCTGCTACAGTGACAGAAGGGTTTTTTTACAATCACTGTAATAAAACCACTCCCTCAAGAGAATTCTTCCATTGATTTAGCGGTGTCTACAGTGAGGCACAGGTCGTCTTAATTGCGTCTCTCAAGGGTGTGAATTTTTCACACACCTGAACAACATAGCTAAATTGACCTAAATTTTAGGTGTAGACCAGGCCTAAGGCCCTAATCCTGCAAAAACTTAAATACTTTGTGCACTGTGAATGGTCCCACCGACTGGCAATATCTGAGCCAATCGCTGCTTCCTGCAGTACCTGTGGGTATCCCATCTAAGCACTGACTATTGTCCCATCATGTCTAAAGGTTTCAGAGTAACAGCCGTATTCATGTCTAAAGTTAGGTCCAGCTCTGCACCAAACCCCATATAGATGCCTTAGACTGAGAGCTCTTTGGGACAGAGAACGTCATGTCTTTTAATTCAATCTATAAAGCACTGAGCACATTTTTGGCATCATATAAATAATACATAATAATAGTGACCCAATCTGCTTCGCTTGAGAGGGCTAACAGTATCATAGCATCATAGCACAAGGCAGCATAGCTTTGGCATACCGCTTGCAACTATTCTTACAATGTGTCATGTCAACCTTGGCATAGTCATTTATATCACTGGTATAATCTTCTCCTGAATACAAAATAGAGAAGACTATTAAACATGAAACAGAGATCAGAATTAAGGTGCTTTTTCACACATAGTCAAGACAACACACCTTCTTACCCAGCAGCTCACTGTCTCACATATACACCTACAAACTAATTGAACTATTTATCATACAAACCAGGAAGGAAGAACTAAAAGGAAAAAGTTACTGTTATATCTATTTTTAAATACATAGGAGGTATTCAGATACTACCATGGCCTCTGCAGTCCACCTTGCAAGATTGGGGTCCATACTAGGGTGACCAGACGTCCTGATATCTGCCGACAGCACTGCGGTTTTTTTTTTTTGTTTTTTTTTTTTTTGCTCTTTCCCTTATCTGGTCATCCTAGTCCATACACATACCTACTTAGATTAGCTATTTTATAAAATAGTGTCATTGTGGTTTTAGTTTACCCAGTATTCTCAACCCTAACCCATTCAAATCATGAGTCAGGACCCCCAAAATCATGAGACTGGCTTTAAAAAATAATGTAGTTAAAAATAAAAATAAAGGTTGGGTTCTATTTATTTGTTGTCTAGTTTCTGAGCTTTAGAATGCACTTGGGTCACATTTTCAAGCTTTTATCTGCAACCATGAGGGCTAGAACATTATTATTTTTTAAACAAAAGGTGTGGTTTACACAAATCATATGAATCTAGGAGCTGGGGCTTTAAGAAATAACCAAATATGGCAGGATTTAAGATATAATCCAGATTATTGACAATGTTTTACTTTATCAGCTCTTTTCTAAGAGATCCTTACATTTCTGACAACATAGGAACAGCCATATTGGGTCAGACCAATGGTCCAGCTAGGCCAATGTCCTGTCTTCAATGCCAGATGCTTCAAAGGGAAAGAACAGAATAGGGCAATCATCAAGTGATCTATCCCCTGATATCAAGTCCCAGCATCTGGCAGTCAGGGATTTAGGGACACCCAGAGCATGGGGCTGCATCCCTGACCATCTTGGCTAATAGTCATTGATGAACTATCCTCCATGAATGTATCTAATTCTTTTTTGAATCCAGTTATATTTTTTGTCTTCACATTTCCTGGCAAAGAGATCCACAGGTTGACTATGCGTTGTGTGAAGAAGTACTTACTTTTGTTTGCTTTAAACCTGCACCCTATTAATTTCATTGGGTAACTCCTAGTTCTTGTGTTATGTGAAGGAGTAAATAACACGTCCTTATTCACTATCTCCACTCCATTCATGATTTTATAGACCTCTATCATAACTCCCCTTCGTTGTCTCTTTTCCAAGATGAATAATCCCAGTCTTTTTAATCTCTCTTCATATAGAAGCCGTTCCATACCCTTAATCATTTTTGTTGCCCTTCTCTGTACTTATTCAGTTTCTAACATATATTTTTTGAGATGATGTGACCAGAACTGCACACAGTATTCAAGGTGTGAGTGTACATGGATTTATATAGTGACATTTACTGTCTGTGACAATCTGTATCCCTATGCTCACCCTTTTTACAAGACTATGATAAATTTTGTACAAAGTATGCCTTGTAAGGTAGTATTTGAAAACTCACAATTTACTGATCATTCTTGTCCTGATAAAATATGTGTAGCAACATTGTATGTAAAGTTATAAAATTCTACTGTATAAGACATGTTCTGAGTCTAGGGAAACAGCTTCAAACCAGTTCCCCAGAGACAAAAGGCTAGCTAACACCTCATCCCAGTGTCAACATAATCAAATGGGCTATCACCTGGTTAAGTGGCCATTCTTTGGCAGGAAGAAGGGTGTGAGTGAGAAATTTACATATTGGCAATGGAACAGCTGGAAGTTCCTGACCAAACAAACTTTCCGTCTCCTGAATCTCAGCTGATGATTTTCAAAAAGGAAAATAAGAAGTGAGAACAGAGGACACAAATTATCTCTCCCTTCATATGTAGTCACGCACAGCATTGACAATACTTGAAAGACAAAGCAAGCATCAGTCAACTGGGGAGGGATCCTGGCTGAAAGATCCAGTCAATAAGACTGCTAGAACATGTGGTGAGAAAGATCCTTTTGCTTTAAGTTCACTTAGCTTGTTAAATTAGGTATTAGTTTGCATTTCACCTTTTATTTCTTTGTAACCAATTCTGACTTTTATGCCTTATTCCTTGTAATCACTTAAAATCTATTTTTTGTAGTTAATAAACTTGTTTTACTGTTTTATCTAAATCTGTGAGTGTTTGGAGTGATGTGTTTGGGACCTTCGATTGGGATAACAAGATTTGTGCATATCATTTTCTATTAATGGATTTTATATGAACTTGAATTGTCCAGGAAGGTGCTGGGCAGTAGAAGATGCACATTACTGGGGGAAAATTTGGGACTGGGAGTTTGCTGCTGTTGTCCTGCTGGTGTAATTCATGGGTGGATAGCTAAGCACACATACAGTATAGCTGGGAGTGATTTATATGCTGGAGGCTGTGGGTAGGCAGACCAGGCATAGTTGCTCTCACAGCAAAGCAGTGAAAAAGGCACCTCAGGGTGGAAAATTGAGGGGACATAGCTATCCATCAGTCCAGACTATACCCTGGGAAATATCACACTGTCTCATTATCTATCATTGTCCTAATGGTTCCTAACCTTGTTAGCTTTTTTGATTGCTGCTGCACATTGAGCAGATGTTTTCAGAGAACTATCCACAGTGACCCCAAGATCTCTTTCTTGAATGGTAACAGCTAATTTAGACCCCATTATTTTGTATGTATCTTTAAGATTGTTTTCCAAAATGCATTACTTTGCATTCCTTCAACATTGAATTTCATCTGCCATTTTGTTGCCCAGTATAGGAGCAGCAGAAGTGCCCTAAAAGTGGGGGGACCACAGGTGCCGGAATCATGCCTCCCTGCCCCTTCTCCCCAAGCCCGAGCACTGCCCATTCCTACAAGGCCCCGCCCTCGCACTGCCCATTCCTACAAGGCCCCGCCCTCGCACTGCTCCTTCCCCCCGAAGTCCCCACCCTCGAACCACACCTTGCCCAAGACCCCACTCCTGCACTGCCTCTCCCCCCCCAGACCTATCCTCGCACCACTTCTTCCCCCAAGATCCCACTCCCGTGCCACCTCAAACCCCAAGAGTCTGCCCCTGCTTGTTCCTCTCTGCCCCCTCCCCTGCTCACCCTTATGGCCAGTAAAAAGTGGGAGGGGCTATGTTCCTCTGGTCCCCCATTCCGGAGCCCTTGGCCCAGTCACCCAGTTTTGTGAATCCCTTTGTAACTTCACAGTCTGCTTTGTACTTCAATATTTTAAGTAACTTTGTATCATTTCCAAACTTTGCCACCTCACTGTTTATCCCTTTTCCCAGCTTATTTATGAGTATGTCGAACAGCACTGGTCCCGCTAGAGCTCGCTGGGGGACATGCCTATTTACCTCTCTCCATTCTGAAACCTATTCTTTCCTACCCTGGGTTCCCTATTTTTTAAGCAGTTACTGATCCATGAGAGGACCTTCCCTTCTTGTCTCATCCCATGACAGCTTGCTTTGCATAAGAGCCTTTGGTCAGGGAACATTATAGCCCCTACTCACGCTGGTCCACATGTTGGTTGACCCCCCTCAAAGAATTCTAATAAATGCTGTCCAGAGATTGTTGTTTTGGCTACTTTAAAAATGAAGCGTTAAGAACACAGCTGCTGGTTGGTTAATAAATACGGTATTTCAGACTCTGCATGGAAGCAACCCAGGATTGTGTTGCCCAAGCACCAAGCAGCCCAAACCGGGGTAGGAGCGTTCAGGGCGAACCGGCTTCGGAAGCGAAGCGTGAGCGGCGCTCAGGCGGTTGCAGGAGCCCTGCACGCCTCTGGCACCGGCCGGAGCAGGGGAAGTGCTCGGCAGGGGGAGGAAGCCTGGAGTCCGCGCTGCTGAGTCAGCTCCTCCAACATGACCCGCCCCCAGTCATATGACGAGAGCCGCGGCTTGGGGCGAAGCTGAGTGGGGGGCGGGCGCAGCAGGGTGCGGCGCGCCTGGACAGGTAAGTGAGCCGCAGCGGTGCGGCTCCGGCCGTGCGCTCCTTGCGGAGGGGCTGCGCCGGAGAGGCGGCGGCGGCGGCAGGAGGCGCTAGAGCGCGCGGTGCGGGTGTGGCTGCTGCGGGGCGCTGCGCCGGGGCCCCGCGGGGAGAGTAGGGGCAAGAGTTCGAGTTCCAGCCTCTCACTCGGGGTTAAAATGGCGCCTGTGGGACGCGGCTGGCTTCCCTTTGTTGGAAGGGCTTTAAATTCCCGCTCCCACCTAATGTGCGAGCCCCACTGCCCGCGACCTGTAACGGCACCTGGGTAGGGGCGTTTTGCCTGCCGTACAGCGCCGGGGGCTCCGGAGTGCTGGGTCCACGATCAGTTGTAGCCTCCCGGAGTGACCGTGGGCAGGTGCTCGCTGATTGGCTGATCTGTGTTCATAGGATGGGGGGGAAGAGACCGGGTCCTGTGGAGGAAGCTGTATACCCCTCAAACTCCAAACTACTAGGGTAGGGTAAGCTAATGCTGATCTGGTCAACGTTAACTTGCCCCTTTCTTTCCCTTTGTAAGTGGTAACCCTATTTGGGCAGGTTCTGGGTCACTGGCTTGTAGTATGGCTTTTGCCAAGCTATACCGCCAAGAGTCAGAGACCGCTGGGAAGGAGAGTCAGCGTGAAGGCATGGGTTCTGTCAGATTACCCTGTGCCTCCTCTGATTTGAGGAGGGGTATCCTTAGGAATCTACGTCCAGTTTCTTCCAGATCCAAAATGCCACACCATTTCAAGAAACTGGATGCTCAGTAAACCCAAGCTCTTTTCCTGGCCCTATATGGGAATAACTTGTCTAGGGAGCAATCTAATCCTTAGTGGCTAATTCTTCTTGGTAGTATCTGCTATTGGCTAACAGTGTTCCTTTCACAGGGCCAAAGTAACTTGGTTATTGCTTCATGAATGCACTCAGATATTGTATGTACCTCTTGCAGTGAGAGGTGGAGGGAGAATGTAACTGTACAGAAAAATTGGTAGCGATATGAGTTCCCAATATTTATTTCAATGTAGAAAATGAACTCCTTTGTTGAAGCTTCTTTATTTTAGATGTGCAGGAGACAATGAAACTCATCATTCTTGAGAACTATGTGCAAGCCAGTGAGTGGGCTGCAAAATACATTAGGAATCGAATTATCCAGTTTAACCCTGGCCCAGACAAATACTTCACTCTTGGACTTCCCACAGGTAGGTTTTGAAAGAGGATTCATTAAGATGCTGATGGTACCTTCTGTTTAAGCAACTGTAAAGCATCCTGACTATTTCACCAGTTGGAGCATTTAAGTGGCAGAGTATTCCCCTAATGTGAAGGGAGTGTCTCCTTATGCAACATATAGATGGATGGTTCTGTTATTTGGGGAGCAACAGTCTATATAATTTACTTAGCTTAAGAAACCTTTCTCTGTTTTTAAAGTAAATAAATTATATAGAGTGATGCCTCCCAAATAACAATAATATAGAAGCTGATGCATTGCATGACAAAATACCCCTTCACATAAGTGGAATAGTCAATGATGCTTTGGAGAACTGTGTGCTTCCCCAATGTGTAAAATAGAGACAGCATTCATCTACTTACAAGATTAGACCCTTATTACTTGAATTAAAAGAGAATCTCCAATATTAGCTATACAGGGCTGACACACAGTTGAGCAGTTCTGATTCTGTCCAGTTGAGGGTAGCGTAGCACACACTCAGCTGGATTATTACAACTGGGCAGAATTGGAACTGCTCAATTGTGTGTCATAGCCCCTTTATGGCTAATCATGGAGATTCTCCTTTAGTTCAAGTAGTAAGGGTCTGTAATCTTGGAGCAACAGGAGCTGGACTCTATACTATTGAAGCTGAAAGTTGATGTAGATTTGTTTCCATATTATTTTTTTTAATATTAGGATTGTGATCCAACCACATTCTTGTTTTTGGGGAGGCAGCATCAGAAGTGCAACCCACTGGGCTGCCCTTCCCACCACACCATGGTGTTTGCTAGTTTGCTATATTATAATCACTAACATAATTAATGATGTATATAGCTCTTACGCAGCTCAGTGTTTCACAGTGCTGCGCATACACTAATTCCACTAACGGTTTTTAAATTTTTCCCTGTATCTCTCTTAGGAAGCACTCCTTTAGGATGTTACAAAAAGTTGATTGAGTATTACAAGAATGGAGACTTGTCCTTCAAATATGTGAAAACCTTTAATATGGATGAATATGTAGGTGAGTCATCTTATTTCATGAAATGTTGTGGTAAGGACACAATCAAGCTTTTTTTTCTTTTTTGGCCCCAAACTTTATTTATTCTGGTGAGTAAAATCAAATTAAATCAGACATTTATGTTAATTCAAAATCACTTTGTATAGAACCCAATGTAAAATGATCCTAAAACCAGATGGGGAGGAGAAAGAGAGGAGTTTGGAATGCTGTGTAATACAAATTAACAAGCTGCAACTTTTCCCTCCAATTAGAGAGATCACATTAGCTATAACTCTCTTAAAAGCTGAGTGATATACTACCTGAGTATATAATTAAAGAAGTCCCACTGAAGATGCTGTTAGTAGATTATGTGTAACATCTTTGAAGTTCCCATTTTAGCTCAGCTTTCTTCTAATCAGGGAAACTGCTACTTGGCTGGTTTGGATGGAATGCTGCAGCCCTGTCTTTAATTAATAACCGAGACAGGCCGTGCTCCAGCAAGACTGCACTTTAGACTTACTGATATGTGGTCCTATTATGTTAGATTAGGATTGCCTTGTTTGTAAAGTTGTGATGTAATATTCCCTTCTCAGAGCTGGTTCAGAGAGAAAAGTGAACAAATCCTCTGGTTATCAAGGTACCAAACATACATGCTTAATATGTGTATAAGTTTGCTCTTTGGCCCTAGTGCTATTGCATTCTCTTCCTGATTTGAGTGGACAGATTTTTTTTCTGTGAATAATCATAGTCTGAGAGCTTCGGGTTAGGATTAGACAGTTCTATAAAGGATGACTCTAACAATCAGGGAGTTCTTGGAAGAATTCCCTGACTGTTAATCAGACTAAAATTGCTTCTCTGGTTTTGGCATAGTGTTAACAAGCTTGGACTAACAATAATTCTGCAGAATGTTGTAAAGATAAGAAAAATTAGACCTGCTGTGTATCTGCTCTTTTGGAGAACCTGCTCCATAATATTAATGCACCTTATCCATGTAACTAGGATGATCTGCCTCTCTGTAACACTGTGATCTTACTGGAGCTATTGTGACTATTTTTTAAACTCACGGAAGTTAAGGAAGCCCAGCTTGAAGGGCAGATGGGGATACTGGTATTGATTTGTAATCAAAACCCCTGATGTCTATGCAAATATATGTAAAAGTTTTTATATAGGGTACTGTATCCCTCTCAAATCTCTCATTTGAGGCCTCAGTCCTGAAAGCTGTAGCAATCAGAGTGTGAAAGTCAATGGGGCCTTGGATTGTAAGCATTTGAAGCAGGGATTCTGTTTGTACAATGTCCAGCACCATGGGTCCTGTGTCCTGAAGGGGTCTGCAGGTGTGACTGGAATATAAACATGAAATAATAAATGTTCCTGGTCAACAGGTCTCCCAAGGGATCACCTGGAAAGTTATCACTCCTTCATGTGGAATAACTTTTTCAAGCACATTGACATCTCTCCAGAAAACACCCATATTCTGGATGGAAATGCAGCTGACCTACAGGCGGAGTGTGATGCTTTTGAGGGGAAAATCAAAGCAGCTGGTGGAATCGAACTCTTTGTTGGAGGTGAAAATCTGAAGGAATAACAGACTTGGAGAGAACACAGCCTTGTTTTTGCCATAATTTTAGCTAACTTTGGGGAATTCCTTTTTCATTTTGTTTTGTTTTTTGAGCCACTTATTAGATTTGCAGTCAGTAAAGCCACATGTGCATCCCATTTCCAATTAGTGTATGCGCACCTGTCAAGTGTCGCCTCTATCCATTCCCTTCTATGGTATTGATGGGGACAAATGCTATGCATAGGTGACTCACTTGTGGTGTATGTGTGTTTGGGGTTTTTATTCTGTCTCAATGAGATGTTCAGATTGTCCTAGTAGCTATTCCATCCCTGGTCAAGCCTTACGGCCATACTGGGTCAGTGGAATGTGCCTCCTGGTCAAGTAGATGGGTCTCAAAATGTGAAGAATAGACTGGCTCCAAAGTCTCAGGCTACAGGGGTAGGGGATGATTTTAAAGTTCAGCTATTTTTGAGGTATATTTGGCCAGAAGGGGGCAGGAGTGTAACTTTTTTTCACGGAAGTCAAATAGCTAAAGATTTTGTTCAAATTTATTGATTTGTTTTAAATTGACATTTCATCTAAGATCTAGATTTGAAAATTTCAGTCCAATAGGTGAATTCTTTAGAAAAGTAGTAAAAATTTGGGGGTGGGGGAGAAAGGTGTGCTAACCAAAACTGTGTTGCAACCTTTCCAATAGCAAGTTCTACCAGGTAACTGCTGTAATCAGCTATAACCCCTCTGAGACAGTGGTATCTTCTAACCTGAGGCTTTTGGGTGCTAACATTCAAGTTACTTGAGTTATTACGTCCCAAAATGCAAAGGAACAGTGTCTCTGCTCTTATTGACGTTAGTGGGAAATTTGCCATTCAACTTCAAGGGAAGCAGGATCTTGGAGCTTGAGCAAAGCTGCAAGTTCTTGTATGAAAGTAATGTGCTTCACCTGTTCTGTAGCTATTCTTAGGAGCCTATAGCATCCTTACAGTAAGAATGATGTTGGCTTTGCTTCCTATGATGTGTTAAGGTAGTGACATAGTTCTTAAACTGTCTCCAACACAGGTATTGGCCCAGATGGTCATATTGCCTTCAACGAGCCCGGCTCAAGTCTGGTGTCCAGAACTAGAGTGAAGACATTGGCTATGGACACCATATTGGCTAATGCTAGATTCTTTGATGGCGACCTCTCCAAAGTTCCCACAATGGCTCTCACAGTTGGAGTAGGCACAGTCATGGATGCTAGAGAGGTTAGAATTAAAATACAGTGACTTAATAGCATGCTCCATGGAGCATCAAACAGTTGTCTAGTCTTCAAGCAGTGGTACTTTCTGCAGCCCAGCCCCAGGCATTATAACTGGGCTTCCAGAGCGTAGTTTGCTCAACTAAACAAACAACCTAGCTACCTTCTTGAACCCTGCACAACTACCTCATAGCTTTTTTTCCCTGGGGCTTTGATTGCAAAGATCAAATTAGCCATGATCAAATTAGACACAAATTGAAGGGCTTATAAATGCAGCATGATGGCTGAGATTTGGTCCTAATAAAAGTAAAGCCATACCTGCAGGGAGAAGAAAAGACGGGTTGGCTCACCAAACAGTCATATGCATTACATCAAAATGAGCTTATTCATGTGGCTTCCATTATGCTACTTTAACATTTTTCATGTAACTATGCAATACAGTTGTATTTAGCCTGGGGGGGGCTGGGTAAGGGAGGTTTCCAGGGGACAATCTCACAAGGTAAATGTGAGAACCACTGACTTACTCAGAGGTATACCAGCAAATTGTGAGAGTCACAAGGTGGTGTGTAGTTGCATTTATTTTTACACCTGTAGTTCATAACCGTTAATCACCTCCTCTAGCTGTCTAAAGTGCTCTAGTCTATTCTTGCATAAACACTAAAGGGAGAGCTCACAGTAACAGGTGGATAAACTTTAAAATGGCCAGGCAAGCCATAATTTTACTACCTAAAACAATACAGCCAAAGTGAACTGTACCCAGTCAATGAAGTGAAATACTGCTGGGGAGGACTAAAATAGTTTTCTTCTTTGGATGACTTACTCATCTACTGCTTCAAATCACACTTGGGTGTGTTCCCTTTAAATGTACATCACAAAACCTAACAATGTTATTCCTGTGTTTTGTTTTTTGTTTAATTCAGGTTATGATTCTAATCACAGGAGCCCATAAAGCGTTTGCTTTGTACAAAGCCATTGAGGAAGGGGTGAACCACATGTGGACAGTGTCTGCCTTTCAGCAGCATCCCAGCACTGTCTTTGTGTGTGATGAGGATGCCACCCTAGAACTCAAAGTTAAAACAGTGAAATACTTTAAAGGTAAGTATTTGGCCAGATCAGGCCACTTTTTCAGTTAGCTGGGGGGGATAGCTCAGTGGTTTGAGCATTGGCCTGCTAAACCCAGGGTTGAGTTCAATCCTTCAGGGGGCCACTTAGGGATCTGGGGCAAAATCAGTACTTGGTCCTGCTAGTGAAGGCAGGGGGCTGGACTCGATGACCTTTCAGGGTCCCTTCCAGTTTTGAGATAAAGTATAGAAAAAAAAAATGGAGATATACCTCAGGCAGGGGTGGGCAAACTTTTTGGCCTGAGGGCCACATTGGGGTTGCAAAATTGTATGGAGGACTGGGTAGGGGAAGGCTGTGCCTCCCCAAACAGCCTGGCCCCCTCCCACTTCTCGCCCCGACTACCCACCTCAGAACTCCCGACCCATCCTGCTCCCTGTCCCGACTGCCCCCCCCCAAGAACCTCCGACCCATCCAACTGCCCCCCTGTAACCCCCTGCCCCTTATCCAACCCCCTCCCTCCTCCCCTACCCCCTTACCATGCTGCTCAGAGCAGCAGAAGCTCACAGCCCTGCCGCCCGGCTCCACGCTGCCTGCGTGGTGGCATTGTGATGGAACAGCAGGGGGCTAGCCTCCCCGACGGGAGCTCAGGGGCCGGGCCAGATGTGGCCTGCAGGCCGTAGTTTGCCCACCTCTGCTTTAAGGGCTACCATTTAATTTAGCAAATCTTTCCTGTCAGAAAAATTGTGTTTGAAGGAAGTGCTGTCAAATAATTCTCAACCCTAAAGGTTTAAAAAAAAAAAAAAAATCTCCACTGACTAGAAATCTATTCAGGGTAACATTTAAATGTAAATTATTTATTTAAATGTTCCCCTATAGTGTTACTAACCCTATGTTGAGTTAGTAACTCAAAACTAGAAATGGCTATTGCTTAGAAGCCATAAATGAAGAGTGAGGCTAGCTTAATTCTCCAAGCTGAGTGAAGTATGTCCCTCTTTCTGTACATAATGGAATGTAAAGTAGATTTAATAAATTGTTAGTCTGTAGTGGTGGTAAATGACTAAGTAGTTTTTAAAATTAATTATGCTGACACTCCCTCTAATATCAAGCTTACAGCAATGGGGTGAAAAATACTTTAAGAGGGTTGTGTGGGAAGGTGGAAATATAAGGATATTACTAGTGGCCATAATTAAAAGCAAAAGTCCTCCATTTATTGCACTTACTACCTCTACTTAACCTTTCCTTTTCCCCCTGCACCAGGTTTAATGCTTGTTCATAACAAGCTTGTGGAACCCTTATACAGTATGAAGGAAACAGGAGCAGAAAGAAGACAGTCTAAGAAGCCGTACAGTGACTAGTTTCTTGGGGGCTGGTATGATGCTAAGCAGGCTCTTCTCTTGGAAATCAGCACTGGAGAGGAGGAATCCCTACACATTCTTCTTGTTCATAAATAAGCAGAGATGTGCTCATTTATTGTCTCCATCTTTTAAAAGAGATGAATGTTGAGTACTTTGGGGTTAATAAATTAGATGAGGATGAGACCTTATGTATTATGTTCTAGCAACCTCGAAACTACTCACTCGCTACTGGTGAAGCCAATTGAAATGAGGTGTGTAATCTATAAAGCAAGTAAATGAACAGGAAATAAATATCCCTCAACTCAAAGGTGAGGAATATGAAAGGAAGTAAAATCAAATGGGTAATTGTAGAATGTATTACCCACACACATTTAGGTTTCTCTCTCTTCTCTTCCCCCTTTCCCCCCATGCACTTATTAATCTCAACTGCACTAGCATCATGAAATTGAAGTACTAGCACTAACTAGAGTTAGCCATTAAATAAACTTCCTCAAAGCTCCCCTGCATTAATTTGTACTATTTTAGTTTTGGGGCTTTCTTGAGGAGATGCTACTAACTTCAGTGTTCATTGATGTATATATGTTATGCACCCTCCACTTCAGCAAAATCAAACGCTGCACCTACCCTGGCTCTTTAGTATTCTCAGCTTAATGAAATAGCTGCCACCAAATGGTTAAACAGCAATTGTTCCTTATCCATCTGTGTAACTCTAGCTACTATTTCACTTTATGGTCAGAATTCTAAAAATTCAAACATTATGTGAATGCCACTGTATGTCAAGACTAAGGCACTGTCATTACAATCAAGTCTAAATATTTAATCCCCTGTCCGTCCCCTCCCCATGCCATCAAGTGTTCTGTTAGTTGTAGCACTGTAGGGCCAACTGCCCTCCCCCAAATCTTCTAGCCAGTTCCCCTCTTGCCTTTCCTCATAAATCATGGTGGTACATGCAGGGAGACCTGTCATAATTCAGCTGTCCATGAACTTAGCCCATATATTTAACCACCTAAATCCACTTTGTGATGAATGAAATACTCTACTGCTCTAGACTATGCTACTTCCAAAACTCTATTGGCTTTACCTTTATTACTACCAAAAGGGCTTACATCAGACTAGTGAAGTGTAAGTCACTGGTGCTGTTTAAGTGGGGGAATATGTATTTGTTTACATGGAAATCCTACAAACTATTCATAATGTAACTTTCTACATTAAATGCAGTATTTTTTAATCCAAATAAACTGAGTCATGTTGACTGTCTTTACCCATTAACTCTCAAAGTTTTATTAGGAATTAAAACATCCTGCAAGGCCAGACAAATAATTGTAGGGGAAAGAGATGCTGGTGTATCAAAGATAGTTAGCGGCTAAAGCTTGATGGTAAGGATTGTCACTGCCCACTGAAAAGGGATCCTGTGGAAAGAGGAAGAGATGGAAGTAGAACTGGAGGTAAAAATTTCAAGAGTAGCTAAGTTACTTAGGACACACTGGATGTCCATAGGACTTCAATGCTCTTGAAAAATTTTACGCTAAACTTTTCATTTAAAAAAAAAAGTTAATTGAGACAAAACAACCAGAATACATTGCTCACTATATGGCAGAACCTAAAAAGTGATGCAAATCTTGGCTTTCTATACATTTTGTGTATTACCACCTCTGGATGTAAAAATAGGCAGGAAAGCATGTTTACTCAATTCCAGAGCCACCTCCTTCAAGCTAGCTTCCATTGTTGCAAGAATTCTGCCTTCATCCTAAATTTGTGTGAAATTGCACCAGAAAAACTGGAGGCCCATTTTTAAAGCAGGCCATACACAGTAAATAGATATGTTCCTGCTAGAAAAGTTTACAGAGCTGCTGTAGAAAAATTAAGTATTTTGCTTGAACCATAACTTGGGCCCTCTAACAGCTATGAGTAAGATACTGTTAAATAGCTAGAACTATTCCAGCTTCCATAACTTGTATGCCTGTAAAGATTGACCTAAGGCCAAAACGTGGCTTTTAGCTGTCAGACTGTACCATATACTACGGTATTGAGCATCACAAATTATCCACAGAAGGAAATGGAAAGTTAATGTCAAGGATGTGAAATCAGCAGCAAAAGCACTGAGCCTAGATGCAAATAAGAGCAAATAATCTACATTTTTAAATAACATTTATTCATCCCCATCTTACATTCATCGTGGTAATATAGATTTACATCCTTTTTACAAAAAGGAGGGAACAAGGCTCATTTGAACCATTAAAACATTATTTTAAAGGATAAAAATTTACCAGCCTCTTTACTGCATAACATCTCATGGTTATTTCTGCAAATAATGCTTTGCAAACTAACACAGGTAGATTGAGAGAGATTAGGAAGCAGACACTTTATCCAGTCTATATGCATAATCCTTCCCTGCAAATACTTGATATGCCATACGATGAGTTTTAAAAAAAAATAAAAAATTTTGAATTGGAAACAAGCACATTCCAGAAACAGTGCTTAAATAGGAAACCTCCACCTGAATTAACTTTAGGGTTTGAATTCTTGATCATTGTATTTAAACAGAGCAAAAGAATACAGAGCTAGCAAACACTTTGCCTGGTATGCACCAGGGCTAGGCATTACCATTTTAATATACATGATTACTACAAACAGCTAAGCTAATTTACCAGCTGAAATGATCATCACAGTTGCTGCCCAGAAGCAGAATAATAATATATTCCGTAGAGTGACTTTCTATGTGCTGATATACATCCCATAATGGACACAACTGTGAAGACAATTGAGTTTACTTTTAAAAAGGTGAAGTTAGTGCATGTGAAAGGTGCTGGAATGCAAATTAAACAGTCCACACACAGGAGTAGTCAAGCTTCCCCTACCTCAACCAAGATTAAGGTGGACCAATTCCAGGCAAGGGGAATCTGTCTCCATGCGTATTCTATCTTTGATCTCTCTCAGGCTACCATGCATGATAGCGAGTTGTGTAATGGGACTCTTTGTCCCTTCCAGAAATGGCCTCAAACTATTTACTCAATTCAGCTAAACAGATATCTGAGTAAAGATTTATTTACTAACAACCAAACCTGCATATGAAGAGTTGACCTTGACTCTCTGTATCATTACCTAGCTCCTGAGCCATTCAGGCCCTGCTGTCTTATTTTGAACAAGGTATATTTCTCATTAAAAAGTCAAAGCAGCTGTTTTCTAGCCCATCTTATAGATGAAAAGTATTTCTAAAATGTAATCCAAGCCCTGTTCTCATATGTGAGTCTGTTTGTAAAACTACAGGGAGGGAGATTTGTTTTTCCAATAACTTCTTATTTTGAAGTTTGACGACAGTGAGAATGAGTGAGCTAGTTCAGCTGGAAGGCCGCACATTAGTCCCGGCCATTTATCGAGAGGTCTTTGGCCAAAGGACTTAATTTCACAAAAAAATTTTAACAACTAGAAATTGGGAAGGAAAAATATGCAGTTAGGGGATTCAAGTCACAATTGACTGTGTACCTGTAAAATTTCAGTTCAATGTTTGAGGTCACTTTTTTATTTATTTATTTAAGCACCTCATTAATATCTGAGTCAAGAAACACTGCACAGAATTTCACAGATTGGGCACACAGACTGTTTTAATATCCATCATTATGAAAATAATCACCAGACCATATAAATTCCTTCCCTGTTAAGATATGATAGCAACATGGAAATTAATTACTGAAACTGAATAAAAAAAAAAGGTGAGAGTTATGAAAACAGGAAATGTTTGTCAATAATTGTCTACACAGGACCCAGGCATTAGATCTACTCTGTGGTGGTGGAAGGACAGGAGGAGAAGGAATGGAGGGCAAAAATTCTGCAATTTATAAACCTCTACCACCCCAGTGAAGCGTGTCTGGGTTAGAACAGTGAGCCACCACAGAAAAATCAGTTTGGATCCAGGTCAGGAAATGCTATGAAAGCAACTGGCTCAGCCTCTGAGCGAGGGGAGAAATTCTTATGCTATGTTTAATGAGTCTTCCTGCAATGGACACAAGAAGCTTCACCAAAGGGCTCCAGGGAGAGCACATCTAGCCCATCTCAGCGATAAGAAAGATTACTGCAAAGTATGCAGGATGGAATCCAGAGATCCTTGCAAGGCCAAACTTCCTGGAGAAATTCCCAAACAGAAATTTCTAGGATGTGTTTCAGAAAAAGGGGCACATTATGGTATTTAGAGTTTTCTCAACTATTTTTTAAGCCTTCGGATGACAGTTTGTTCCCCTCTATTTAGCACTGGACATGTACATGGGGGACCTAAACCACTAGAAGAGGAGGGAAATGGTCTCTTCTGTTTGTGGCAATACCATCCAAATGGTTGTGTGAGCAGCCTGCAGTGTGAAGTGTTACCACTCATCATATGAAAGCAAACAAACTTGACGTAAGCAGAAGAGATTCATTTCTGGTTTCTTCAGCTTTAGGTGATACAGAACATAACTAGTCTTCATCTTCAGCATCCCTGAAGTCACCATCAACATTCATAGCTTGAAACAACCTGTGAGACAGGCAAGAATCTGTATTAGGAATCACTGAACAGCAACTTGAAATTGAAACTATGATTTGAACTTTGCAGCGTCTTTATTTTTGTCATTTCATTGAAAAGCATGCATTGCAACAGCCCAAAGTTGACTCAAACAACAGTGCCTAGCACAATGGTGTCCTGGTCCATGATTAGGGCTCCTAGGCACTATGGTAATAAAAATAAATGATAATGATAATTAAGCCTCTAAAGATCCCAGAGAGTATTATTATTAATCATTTTTATTATGGTAGTGCCTAAGACCAAACGGGAAGAGAGCCCCATTGTGCTAGGCACTGTCCAAACACAGTAGTAGAGAGTACCTTGTCCTGAAGAGTTTACAATCTAAGTGGACAAGGATAGGAGAACGGGGTGTAACACACAAGCAGAGTGAAAAATGTGATGCTGCAAACACATCAAATTAGTTCAATGATTAATCTATTTTTTGGGGTGTGGGTTTAAATTAGGAGGGAATAAGCTAAATGGAAAGAAAAGAGAAGGGAGATGGAACTTTGAAGGGAAGGTGGGTAAAGGGGTGGGGCAGGGAAGGAGAGAAGGGTAGCTGTGGAGTGAAACTGAAGAGAGGAGAGGAGAAGAGAGTGTGGGGGAGGAAGAGGGAGGGTTGGAGCAGACAGCCAACCAGCATAAGCCAGTCACGAACAATTCTCTGAACATAGATCCTTTCCCCATTTTACAAGCAGGCAAATTGAGGCACAGAAAGTAGCTGACTTTTGCTACCGACTTTCATTTATTAGAGAACAAGGAATAGAACTCAGAAGTCCTGACTCCTATTCCCTCCCATGGAAGCATCAATACAATGTCTAATATAAGAGACTCAATGTCCTAGTGCTAATCTTTAAAGCCCTCAATGGTTGGAAGCCTGGCTACGATAAGACATTGGTCTCCTTTGCTAAAATCTGCTATGATCAAAGGTTTTGTTGAGGCTGATGAAGCCCAGAGCTACAGCCAACGCCCTGTTGCTGGGAAGTTCCTACCACCAGAGGTTAGGAAGAGTTCACGTCTTGCTGCCTTTACAGCATAATGCATGACACTCCTCTTTGCACAGCATTTACTTCAAAAATGGCTGCACAATGACCAGCAACATTTCCTCTGGAGATAAATATTACTGAACACATCCACTTAAGAAAGCAGAATAAGCAATGGAGGGATGAAAAATGTGGTCTTAGTATTCATTTGATATGACACCTACATACCACAGTGAGGGGTACATTATACATGCACAGAAAGATCTAGGAATGAAATATAATTGCAAAGAATTCTTCGATCCTGCTTGATTAGCAAGACACACAATGCAAGTCAGTGAACCAAGCTTTCATGCTATTATACCTCTCATCCACTTCCCCTACCATCTACCCAAGTAGCAATGATCTCTTCTATTCTTCCTCACAATCCCAATGCTGATGGCGTTAGCCTCCAGTTCTGCAATTCCTTTATTGCTGCCTTCCTACATATTTATACCAGACTCACCACTGTGATATCTGAGCACCTATATATGAAAATGAACTGTTCCAACAACAGGGGGGAAAAAAATCCCTCAAAGGCATACCATATTTCAAATCATATCTGAAAACATTTTATTCTTTTGCCTACATCTCAAAATTTCTCTCATTTGTATTTTAACTTTGTAACTAGCTATATAATTAAGTGAAAAAATAATTGGGGGGAGGGGCTTGCAAGAAAAATGCTATACATATGGAGCTTGTATTGTGTTTGAGGGCATATATCGTGAATACGTACCGGTTAAAGCATGGGGAGGATGCATCATTGAAGTGCTTATATGGGTTCGCCCTAGACAGAGAACCCATACAAAGCCAGCAAAAGTACTGCCTGCAGCCAGTGCATGTCATCTTGTTACAACCATCTAGTTTCTGGTGGGGGAACAAACAGGGAATAGTAGTAAGAATCAACCATATCTCATGTCACTTCTAAGCCTTCAAACCTGCCTTTGTGCAACATCAGCAATCAGTATGCGACAAACGATAGAAATGTGTATTTTCAGAAATGGAACATCTGTACAGTATTTCACTACACGTCACACCATCTTTGACAGACTACAAAAATTTTAAACTATAAAAGATTATTTTATAGGCTGTTTACCCACTGTATGAATAAACGAACAATTTTATTCAAAAGAAATAACTTTTCATCACCAGTTATTTCATTCAACAATAAGGTCACCAGCTGGGCCTGAGCGCTGGATCTTCAGATCCCCAGCACAGATCTCTGCCTACTTGAATTATAGGAGTAATTATCCTCCATGTGGACTAGCCACTAAAGGGGGGAGCTAAGTTACCTAAGACAATTATGCCAGACAGGTACACAGCTATTTGTTAGACAGCAGTATAATACTACATCAGGATTTCTGGGTTCTATCTCTGACTCTGGAAAGGGACTGGCACGCACTGGTTAGATAGGATAATCAAAATACCTAGTTTTGGCATATTAGCCTGAAAAGCAATGATGCATAGTGGATAAAACTTGATTGTGCTATATTACAGACCTCTGTTTTCTTCCCAATTCTCCTTGAAGTGACTTTGGATAATCTGTTAATTTATTTGCACAATGGGAGATGAATACTTGACTGCCTTCTAGGGTTGGGATACAAGGCCATGGTCAATAACAGTATTTCCATTCATTTCAGATTTTAACAGCAATCAGGAGAGGTGAGGTTTGAAATTATGATCTTTTGGCTCCCAGCTCAGTACACTTTTGCCTAGTTTACGGAATATTTGGTAGCAAGAGAATCTCCCTGGTGTCTGCGGAATACTGCCTGCCTTGTGGTAGAGGGAGCCTGATTCAACCAAAACAGAAAACAGACCATAAAATCTAGTATCCTTGTGAGGTCTGTTGCATGTCGTCACTTCAATCTGGTTTCAGGAGATGTGTACCCACAGGAGGAGTTTCTTCTTACTGTAATGCCAACTGCTTCTGCTGGCTGCAGAAGTGAGGACAAGCTCTATTACAAGTGTAAGTCTACAATATTGGTGAATGTCGTTTCCTGTTTGTGAACCAGTAGCCTGTGTCACAGAAGCTTTATTTGGCTGCATTACTAAACACACTAGAAACCTCACTTTTTCCTGAATTGTTTGCTGGCAATTACCCAGCACCTGGGGAACTACTGATGAATACCTTTAAAAACTGAAAATACCTACTTTTTATTAAATGTAACACTCAAAAGTAAGACTAGAGTAGCCAGCAGCAGGGATGAGGCACAAATGGAATCATACGGACCCTACAAATGAAAGTCCTAATTCCCTGGCACTGGTCCCCATAGTGAATCGCATTAGCAACATAGGACAGTAACAATTAAGAACAAATGTGATTCTCCAAGTTTGGCCCAATACACTCACCTCTATATGAGTGCCACAACAAGGGCAGGCCTTTGAGTTCTTTTCTAGCCATTCTTTACTTTCCATCTCCTCAAGCACTTTCTTAATCACTCCTTTGCCATGGCGCTGCTCCAAAAATATTTTAGTGGCCTCATCTGCTTCTTGGTACTCATTACGCAAATCCATTAGCTTTTCTAAGGAGTGAAATAAAGACACAGAAAAACACATTAACCTTACATACCACACTGCATATGGAAGTCACACTCTTAGCTAAGCCAACGAGCCAAACTCATTGTAAACATAATTCAGGAGATTCCAAAGATTGCAAGGGTCAAGAGGATTCCAATAACTTTGATAGGAGAATGAGGCAGCAACAGACACCCAGAAGTTCAACCCAGCTGCTGATACTAGTATAATCTACCACCTCTCAGCTGTGGAAACTCCAGGACCACAAAACAGAACACACCAGGGACAAGTACTTTATACTTTTTAAAAAAACATGTTATGTTTGAGATTCTCAAACATAGTACAAGGAACATCTTGTTATTTCATAAATATCTGCTCAATATGCAGCTTCAGTTAAAAAAGCAACAAAATGGTAGGATGCATGAGGAACAGAATGAAAGTTTATATTGAAAATATTGCAATTCCATCATATGAATCACCTTCACTGGGAATGCTGTGTTCTAGTCACCCTACCTCAAAAAACTTAAAGTGGAAATAAAAGGTTTGTGACCAAAACAATTACAGGCACGGAGGGAAAAAAATCATACGACATGAGACTGAAAAGATTCGGATTGTTTAGTTCAGAGGGGAGAAAAATAAGAGTGTACACGATAAAGGTATACAGAATGAACAGTAGAAAGAAGGTAGATTGGACACTTGTATTTACCCTCTCTTGTAATAAGGACTGTCAAAATTGAAATAGGTAGCATATTAAAAATTGATGCAAGGAAATATTTTTTGCTAACACCATACATTTAGTGGAACTCTATCACAAGACATCAAGGCCAAATGCTCAACAAGATTTAAAAAAAGGAATGGACATTTATATAGCTAATATCTTGAGTTACATTAGTATGGATTTTAAAATGTCTGGAATATAAACCCTCATGCTTCATGGCATATGGGTAAACTCCTCAAAGGCTGGAAGAAACTTCCTGTGGACATGTTATTCCATAAATGTCCACTTTAGGGTTTCTTGCACCTACCCTCAAGCATCTGCTACCAGTCACTGTGGGAAACCGGAATGTATCCTGTGTATCATATTTCCCTCTAAGTTATCAATAATAATTTTGTTTTTAAAAACCTCAAGATATACAAATGGGTATAGTGAGCAACTACAATGCCATAACCATTGTCCTTCTTAACTGTGTCATTTGTTCATCTAACTTGTTGCAGCATGTCTAGACATTCAACTGTAAACTCTTCAGGGCAGAGGCCAGCTCTTCAACTACATTTAACCTCTCATCCTCATTACACAGAGTCCCACCACACAGACGGAGGTGTCAACTCACTTACCCCTTACTATAGCAGATACAGAAGTAGAAATGTTTCTGAGTATCTACTTAATGTCACTGTATTCTACAATGAAAGCTGCAATTCACTTTGTGTTCCATTTCCAAAACAGTGCAACTCACCTGCAGTGACTTTACATGGAGAGACTCCATGATAAGTCATTTTACAGAGGGTACAGAAAGCATAGTTGCAACTGGAACATATGCCCATGGTGCAACCTGGCTCTTGCATCACTGGAGTCTGACAGCATGGACGAGGACAATATACCACGTCTGCCATCAAGTCCAAGCTGGACTGCAGAAGTAGGCGGTCATAACGTGCAAACAACTCCTCTCCAACCAGTTCCTTAACCTAAACAAAGATCAAACAACATTATATTTGCTGGATTCAGATGTTCAATCTATTAGCTCTGGTAGAAAAAACTTTAGGACACGAGTACCAACAACTAGTTTGAATTTGCTTTAGCACATTTTAAACATGACTCTCATTCTGATCAGGAGATTACTGCAACAATCAGAGAGAAAGTATACAAGCTATTGATGATACTCTCATTAAATCTGCAGCTTCTTTGCATGGTCATCTTAAATATTCTGAAGAACAGATTCACTAGCAATTCAAATCCTTGGCACTGACAGTTTAGAGTCCCATAGTGAAAACAATTAGCACAGTAAGTGGGATCATATTAATTCAAATCGGTGTTCAAGACATCTGAAACTAATAGTGGGCAAAAAATTTTAACTCAGGAGCATGTAAGTGGCCTCTGGGTAGCATGAAAAAACTGTGCTTTAATTACTATGGTTTGAGCAAAAATCAATTATATACAATTCAGCTTTATTAGTAAGCTAGAGGTGTGCATGCATTGATTATATACTTCTGCTATTACCTGGCCAGGAGTAGCAACAGAAGAACACTTTGGTTCTGGACAGCTGAGGCAGTGGACCTGACCATCCCTGATCTGAATTTCGAAGTAGTCCTTTAAACAGGATTTGCAGTATATATGCCTGCACTCCATGAAGTACATACAGTCACTACCCAGCTTCTCAGAAAAACAGATGCTGCACAAGAACATCTTACTGTTAAAGCATTTTTTCTGCTGAGCCTGATCAAAATCCAAGATTTCCCTTATCAGACTTGACAGAGACTCCACATCCTGTATAGCTCTTTCATCAAGGATTTCTTCTTGTGCTGTTGCAGCACCGGCTGCGCCACAACCATCCAGCTCAGAGTTCAGAGGAAACAGAGATGTCCTGCTCTGCCCATTTTCTTGATGGCACATTTTTAGTTCATACGGGGAGGTGATGTTCAGGTAAGCTAGTGTTTCTTCCTTAAGAAACTGCATCCAGGCAAACAAGACCACACAGCCTCGGTTCTCTTCCCACAAGTTGTCTAAGTGCTTGCAAAGTGCAGTAAGCTAGAAAAGAAAAGTTTGAGCTTAGAACCCAAAAAGAACAGCTCCATCTTCCAGCAACTCCTGACTCATCTTAGAACAATTTCCCTCTAATATGGTAGCTTCAGATTTCAAATTTAGGCCATGAACTAATTTAGTTTAACAGGGTCTTTGTTGTTTGTACTCATTGGGAAATAATAAGAGAGCATCACTTTACATCCTCACCTGATCACTTGCTAACCTCCAAAGCATAAATCCTCAGTCTACACCTTATGCTAGACAGAAAAACTCAACTGCATTACAAAATATTAGAAAGTATTGCAAGTAATTGTTAAGAAATGTAGATTTAGAAATAAAAATCATATGATGTGATAAGTAACTTAGATAACACAGTTCTATATGCTTTACTGAACAGATTAAATAACATTTGCTTCAAGGTGACCTAGCTAAAATATTTTTAAAATATATGTCTGGTGCCCGGCCTTTTTATGTTTAAAGAAAGCCTGAATAGTTTGTTTTCAAGTCTCTCTCCTGATGGATTTTCCCTCAGAAATATCAGAATGTCAGGTCTTGTCTTCCCTATTTTTAATTGAGGACTCAACTATACATTGGGCAGGATTTCTGTTTTTTTTTTTTTTTTTTTTTTTTTTTTTTTTTTTTTTTGAGTCCTTAATTGTCAGGGTGCTCAATCTTAAATATACCTTTCCTTCCAATTGCTCCCTGCATGTCTGAATTAAATACGTACATAGAACAGAAGTTTTAAACAGTCAGTTAAAATCACTCCCCTTCTTTCTTAAATCAATTTTCACTTGCTTGATAATCTGATATCCAAATTTTCCATTGGTCCACAGAATCTTCCAGGAAAGATGGGGTAGGACAAAGCCTCAATTTCAAAAGTAAAACACATACAGGAAAAACTAATTTTGAATAATATCTTGCCTTCTTCATAAATCATAAGGCAGAAAAAATGGACACCTAATTTCCCACCAGCTTTGCAGTTACGTTTAAACTTATAAATTAAAAGCCACCTGTAGCATAATCAGAACTCATTTCCTTTCAAGTGAATAGGTAAGAACACTAATTACTGCCAGACCTACATACTGATCTAGATATTTTGGGTTACAGGAGGAAGTTATTTTTAGTGAACAACAAAAACAAAGTAACTATGATGCATATTTACAATCTCAACTTTGAAGTTCTGAGGTTAATGAAAGAAGTCAGCCTCGTTATTCTGACTGGACTAAATGTAGCACATTTGGAAGTCAATTCAAGATTCAGCCAACTACTCACCTCTGGTTTTACGTATAATGCTTTAAGTGTTTTATCATCTGATGTACTTTAATTGTGTTATTTAAAACATTAAAATCTGTATATACAATAGATATTACATGCCTGCACTAATTCATAGAGCATTTGCCTTTGGGGCTTTCATTATCAAACACTGAACACATTCTAATGTTGTGTACTGGAATAGACATCTGCTTTGTACCAGAGACTTCCCCCTCTTCTACTTTTGCCTGACTTGCAGTGAACTTTTAGTATTCCCATTTTATATAATTACCTTAGTAATTTAAACATAGTTAGGATACGAGTATTCTGCTTATCTTGCAACTAGCTTTATTTGTTTTGAGTGTTAGTTCACTAGCAGCAGTGCACTTTGAAGACAGTCTGAATTCTTGGCCAATTAGCACGTTCCCATTCATAACCTTTAGTTTGTCTCTTCCAAATTATACTAACCAATCACTGCTCATGCATTGAAACAGCTCATGCTACAATTACTGCATATTAATTCAGACAATGATTATTGCTGTTTCAGTAAAAAAGTCAAGTTAACTCAAATGTGATCACCTCACCTGAGTGCACATTTCCCAAAGACTAAAAGCCGGACATGTTAGTTGGATGATATTTTCTCTGAAAAAGCCTAATCTATGGAAAGAAACTGATTCTCTAGCTTCCTCCCTTATCTCTTATACAGCAGGCTATCGAAGGAAAATAAATGTTAACTTTAATAACTCAAAGTATAATTTACGAAGGGACACCCCTCCACATACCAAGGTTTGTGTTGCTCTTACTAAATTCTCCACTGCTCAGCAATGAACTCTAGGTGCTCAGTCTATTAGTTGCATGATCAGGCACAATGTTTTGATCACAATATTCACTGGAATTATTTGTACACTGACTACCACAATGGAGCTGGCCTGTAGATACTACTGTAATACAATAATAGCATACAAGAAATAAAGGCCTATGCAACTGAAATTTTAGTTCATTTATGGGAAAAAATCTAGATGACATGCTTCTTTCATATAAACTCACTGCTGCACAGCAAAGAATGTAACAGATATAGCTGCATGTTAGACAATTTTTATTCAAGGAATACTAGCTATTTTGCAAATACACAGCAACATTAGAAATAGCTAATGCAATAATAAAGAGTTCAATTGGAAGTATCCAGATGTGTTATACCCACTGTACCCAAACATAATGGATGCATTCTTCCACCTATGAAATGATATGGGTTGTTGTCCTGTATAATCTCACTATCTAATGCAGGTTTTTGGTTTGTGTAATTTTTAAAAAAAATGTATACACCTCATACACAGTTCGTTCTGATAATGTGTTTTTGAATAAGCAAATTTAAAATGCTTTAAAGTTACATTATTTTTATAATCCAATTGCTCTCTTTCTTGCAAGTTTGAAATTGAAGTGTCCTCAGTGAATACTGCTCTCTATCCACACATGCATCCTGGATTGTTATTTTTGGATTGCTCACAAATGCTGGGTTAATAGCATCACATGTTTACTAACATCAGAAAAGGCAGGTTAAATTCTGGGGCTATCAATCCTAACAGCATCTCTTTAATCTAGTATTGCCTTTATCAGCCTTTGGATCTCAAGATCTTTAGCTGCTATTGACAGAGCTATGTCTCTCTCCAGAGATTTTAAAAATACAATGCACTTATGTGTTCTTTCACTAAAAATTTTTGTTCTTCAAGAAAATATTTTACAATATCTTACTCTTAAATAGTAAAAAAAAGTATTTCAAGAAGAACGAGTATACATTAATACCTGCCCTTCTTAAATGGTGGAAGGCACCTGAGTCTCATGACACACAATACAAAAGATTTTCAGATATAGGCTGTATTTGCACAGCACAGTATATACATATTCACATGTACCTACTCTATAATGCACAGGATATAAGCAGAGATGAAACAGGACATCGAATCGCTATGATTGGGATTTTCAAAAGTGCCTAAAGGCCAGATTTCCAAATAGGTGCCAATAGATGCAGATAAGCACCCAGTAAGATTTACAAAAGCGCCTAAAGCAAGTTAGGTGCCTAATACCCATTGAAATCAATGGGAGTTAATCACCTAGGCACTTCTAAAAATACCACTATGCATCTCTCTGCATCTTTAGTACCTTTAAAATTCTGGCCATAAGTGACTTAGGAACAGTCACATTTTCAAAAATGACTTCAGCACTTAAGAGCCTATGTTTCTTTGACAGTCAATGGGACTTAGGCTCCTAAGTCACTTAAATGCTTTTAAAAATTTTACCCTAAATTTTACCCAAATAGAATTTAGCAGCCTAAATTCTATTGATTTTCTATGAGACTTGTGCACCTAAGTAATTAAGATACTTTTGAAAATCCCATCCTTTATCCTTAAGAATCTTGCAGCATGAAGAGAAAAAGACTGTTGGCAAAGGGCACCAATAAAAACTACTTCTTATACAATTCATTAGAAGTATGTATTACACTTCATGACGCTAATTGTTTCCTCCAACAACCTGGATGTTAAAAGCGAAGTTCTATGCAACTATTCCTTCACCTGCTGCATTTACAACTATTAGAGTATTAATTATAAAGAATTTTTTTTATGTTCCTGAAAGGTACAAGAAGTGTCAAAAAGATTTTAAACCAAACCTGGGTCTGGGAGAGCCACTTGCTGCTGAGTGTGAACACGGGCGAAGAGGCTGATGGGTAATCTGGTGGGAGTTCAAAATTCAATACAAGTGGAGGCAGAAAGCAAATTGTGTATTCAAATCCACTGTTCTGAAGACACTCTGTGGGACTTCCTGAACCAAAGACAATTGATTGATACAAGTTGAGAGAAAGATCAATAGAACTATGATTATAGGTGTTGCAGCCTAATGAAATTTAACTGCAAGATAAAGTTTCCAAGAAACCTCTTTTCATTTGATAAGTCTGAGTAAACCAGTTAAACTAAAAATTTAAGTAAACAATGTGCCTTTTTAGTGCTATAACATTTCATAAACAGTTGTGTGCTGGAGGCTGAATCAGTGAATATTGACTTTGCTAGTACTATGACCTGTCAGATAAATCACAAACCAGATAGTCTGGAAAGGCAAATCCTCAAGAATAAGGGTAAATATACTTTGTTGTTCTAAGAACAAGAAAAGGAACAAGCCTCTCTAATTCTGATAATTTATCAGTGACAGTTTTCCTTAGAGAAAAAGCAAATTCATATTTCAGAGGACTTTCCAGAGACGGGAGTGTCTAGTGGACAGAGCACAGCATTGTGGATCTGTCACTGTTTCAATGTACCATCTTGGGCAAACAACAGTTAATAGGTAAACTGAACCAGAGGCATCTCTGATGGAGTTAATAACCACTTCACAGATTGGGAAGCTTAAAAGGACACAATTAATTTGAAAAATAGTCAAATTAAAAACGGAGTTAAAGGTAATTTCAAGTTCCTCTGCCAAATGTTTAAAAGTGTGGGTTTGTTATTTGTTACCTGTGTTGCTGAATTTGACCCATACAAACAAGAGAAACTGAATGACTGCATATGGGAACCAAGGAAGACAGCTACACATGCACAATGGTGTCAGATAAACAAATTAAATCACCTGAACAAATACAAAATAATATTTTATTGAAACTGAGAGTTATAGTAATGCTCGGTGTTACCTGTAACAGTATGCAATTTTTTTTTTCCAAAGAGAAGTATCATTTTTAAATTGACAGTGTTTTTTAACTAATATTTCAAAACACGGTCTCAGGCACTACAGAAATGCAAAAGCACACCAGATGGACATGAAAATAACACTTAAAGACGTAGACTTGTTTGCTCCAAGGGTCCCCGATGGTCTAATGAATGCTCAATTCACACAAAAATATTCCAACTTTAATTTAAAATATTTTAGAAAAAAAAAAGTATTTTTAAACACTACAGATGAATTCTCCTTAGCAAGTAATTTGAACAAACCATTAAAAATTCCATTCTAGGAAGCTACTATATTTGAAATTTAAAAGTCCATCCTCTTTAGTTTTGATCTTTAAGAATAATATGCAAATACTTAAAGCAAGAATAACATTGTGAAGTTATAGGTATGAGTGATACCCATCCCAGCTGTAATTTGTTATAAATTGTTCATGACTCAAAGTTCTAAGAAGAGAAAATGAAGAATGTTTGGGTAACCACCTTTGGAACATGTGTAGGAAAATACAGACTATTTTAATAAAACCTAATTTCAAGATAATGCAAAACATCTGGACTCACCACTCACAAATATTTTGAAGTTTTGGGGCAACTCCAGACAAATTCTTGTTTCTCCTCCTTGGGCAGAGTCTGCCCTCTTAAATTCATCTTCATCATAAATACTAGCTAGAGCCAGCAGCTCATCCTCCTGAGCTTCCTTATCTTCTGAAGACATTTAACTTCTCTGCAGAATCAAGAAAACCAACCAACAAATCAGTTAGGACTAAACAGAAAAGTCAAATGGTCTGTTAATGTATATATTTAATGTTATTGGAATCAAATTTAGAAGAAACAATAAAACATGAAAACACTACCAAACATAAGTACTCTTTCTTCAGGTTAAAGATCCTGCACGTGGTCTATCATTTGTTGGCAATTTTAAAGTTATAAAAAATGGTTCTCTTCAAAACGTTGATAATGAGAGACCAACCCTTAGAAAGTCAGAGGCTGAAGAACACTGTAGAATGAAATGTGCAATGGAGTGTTAATAGTATCAAGATGACACTTTGTTAATGCTTGAGATGGAAACCACAGACCAAAGAAGGGACAAAGACAGGAGTGGGAAAGGAAGTAGTAACAGTGTAGCTCTCTTTCAGTACACTGACTATCACCTACCAGGTACATCTAAAAATATAGTTTGATTACAATTATTTCAAATGACAAGCAAGAACACACGGACCTCAAACAGACATCATGTTGGTGCATTTCTATACCGTTTCAGTAAACAATTTAAAGGAGCTCTTTTAAAAAAATCTTTGCAATTTCATTACCTTTTCAGTTACAATTGCAAAACAGTAGCAACTAGAGTTGCAGGTACTGTTAGTGACCCTGCACAGCCACGTTAGTAAGGCCAGGGCACAGACACTGCTCATTCTTCAGAAGGAACTGGGAGTCACAAGTTTTTTCTGTGGGAAAGCAAGAAGACTGTAGGTTCTGTTGCCAGGGCAGGCATGGTGATGAAGCTCAGTATTTGTCTGCTGCCTATAACAAAAAATTAGAGAGATTAAAATCCTCTCAGCATTTCCATTATGAGCTGCTATCATCAACTGTTTCACTCAAGTGAGCCTTGGCATGCACACTCAATGACATAGAGGTTTTTTGTTTGTTTGTTTTTAAAGTTTCCATAGTACACATCTCAATGATGTATGTTAGCCCTGATCTTGCAATTGGATCTATTAGTGCAGACCCCTGGGCTGAGCACAGTCCTACTGAAGTCAATGGGGTTCCATGCTAGTGGATCCAATTGCAGGATTGGGGGCTTACCTTATTACAGCTCAGAAAAACTGCTCACTGGTAAATAGTGATGGGTTGGAGGAGATCTGTTTCAAACCATTTGAAGTTATCCATGAGATTCAAATGAGTAAATAATACTTTTGAAAAAAGTCCATTCTTATACACTTCTATTTTTGTAAATATAACCAAGAAAGGTGCATTTAAAAAACAAACAAACAAAAAACAGAGAGATACAAGTCCAATTCAAACCCTTACACACTAGGAAACTCAGAGTTTTAATTATGTAAATCTGAAATCACTCCTTTCCTTTAACATATCACTGTGCCTAGCATATAAAGAACTCTGCTAACTCTCACTTGGCTAATGCAACAGAATGACAATTCTCCGAAGGACCTGCATGCTTCCCTCTCACCATGCTTCCAAACAAAACAAATAATACATAGTTTAAGCTACAACTCTCAAAAGTGATGATTAAAGTACATTTTGTGATACAATGCCCTTGATTTCACGACTTGTTTACTTATTAATTTGCAAAGGAGCTTTCAATCATCAGTACAAATTAGTGAAGTTCAGCTGTAAAAGACTGACTGTGTCTTTCTAGTCTCATGCTATGCCTACATTGCAACCAGAGGCATAATTTACATCTTGTGTAGACGTATCCAGGCTAGCTTTAATCTAACTATCTTACTTAAGAAAGTAGCAAAGACGTAGTGGTCTGGGCTGTTGAAGCCCACTGTGGTCTCCAGGCTATATACTTGCACTAGTAGCCCACACTGACATGTCTCTGCTGCTATGTTACACAAGCCGAAAATTACACCTTGGTTGCAGCGTAGATATAATCTCAGGCCTGGTTTACACAAAAACATTAGATCAACCTAGCTACAGTGCTGTGCTGCAAGAAGTTACATATTCTGAGGACTATGGCTATGTTAACTGAAGAATTCTTCTGTTGACCTAGCTATAACCTCTGAGTGGGAATTAACTACACCAACAAAAAAATTCAATTGTAGGAAGCGTCTACACTAGAGTGGCGCAGCGGCAGCACTGTAGCTGTGCCACTGTAAAGCAAACATGGCCTCCAGCTCCTGCAACACTTAGGCCTTGGCTACACTTGTGAGTTACAGCACAATAAAGCAGCCCCGGGTGCCCTAGCTCACTCTCCGTTCACACTGGCAAGGCACATAGAGCACTCTGACTCGGCAGCTACAGCGCTACTGGTACTCCACCTCGGCAAGTGGAATAATGTTTGCTGTGCCACCAGAGCGCCGCGGCGCCAGTGTGAACAAGGTGTTGCATTACTGCGCTGTGATCAGCCTCCGGAAACATCCCATTCTTAAGTCAAGTGGTCACTCTTGTCATTGTTGTGAAATCGGCTGCAAGAATGCAGAAATGCCCTTTCAAAGCTCCTTTTCAGAGAAGCCGGCTGCTTATAAGCTCTGGGAAAAAGCAAACATTTATTGTTTGCTTTGAGTATGTGTGTGTGGGGGGTGTGTGTGTGGCTGAACTTACAAGACAGCACCCTCACACACACTCAGCACCCCAAAAACCCCCCAAACACACAACACACTCCCGGTCACACTCCACTCCACCCCCCACATTTGAAAAGCATATTGCAGTCACTTGCATGCTGGGATGGCTGCACATAATGCACCACTCCCAATGTCGCTGCAAGTGCCGCAAATGTGGCCACGCCAGTGTGCTTGAAGCTGTCAGTGTGGAGAGACTGCAGCGCTTTCCCTACTGTGCTCTACCAAGGCAGGTTTAACTCACAGCGTTCTACATCTGCAAGTGTAGCCATGCCCTTAGTGCTTGTCTTTGTTGCAGCTGTTATAACTCAAGCGTTGCCCCTAACACAACACCTGTCCACGCACACAGACCTTAACTCAAGTGCAGTGACACTTTTAAATCAAGTTGGCTGGCCTGTAAGGAGATACAGCTCAACTCAAACAACCTCTCAGCTGCTCACGCAATCACACTGTGCAGTTCAAGTAGTATTTCCAACTCCCAGTGTGGCCGCTCTTGCTGGAGCCGTTAACTCTAGGGTAGACAAGTCGAGTTAACGCCACAGAGCCCACAAACTCCAGAGCAGTGTCAGACATAGAACACGCATCACCCAGGGTAAGGACGACTCTCACAGGCAAGGTGAAAGGGTTGTGAGATAACGAGAAGGAACAGAGAGTATTTGAAAGGAGACTTTTGGCCTGGGAAGTGCGCCCCTAGCAGGTAACCCCAATAGGACTTAGGACAGAAGAGTCAAGCCCTTGATTCTTAGCCAGTTTTCCCAACCCTTTTCCCAGCCAGCCCCTCTCCCCGCCCCTCACTGTCTCCCCCCCCCCCGCCAGCCCCTCTCCTCGCCCCGTTCCCCACCGTCCCCCCCCAGCCAGCCCCTCTCCCCCCCCGTCCAGCCCCTCCACCCTTCCCTTAGCCAGCCCCTCAGCACTTCCCACCCTTGCCCCAACCCCGACTTTCCCCTCACCGCTGCCCCCCAGCCCTTGTTCCAGGCCGCCCCACATCGCCCCCCACCTCCTCAGTCCCGCCCCGCCCTGCCGTCACAGCGCCCCCATATCCCGGCCTCTCGCTCGCTCCCACCTCTGCGCTCCTCGGCCCGCACGCTCCGCTCCCAGCGCCGGCCCCTAGGCCCCAGCCGAGGCGCAGAAAGCGGCTGGATCTACTCCGCGCGACTCCCTGTCCCCGGCTCTCAGCTGGGCCGCGGGCAGCCTCCACCCTGCCCGCCCCTCACCGCGCAGCCGGGCCCTAGAGCGGCCCGGGCTGAGCGCTAAGCAGCGTGGCTCGGAGCCGGCGCCCCCTAGAGGAGGGAGGCGGGCCCTGCGGAGCGGGACTGGGCCGCTGGTGACCCAAGGGCAGGGGGAAGCCGCCGGTTGGCGACACACGTTGAGGGGAAGATCCGAGCGGCCCTCGGCTGTGCCCAGCCCCGCCCGCGCGGGCTTGAGGAGGCGGAGGCGTGCGGGACCCGAGCTTGGCTTTTCCGTAGCTGCGAGTCTGGAGAGCAGGGGCAGAAAGGGCTCCCGCGCTGCAGGTTGCTAGGTGATCGGCTAGGCAGCGCGCAGCCTGGCCTTGCCGGCCTGTGTGTTGCCCCGGCCTGGCAGCGCCTGGGCCCGGCTGCACACGTCCCTACGGAGCGCTCGGGATTAAGCGGGCCCGGGGAGCAAGAACGGCTCCGAACAGAAGCAACTCCGCGCAGCAAGAGCCCGTCTGCAGCCGTCGACGTGACTTCAGTCCAAACGGTGTTGCATAGAGCTCAGCCTGGGAGTCTCTGAGCGAGCCCCGCAGCCGTGGGACATGCGTTTAAACAGGCTCCCCTCGGAGCGCCTCAGCTGACTCCCCTCAGGCCGCTGTTGGGGACCCACTTCTCCAGTGGTGCCCAGGGGTGAGGGGTACAGCAGATCCCCCCTCTTAGAGCAGCAGGTCACAGGCCAGCTGCCCTCAGAACAGGCATTTGGGGTCATTGTCAAACTAATCGAAAATGCTATTGCAACATTAAATTAAAACAGATAATGAACTGAATTATAAATGCCTCTAATGGTAGGATCTCTTCATTTCGCAAAATTACCAAAAGTAAAGGAATCCCACCAGATATTGTGTAAACTCAAACGCTTGTTTCGCTCACTCAAGGAAGTTGGTAATATCTTTTGTTGGACCTCACCCAGCTTCTCTCTCTTATAGCCTGAAACAAAAAACTCTGCTTAAATTCTCTCACTGTAAGCAATTGTGTTTTAATGTTAGGTTACTTTAAAAAAAATCAGTAATTTTAACCTATTAAGACACAGGCCCAAATGCTCAGAGACCATATTTAGGCCCTTCAGTGCATAATTTTCAAGGTGAAGGTGATTTAGACATGTAGTCCCACTGACTTCAAAACAAACACTGAGGGAGTAGGTTTCAGAGTAACAGCCGTGTTAGTCTGTATCCGCAAAAAGAACAGGAGTACTTGTGGCACCTTAGAGACTATGCATCCGAAGAAGTGGGCTGTAGTCCACGAAAGCTTATGCTCTAATAAATTTGTTAGTCTCTAAGGTGCCACAAGTACTCCTGTTCTTTTTACTGATGGAATACAAGTTAGTAGTTGAAGCATTTCATTTTTGTGTAAATTTGATATAACAGAAAGGGATGGTGATTGCAAGTAAAGGCTATTTATTTACTAACTTTGAATCTAATACAGAAACTGCTGTACATCTAGGTTTACTCATAACTTGAGCGGTGCTGTTTTCCTTGTAATCCTGGTTCTCCCAATGCAGTTCCTTATGTAATTTTGCCATTAGACCTAAGCTCTTCAGGGCAAGGACCTGATTTACTCATGATTTACATATCTAACATAATAAAGGTGCTAATTGTGGCCTCTGCCTACACTGTGAAAATAGTTTTTGTATTCGTTAAAATACTAATCTTATGGGTGACATTGCCTGTTGCCTTTGCTGGCTCCACTGATGGGTGGGGGGAAAAAAAAAAATCAAATGAACATGATTCTATAGGTTGGTTTTCCTCTTCAGAGTATACAAATGCTTTTCAGAAGTCCCAGATTTCAGCCACAGCTAGCATTTACAATTTACTTCAAATTGTGTGTCAAATTATGCTGCCTTTTCAAAAACTTAGAGCATGTTCCCAAAAATAAGACAACCCTAACCCCACATCCACAGAAGATGGAAGGAACTCTGAACTCTCTGGAGGAGGCAAGCCAACTATAGCCTAAAAAAAATTACAAAAATAGCCAGCCTTTGCACAAGATATGCCATGTTTGATCATGTTGTGGTTCTGATCCAATTTAACTAATTAGTATAGGCCAGTTCTTTGCTAAAGGACTGCACAATTTCATTGTTATAATACAGCTAAAACCTTATGACTTTACTTCTGAAATGATTTGCCATGCTGGCTATCATGAACTGGTTCATCATGTATACACAGCTTGAGTCACCTACCTCACAATTTTAGGTACAGCATAAAACTCATTTTCCTATTACTTTAAAATTAATGTTTTAAAAGTTTTGTATGTAGAGGGCTGCCAAAATATGATTCATATTTCATGTAAACAAGCTCAGTCTTAGGTCTGTTTGCAGGATCAAATGGTGCAATAAGATTCCCAATAATAAAATTCTTAGTTGTTGGCTGTCTGGCATTCTCCCAAAACATGCTCATAAAAGTTAAGCTACATTGGTCTGGGCATCTCATTTGTACAGCAGACTCAAGAATAACCAAGGCCATATTTTATGGTCAGATAAATCAAGGCACCTATTCTCCTGCTGGCCAGCATCAACAATATAAAGACACCCTGAAGTCAAACCTGAATTCAGATGAGGTTGACTCCAGCACCTGGGAAGCAACATCCCATGATCGTGCCAGATAACAGCATGTCATGTTGCTGTTAACAACTTTGAAGCAAGGCGCAATATGTAATAGGAACAATGCAAAGCAAGGATACAACAGCCTGTGATTTTGTGTCTTACAGATAACTGGTTGCAGTTCTTAAAAAAAATTAAAATTGGTGGAACTGGAGGATGGAAGGAGGAGAGATGTGTGATACTGCTGGTTTCCAGTACTGTCACTGAAAGATGAGTGGAAATATTACAGGAGTGTAGTGGGAGTATTAATGGAACTAGTATTAATGGCGCTAGCACTGAAGTGATTCAAGCTGAACTGATGAGTGCTGATGCAGTTCTAAGATTTGCTCAAAGACAGTGCATTTGGAGTAGTACCTGTACTGTTTCACAAGCATTCTAATTTTGAGTGTACAGCACTTAAAAGTGTTTCCAGTACTTGAAATGAGTGTTGTAAATACTATCAACAGGATAAGCCCCAAGGTAATTCTTAATAGCCACTCTACAGGAAATATTGCACATGTGGTAGTATCATTTAACAGCAAGTTCATTAGTCACAATCCTTTACCTTAAGATATTAAGATATATACTATTTCTGAAGCCCCATAAAATGGATTTAAGTGAGCCAGTGTAGAAGCATGCAATGTTCTAATTTATTTTTGTTATTAAAGGAACACCATTCAATTCTTGCATTTGTCTGAAAAGAGCAAATGGAGCAGATTGTACACACTGCAACTTCTTGTTCCTTCAAAAACATCACTGTGGCAAATAAAATTGAGGCTGCTGTCACTTATCAATTCATCCCCAACCCAAGTTGCAACTGTTGCCTTGACTATAACTGACAATTTAAAAAAGTAATCCAGTACAATCCAGTGCATTTATTTCTTGTAATGTGTGGATGTTTCAACTTTTGATTTAACACACATACAAATTAACGTTTTCAGGTTTATATGACAATTATCAATACTAGAAGCCAAGTCATGGGTAGAGGAGCTCATGAAAAAAAAAGACAAATTTTTCTCTTGCTGGAAGATAATTAAACCAAGCATTTCAAATGCAGGTCTCATGGAAGCAAGTATCTCTCTTTCAATGGTTAGCAACTAATCAAAATCATCCATCAGTGCAAGCAGCCAGGAGTATAAACCCTCAATCTCTCTACAAGCAGCTAATTTAACTAGGGACAAAAGTTCTGTACAATATTTAGATGGCTGGGGGGTAGGGGGTTACCATGAACATACACACTTGCATATCTAATAGCAGGCTCAGATAGTCTGAAATATAGATGTATACAATTGCTACTCTGCATATCAGATATATGAATTTGATTTTATACTCTGTATTAATACTCTATCCATAATGGAGAATGGACGCCAGCTGAGGAAGAATCTTAGAGCTCAGTTCTTAGGAACATAATACCACAGGTATACAGGTCACCTCACCCATGGCTCCATACCTTTCATAGCTATCAACTGCACAAGTGCAAACATGAAATTAGTGGAATTCACACACCCTGGAACATGTCTGTATTGTGTCTGTTAATGAGAAATAAGAACTAGATTCAAATGGTATTTCATTTAGCTTATGTTCCTCTGTGCTCTGGAAAAGAGCTAAAAACCTCACTGCCATCTCCATGTAGTCTTTGAAATATTAATGGACACTTACAACATAGCTGCTGAAAACCACAATAGAAACTTAGTGGTAAGTTAGAAGTTTCAAGTTCTGCCATCTTACTTCTTTAAAACAAGACTCTGCATGAACATAATAAAAAAACAGGATCAGTTGATGTCTGTTTCAGTAAATCTATTAAGAATTACTAGGGACTTCTAAATACACTCATTATGGCAAGAGATACAATATACTTGACTAAGTAGTAGTTAGCTACTTAAGTATTCTGACTCTCAATACATTGACCAATCCTCTCCAAACATTGCTGTGATAAAGTTGTAGTATTCACTTGCTCCAATTTATATTCAGAACATACAAAGTTGACAATTTAAAGCTTTATTGTAGTTTGTAATATAAACAAGTGCTGACATTCAGTCAATGTCCATTTCTGGGAGTTTCTTTTCTGTAGCTGTTGGAGCAGTTGTATTAGTGCCCTGTTCAGCAGGCTGGGACCCCGTGTTGGCATCTCCCTGGCCTTCTACTGGTCCATTCTGTTCAGCTGGATTTTGCTCCTCTTTAGGGATTTCTGCCTTGGGTTTTGGTTTTGTGACTATAGGATTGCAGATACCTGTCAATTCCTAAAATAAGAGTTGAGAGAATTTAAGTTAGAGCACACATTAAGGCTTATACCTACAGTCATCGCCTAAAGCAGCTTACGACAACACTAGTTGAGTGTTCCCAGCTGAAGGCAGAAGTGCCACTGCATAGTTTTGGGAGGTTTTGTTGAAAATAGTACTACTCTTCTTTTATTTCCCACCTTCCTTCCTCCTCAGAGCCTCTCTGAGTATAAAGAAATACTGGCAACTATAACAATAACTGGTAACAATAACTGTTACACTTATGCAAAATGAAACTGGTTTTATATTTCTCTGCAAAGTCAAACAAGATCTTACTTTAGTTTTAGCTTGGATGTCCTTAGTCTTTATAACTGGGTCCAAAGTAAGACTTCTCTTGTTCTGAAGATTAAGCTTATTGTTCATCCATTCCATAGCTTCACTTACACTCTTCTCCACTTTTACCATATCTGCTGCATCTAAATGGTCATACTGTTCATCCTGAAGTATGAAAAAATTACACAGCACATTTTACATTACATTTCATTTGCACAGTAAGGACACTACTATTTTAAACATCTAGGCAACATATTTGTTTTGCTTCTTCATCAAATCTTATCCTCCAATTTCAGAATGGATTGTCAGCTGGAATTTGACCAAAGGGAAACTTTATTTTACACTTAGCTGGGCAAACAAGTTTGCTGAGCAGCCCATTGTACCATTCTGAGTATGGTCAAATGGAAGAGAGCTGGCAGCCACAGAACTTCATAATGCTCTGATTTCCCCCAGTGGAGGGAACTTGTCTGGGAGAAAGTTGGTTTACAAGCATCACTAGTAGTCATCATTCCAATTATATGAACATACAAGAGTGCTAGTTTTATTCGTAAGAAAAAGTCAACATTAAGTATTGAGAAGTTAATTCCTGCCACTGCTCCCCAAACCAGGAGACTGCATTATTTGTTGGCCATTCCCACCACATCTTATACTGAAAAAAGGTGCAAAGAAGAAATCCAAGATAGCTTTTCAACACTTTCTTATAATCATCAGCAAAACATTTGAAAAACTGAAGATACCTTTGCTTTGAATGCATGAATAACTTTCATATACTGTTGTATTTGCTTCCCCAGATCCTCAAATGCTTTTGGTCTTTCCTCTGATTCTTGAAACCGTGCCTGAATAGGCTGACCCAGAGACTGAAATAAAGGACAGAACAGTTTACTGAAATTTTAAACACAGCACTGTATTGGACCTACAGTGACTTTTTAATACATGGCAGTGTTTCCCAACTTTTGAAAGCTGAGTCCCCTCCTCCCATTTTAGGAAAATGAAATTGGTCTCACACCCTCCCTCCAACCCTGCCATGTGTCGTTGAAGGCATATCCATATTGTAGCTCTTCATAATATGCTGCTTCCTTCCCTTTCTTACATGCTTTGATGGGAAGTGAAAGTTAACTATTGACATTTAGATTATCACTGGCATTCTAGTTAGCACAAAGTGAAGTGTAGGAGGCAATTCATGTCTCTGAACTATTGTTTCATGCTCTCTGCCAACTCAAGGCTTGTGTACACAAAGCAGCAATGTGCACTAAAGGGGTGTGATTTCTATAGCATACTAACATGTTGCACATTATTTGATCTGTGTAGATCCCGCCGGCGTGCACTAAAAGTTCCCTAGTCCGCTTTAATGTCCACCTCATGGGGCATGTCCCACATTTTGTCAAATACTGGTATTGTGTGCATTTCATCACTATTGTCAAGTGATAGTATAGGGCTCTACTTATTCACATATTAAAATATTTTATCAATCAAAACAAAAGCCACACTGGGGAAGCTTTGCCAAGACTAATTACAAGTTTATCTTATTCAAAAACATTAAAATAGTTAATTATACCTTTTCATAATAAATTACAGAATGATTTCAAATTCACTAGTATTCCAGCTAAAGACATTACAGCATCTTCTCCCCTGCTGCCAATACAGAATATAGCTATCCTTTTACTTCCCATTTACTTTAGATAAACTGCACAGGAGATTAAGCTTGACTAACATTAGGATTAAATCATATGGCAAGGTAGTTTTCTTCTACCCTCCAAAATTAGTCTTCCATAACTTTAAAGCTCATTTGTATAAAAACGTTTTCCTGTTATAGGTCACCTGCGTTGCCTTTTAAGAGCAAGTAGCAATTCTCACATCTACCTTTCCAAAGAGATTCAGGAGAAAGATAAAAGCCTACACAATGCAGCACTCGCATCACTAGCATTTCCTTTCACTTTAGGCTCAATGAAAAGCTTCTCCTGCCTATGCTCTTAAATTATTTTCTTCATGTTTGCAAGCACCACCACCTCCCAACTCATTTAAATAATTTATTGTTCATTAGGGCCTGATTTATAGCTTAACTTGAACTAAATTCAATTGAGACTTGAAGATGACAGTTACAGTGCTGAAGTGCCACTTACCTGGAGTTCAGTTAGTTTATCAATGTAAACTTGTTTGGGTTGGTCTTCACCATCTTCATACAGCCAATTTTCAGTGTCTTCCAGCTTCAAAGTGAAACTATTTCTATCCTGAGACCAGAAACAACCAATAGGAATTGAATACTGAATTTAGAGATCATCTCCCATAAAACAAAAGTGATAAACATCTGGTGTCATTTGGATACTCTTTTCTGAAACATGATGGACATTTTGTCTGGTCTGTTAGAATTTTGCTCTGATGAATAGAATTCAATGTAGTTTGCTGCAGAACTAAAACAAAACTCAAAACACAATGCCACCTCTGAGTTTAAGAAAAATATACATCTCTAATCCCCAAATAAAAACTTTTCATTTGAATAAACCAAGTACTGTTGCAGACTTAGAACTATTAGCCAATAATATTTACATTAAATTGGACCACACCATTTGCAGCGCACTCTCCGCTTCATCCTTTTCTCGTTTTTGAACTTTTGAATATTTCCCTTGTGTTCTGAAACACATTCTGATACAGATTTTCATTTTCTTCCCCTTTTAGTGTGTCAAATCTTTAAACTGTTATCTAATAGCCTGAAATGTGTACGTGAGATTTATCAGTACGTTCAGATGTGCATGCACTTCAAAGCTTATGTGTGTGCACGCGCCTTATTGTGTATATGTATATCTTCTAGATTGCCAATACATAGTCTTACTTTAACAGGCAGCTTTGCATATACACACAGACTAATGTATTATTGTAATACATGTATCTCATGCAATGTATTGTATTTTCCTAATAAAACAAGTTATTTTTTATATATTTGAATGATACAAAAGTAGAGTGAAATTGGAAACAAATTTTTTTGTAAAATCTGGGATTTTTTCAGCAAAAATCAATTTAAACTGAAAATGAAGGGGCTTAATTACAGTCTATTAAATATTTGTTCTCCATGTAGATATTTATAATGGGCTCTTCAATCTATCAGAAAAAAGCTATAACATAATCCAATGGCTGGAAGTTGAAGCCAGACAAATTCAGACAGGAAATAAGGTGTACATTTTTAATGGTGAGAGTAATTAATCATTAGAACAGTTTACCAAAGGTTGTGGTTGATTCTCCATCACTGAATTTTTTCTAAAAGATATACTCTAGGAATTATTTTGGGGGAAGTTCTAAATTATCACAATTGTCCTTTCTGGCCTTGGAATCTTTGAATTCACAGCAGAACTTGTGGGAGATTTGCATTGAGATCAAGGGTAAAAAAAAACAACAGTGGTCCTAAAAATGAGATTATTTTATTCACCAAGTGAGGTTGATCATGACAATAAAGTACTCCCCATTCCCATTTCACCTGGGAATGATCACTAATTAATGCAAATATTAACTTTTTAAAGTGTTATCATTTGGGTTCTAGAATTAACATTTCCCTGAGATTAATGTAGGGCAGAGGAGTTGACACTTGAGTTCTTATCTCAGGTAGTTTGCAAACTAAGAAAGGCATTCTCAGTTTACACTTGGTCTCATGTTTGGAATGTTTATTCTCATAACCATGAGGACTAGAAAGTTACTTTTCTTAAAAAATGAAAGTTACATTTCTGAAGTTACATTTCTGAATGTAACATGCAGGCCACAAACACATCCAGGGTGTTTGACACCCTTGGTTTAAAGACTTAATAGAAGAGACCTGAAATATTAGACCACAAAGAACAAAAAAGGTATTAGTCAGATTGGCGATACTTACATCTTCACTAACAAATTTCTCATACAAGCCACAGAGCTTGTCTCTCATATCATACACATATTCCTCCACTGCATTCTTGGCATCATTCCGCTCTTTCTCCAGTTTATCCTGCATGATCATTTTACCCTGCAGAAAAGAAATTAGTTCAGTCTTACTCAAGAATTAGAACTCAACTAAAATTTTTATAATAGCATTAGAGATGACATACTGAGGAGCAAGTATAAACAAATGCATGGATGCATCTGAGATGAATGAAGCCATCAGGATAGAGACAATTTCAATTGAGTATTTTTGTGGGGAAATGCATTTTTAAGCTCATCTGCCCACACTACAACAGCCATTGAGAAGCAGATTGATGTCAGCCTTTAGGGTATCTGTGCCATCTAAGTCTAAATTTTAATTGATGAATGATTTTATTCTCCTGCTTGTTGGTTCCTTGAGAAGAAACTTGCTTTCCATAAGGATTGCTGTATTTTTAGTTAGAGATGCCTATGTAAAGGCATGTAACCCAGACTTTAGGAACCAAATCCAATTCTGGGCACTTTCATTCTGCTTGGATATCTCCAAGGGAGAGATGCAGAGAACACAATTCTCCTATGGTTTGGAAAGGAAGTACTTTTTGGTAATCAGAGTGCTATCATCCTGCTCTGTTTCCTCTGCTGAGGGAGGATGAGTACCAAGTGTAAGTAGGATTTGTATCCTGAAAGGGAGAAAGAAAATGTTTCAGGTGGCTGGGACTAACCCCTCCCAGAAGCCAGGAGTCTCCAGAAATTCTCCCCCATTCTCCAACCCTTTGCAAGGTCAACACTTCCTGAGCCAGTGAAAAAACTAGCACAGCAGCACATGCGTCTGCCAACCCAGTGTCCTTAGATTTCAGCAGCAAGCCAACACATTGCTTGTCGCTCATAGAACAACTCACTTTAAGCACTCAAACTATCAAGCAAGATCACAGGCAAATCAGGAAGAGGATAAAGAGGCAGCTAAATAAGAAACATTGCCATATGGACTTGTATTTCAATGAGATAGTTTTACAACTTTGCTGCAACTGTGAAAGATGGAAGGTGGTGGTGAACAAATTCCGTATCGGACATCTAGCTTAAGACGACAATGACACCTACAGGCTAGGCTGTATTATTTGTATTACAGTGGAATGTAGAGTCCCCAGTCAGGATTGAGAACTCATTGTGTTGCTTGCTGGGGTGACAATCCCTGGCTTAAAAAAACTGACAGTCTCAGAGAGCTGAAAAAACAATTACTTTTAAACACAGAATTCAATTTAAGCGGCATACTGATCCAACTGAAAATTTGCTACCCTAGTTTTCCAGTTTTAAGACTGACTAACATAGCAAGAATTCCCAGGCCAATACAATCTGAATTGCCCAGGTAGTTGGAGGACAAGTGCTCTAGCTATGGCCATCTGAAGAGATACCAATGATTTAGTAGCAGACATTCAGGGAACCAGATGGATTGACTTTGATTGGAGCAGGTGACAAGAGCTTCAGAATAAACAACAAGCCTATAAAGCAATCCAGTACTACTGAAATAAAGAACAATCAATACGAATCAGAAAAATTTAGCTGCTGTAAACAGTGTGCACAGGATTTTTTTTATCACACTGAATTCTTTACACCGTTGTAAAGAAAAAGGAGCTACTGGTTACCTCATACTGTGGTGTTTTTATCAGTTAAGAAGGTCTCAGATGTACTTTGAAGTCTTGTGATTTGAAGTGAGCAGCCTTCATTAACTGACCTATTAGCAGCTCCCCAAATACCGTTTCTGGTGGCAAAAAATGCACTGCAAGCTTTTCTTTTGGAGTTTGTATTATATAATTAAATTGTCCCATTCCTGCCAACATTAAATGCATTTTTTATACCTTTAACATTTTTCCACTGAAAACACTAACTTGCAAGACATTAGATAGGTGCTCAGAAACTAACGTGGTAAGTGCAGTAATAAATACCTAGGTTATGGGTTCAGAAACTTAGTGTCAGTTCACAAAGCAATTTTTCTAAAATGTAACCATATTCCATATTTGCAATTGTAGAATATCCCTGTAGCAAGTTATAGCAGATGTTCATTAGGATAAGGTGTGTATTTTTAGCTGTCTCTAGTGCAGTTAGTTTTGCCCTTCTTGGAGAAAGTTAGCCATACTGTCTCCTTTTGCTGTTCATAACGTCTCACCCTCTCCTCTGCCTTTCTCCAGCTGGAAATGAGGAGAGTCAGCATGTCGTGACCAGCAGTCTCTGTGCAGACCACTTTTGTAAGACTATGGCCTAGACAGAGGTAAAAGTACCATTCAGTTATTTTACCTCATTCTCAATGAATAAGTTCAGCATATCCTTCCCTATCTGCCAAAGCAACTGATTCTCAATGGGAAGGTCCACTGTACTAGTCTTTACTTTAGCCTTCTTGGCTTGAGGAGGTTGATCCATTTTCTTGTCTTTTGATGCAGCCTGAGATGTCTGCATTAAAAAAAACAACATTCAGAGCGCAATAGTCACTAAAGCAGGGGTGGGCAAACTATGGTCTCGGGGGGGGGAGGGGGGGAGGGAGAGAGGAGACGGACACACATCTGGCCCTTCAGATGTTTTAATCTGGCCCCTGAGCTCCCGCCGGGGAACGGGGTCAGGAGCTTGTTCCGCTCAGCGCATGCCGTGGCTCCACACAGCTTCCAGCAGCAGTGGCAGCATGTCCCCCCTCCGTCTCTTATGCGTAGGGGCATCCAGGAGGCTGTGCATGCTGCCCCAAGTGCTGCCTCCGCAGCTCCCGTTGGCCGGCAACCATGGCCAATGGGAGCTGCAGGGGCAGCGCCTGCGGACAGGGCAGCACGGAGAGCCGCCTGGCTGCGCCTCCACGTAGGAGGGACATGCCGCTGCTTCCGGGAGCTGCTTGAGGTAAGAGCTGCCCAGAGCCTGAACCCCTGACCCCCTCCAGTGCCCCAACCCCTTGCCCTAATCCCCCTCCTGCCCTCTGAACCCCTTGGTCCCACACTCCTGCACCCCAGGGCCCGCACCACCAGCTGGAGCCCCCCTCCCCCCACCTGCACAACCTCCTGCTCCAGCCCTCTCATTTCTGGCCCCACCCCAGGGCTGGCACCCCAACCCCCAATTTCGTGAGCATTCATGGCCCCCATACAATTTCCATGCCCACATATGGCCCTCGGGCCAAAAAGTTGGCCCACCTCCGCACTAAAGGAACACCCAATTCAAGTCACATTCATCTTAATTTTTTTTAATACTATGTTTATTAACATTTTAAGTTACTTGAGCAAACTATCAGTCAGTGCTGCTTCATTTCTTCTGAATGGAATTCTCAGCTGCTTTGAAATTCTGTGACAAAGTCTACAGGTTTTGCAGTTTTCTAGTTTGGTGGTAAGGAAATTCTGCAACAGCTTCACTTATAGTAAAAATGAAGACTTGTTTAAATACTGTATTGAACTGAATGCAATCAATACAATAGCCTTGTGCTATTTATTTTAAAATTGAATTTAGTTTTATGCTGCTCCAAATTTTCTGTTTTAAACATGTCACATATTTCTGTATCAAAGACAAAACTACCTGGTACAAATTGTTTGGGGAAATTTGTGGTTTTGGCAGCTGAGTAGCAGACAGTGGGAGCATTTGGTACTAGGAGTGTAGCTCGAGACTGGGCTAAGCACATTTTTGCTTAAATGATCACCACTCAGCGTTAACATTGACATTTAAATAGTCAGTTTAGTGTTTGGAGTGAACAATCCTTTCAGATGAATGGGGCAGTTCACAAATCCCAGAGTTACTGTTTCAAGTTATCTGCAGTCTCCGGGAGACAGCATTGCATCAATGTATGCTCTGTTCGTATTTTTAAGGCACTAGTCGCAACTAGGAGAACTAGAAATACTTTTAAGTGAAAGCTTAGTTTCCAGAGCCTCGTTCTGTGGCAAGGGATGGAGAATGGGTCCTGATTATACATTACAGAGCAAACATTCCAGAAGGCAAAATAGCTCATCTGGTTGGACCAATCGGACAATAACACATCAAATACACTTAGTACCTCCATTTCTTCAGACTCTGCCTTACTGTCAGCTTGTGCTTGCTGCTGCTCTTCATTCTTTTGTTGCTCCTCCTGGTCTACTTGCATCTTCTGAAATTAGAAGAAAACACTTAAATGTAGAGCTACATCTCAAATACTTAGTTTTATATGACCCAGTGTAAATCAATTTAAACTTCTGGACTGGTCACTATGATTGTATAGTTAGTACGCTTCAGGTCCTGCAGTGAAAATCTAAATTTAGTTAAAGTGAAGCTAGAAACTATGTAACAGGGTTAATTAAGCCTTTGCAGCTAACCTTTATTGATAAATATTTGCCATACTGAGATTTCTAATGCATATTAGCACAACTGTTTTGTACTGGTTTTTAAAAACAATGGTTACTTACCCTACAGTAACTGCAATTCTTCAAGATGTGCTGTCCACACAAATGCCACGCTCTGTACACATGCACATGAGACTGGATTGTTTTGGCCAGGAGTGACCTTGAGGCCAGGTCTGCCCTGGAACTCCCCGACTCAAGCGCTTAAAGGGCAGGGGGCCCAACTGTCTCTCAGGCTAGGTCTACACTACCCGCCTGAATTGGCGGGTAGAAATCGACCTCTCGGGGATCGATTTATCGCGTCCCAGCGGGACGCGACAATCGATCCCCGAATCGGCGCTCTTACTCCGCCAGCGGAGGTGGGAGTAAGCGCCGCCGACAGAAAGCCGCAGAAGTCGATTTTGCCGCCGTCCTCACAGCGGGGTAAGTCGGCTGCGATACATCGAATTCAGCTACGCTATTCACGTAGCTGAATTTGCGTATCTTAAATCGACTCCCCCCTGTAGTGTAGATGTACCCTTAGTTCCTTCACCAATACCGACTCCCCTAGGAATAGGATTGTGTAGTCAAGGGGAAGGAAGGCAGGCTGTGGAATCGGTGATAACACATCTCAAGAACTACAGTTACTGTAGTTAAATAACTGTTCTTTCTTCAAGCGAATGTCCACGCAGATTCCACTCTTGGTGACTACTAAACAGTTGTCTAATTGCTTGGAGGTGGGAAACAGGAATTCTACTTAAATAATGACTACCACCAGTTTTAATCGGGCTGTGCTGCATTCAGCCTGGAAGCCTCTACTAAGGAATAGCATTTTTGGTGTGGCTTAGGCTGCATATAGCTGCTCTACAAATTTGCTACAAGAATGTTCCTCAGCCATAGGCTGCCTGAGCTCTAGTGAAATGAGCTCCAATTGGCTAAGTAGATCTATCTTGGCTAACATATCTCCTTTTACTCGGAGACCCACTAGGACAACTGTTCTCAAACTGTGGGTCGGGACCCCATTTTAATGGGGTCACCAGGGCTGGCTTAGACTTGCTGGGACCTGGGACCAAAGCCTGAAGGCTTCAGCACTCAAGTTTCAGGCCCCCTGCCTGGGGCTGAAGCCCTTTGGCTTACCCCCCACCAGGGGCCCAGGCTGGTTCAGGCTTCAGTTCCCCCTCCTGGGGTCTCACAGTAGTTTTTATTGTCCAAAAGGGGCAATCAGGGATCGCCGATTCAGGGATCGATTGAGAACCCCTGCATTAGGATAACCTCCATGAGGACAGAGAACATAGTATAAACTACAAATAGTTAGTATGTTCCTGGATTATTCTTCAGTACTCTTACTACATTAAGCATGTGAAGCCTACAGTCTTCTGGGGATTGAGAGGTTTAGGAACGAAAAACTAGGAATGCTTTATATGGAACTCTAAGACAATCTTTAGTAAAAGCTAGGGTGGAGGTCTAAGAGTAATCCTGTCCTTATGATATACTGTATATTGAGAATTCAAGTCTCCCCTGCCCTCCTAAGCTCATACAATGGTTACCAAAAAGACAGGCTCCATTGAGAGGTGGTATAGGGAACAGGTTGCTAAGGGCTCAAAGAAGGCATTCATCAATTCTGCTAAAACTGTATTAAAGTCCAAAGAAGGAACGACTCCCAAACTAGGGGGAAAACAAGCAGGATGCCCTTCAGGAATCTTGCTGCTGTAGGATGGGGAAAATCCAGTGTGGCCCTGGATCAGAGGGCATTGTGCAGATATTGTTGCTAAAAGGACCCTTATGGAAGGGACAGAAAATCCACATGGTTTCCTAGCCCTGAAACAGTCCAGTATCACTGAGATTTGGACTTCAGCACCACCTTTCTCCCTTATTTCCAAATAGAAAACCTCTTTCATTTAGCTTTGTAAGTCATCCTGGTTATGGATTTCTTGCTTTGGAGCACACCATCGTGAACAGCCTCTTTCAGTGGATGTACCAAGGCTGTCAGGTACAATGATGCTGGGTTCAAGTGCAGGACCTGGCAGTTGTTCTGGGAGACTATCAGTCAAAGCAGCTAAGGTTTTTGGGGAGCTGCACTGAAAGATTCATCAGATCCTAATACCAGAACTCCTTAACTCATGCTGGGTTTTTCAGTCCTGTGCCCTGCATCCTCCATTTTCTCAAGACCCTCAGGATCATGGGGATCAGTCAAAAGGTATACATCAACTCCAGTGTTCAAGGGATAAGGAAGGCATCTGTTAGGAATCCTGAGCTTGCATACCCACCGGAATAGAATATCTGACACTTGTTCTTATCTGTTGTAAGTGGATTTACTTTTGGAAATCCCCATTTGCAAAAGATGTTCTATATGCCTGAGTCTTATAGATAACTCATGGTCATAGACATGCCCACTAAGCTGGTTTGCCAAGGTGTTCTGAAGGCCAGGAAGGTGCAGAGCCACTGCTGTGATTTGGTTCAGAATGCACTGATTCCACAGATGTATGGTTTCCTGACAGAGTATGGAAAACATACATCTGGCTGCTCCTCCTTGACTGTTGTTGTGCATTGCTGTGATTGTCTGTCCTCACTTGTACCATGAAAAAGGCAGGAACGCTTTGCATGACAGACGGATGGCCCTGAGCTCTAGGACGTTTATGTGGAGAAGAGCTTCCTGAGGGGACCACAGGCCTTGAATCTGAAGGCCATCTAAATGAGTGGATGCATCCATCAGAGCCTTGGCAGGAAAGCGTAGAGGAGGATTTTCTGTTGCATACTTGAAGAGTGTCTTTCCACGGTTTAATTTGGAGAGGATTTCTTGTGGTACCACAACCCTGTTCATCTGGTGTCTCTGGGTAGGATGTACTGATTTCAATCATCCTTTCATGGAGCATAGGTGAAGTCTGGCATGCTGTGTGACATAACTGCATGAGGCAGTTAAAAACATAAAAAACTTTTACAGATTTTATGCAGGGGGTGAGAACAAAAAAATTCTGTTGGTCCTATTAGGCTCTTGACATTTGCATCAAACCTGCTACCTAATGGAAGCCCCAGATTGTAGGGTGGCAGGAGGAAGTGGCAGAGGGTAGTCACTAGGGGAATTTGTTTTTTCCTCACCAGCTATAAGGATCTCTGTAGCTGACTAACACTGGACAGAAGAGCACCATCTAAAAAGAGGATTTATCATGTCTGCTTCCTCCTTGAGGTCAGGAAATAAGTCCTAAAGAGCACAGTCATCCTTGAATCTTTTAGGGAGTGGAAGGCTTCCTCTGTCCTGCCACTAGCCTGATGCATCAGTGCCTTCAACACTGGTAGTCTGGCAGGCACCTCAGTTTCTTGAGTAGAAGTGACTATGGTACCAGGTCCACCAATAAGTAACTTGACACTATATGAAGTTTCAGTGCAGAGATGGAAGGCAGTCAGCACTGAGGTGGAAAGTACCAGGGCTACTGTGAGTGACACTCAGTGCCCAGGCTTTGAGTACTAAGGCACCAGGTGCTAGGGTCAGTGCCAAGGGATCAGTACCAACAGCAGTGTGGTCTGCTGATTTGGAGGGTATTACATTTGTTGCCTTGGAAGTCAGAACCACCCTATCGTACTCCCAATATATTGTTTCGCTGTCTGTCCATTTAGACTAAGTACCTCTAGACAAGTTCACTCACTCTTACGTACAAGTGCCAAGCACACTGTTGTATGCAGTGTTGTTGTGGCCATGTCAGTCCAAGGATATTAAGAGAGAAAAGGTGGGTGCGTGAGTATCTTTTATTGGACCCATCTCCCCTATATGCCAACCTCTTCACGGGCCACCTTGAAGAAGAATTTCTGGACAAATGCATCAAGAATCCAGTGATACACCGGATACATCAACGATATTTTCGTAACAGAAGTTGGTCCAACAAAAGATTACCTCACCCACTTTGTCTCTCCAAGCACACTGTTGGCATTTACCAAATACATGTTTACTTTTTGCCCTTCATTCATTTTCAATTAAACTGCAGGAGAACATTTAAATCAAAACCAAAAAACCTTGGGGGGGGGAGGGGGGAGACAAAACAAAAAAACTTGGAAGTTTACATTTACAAAACAAGTTTTGCCTGTAAGCTATCAAATACCGTTTCTTAAACTAAAGACATTAATTTTGTCTTCTTTGTTTGTTAGTTCACTGACTCATCTGAAATAGCGTTGTGCAAGGCTGGTATTCCCAAAATACAGAACTATTAAGTATGAAATAAAGGTACAGCCCTGTATTATCTTCCCTATATATTTAGCAACATTCTTAAATCTACAGCTGTGTCACCAACCCAGTCCTTTAGTCATGGGCTTTCCCTGGGCAGAGACTGACAAATGAGTGGTGATTTTTGTGATGTACACAAATTGGGAAAGAACTATCCACTTGTGACTTGCCTATAATTTGGCCCCAGTTTCAGGAAAAGCCAGAGCTAATGCATTACATTTGAATACTTGCATCATAATCTAGATTAATTAAGCAACATTCATACACTGTTCAAATCCATCTGATGCCTAAGCAGCAACGTGGGTGGAAAGGTTACAATTGTTACTTGATCTGGTTTAGAGGGTTAATGCTCTAGTCCTGGCTTTTTTCTGAAACTGAGACCAAATTATGAGCAATCAGTTTGTTCTCAGTCCCAAGTTCTTTCCTAGATGACCTCCATACCAACAAAATGCATTACCTCTTCCTCTTTCGCATGCTGGTCTGTTTCCATGGGCTCTTCATTCTCATCAGATTTGTGAACCTCTACTAAAGATGCACTGGAAACACTGAAAATACCATGGATGTTTACTCTGACTTTGACTTTCACTTTTGAACTGGATCCATCTGTTTGTGGCATGACCTTTTGAACCAAAAATTGAGCTAAACATTCCAGAAGAGAAAAAAAGGATATATTTACTTAAGATAAATAATCAAGTGTGAACATTTAGCAGATCCTGACTATTGCTGATAACAGACTGCAATTAAATCCAGTTGTGGAAGTCATTTGCCAAAAATAACTGAACCAAATGATTTATTTTATTCAATTAGTCATAGTAACATTACTCTGCTTTGCAGTTTGTCCCTTATTTCCTGGATACACTTAAAGTTTGGAAATGTGGCATTTGGAAAAATGGCTGTGGGTACTTTCAGGAAACTTTTAGCTTTTCCCAAATATGAAACTATCTTTTTCCATTTGGCATATGTTTCTCCTCCACCAATTAATGTGGCTTGGGAGTTTAGGATTTTCTTCTCCACTCACATGGCTTTAAAATCCAATCCGAGTCATACTAAAAATGTATCCAAAAGATACTAATGTGCTAACACACCATCAGTACCATAATAAGTGGGATGGGAAAGTCCAACCTACAAGATCAGAAAGTTGACAACATGCCACCCCCACCCAATGTTCTTTTCTAACTATACAGAATTAGTTCTTATTTCTTTTTCCCCCTTTGTTAAATACCTATAGCAGGATCTGGGTAAGGCAACTCCTTGGGAGAAGTATAGTAGGCCTCAAGAGTGAAAGGCTCCCTTCTGAAGAATGAGAGGACCTTGGAGAATGGAGCTGCATGATTCTTGGGGAAAACTTCACAGTTACTGTGGAAGGGAAAGATGTAAGAAAGTAGGTAGCTGTTATAACATCTAGTGGGAAATATTCAGCAAGACCTAACAGAAGCACTAAAATGTCTGATAGAGGTGGATACAGAGGTGACAATTTAAGTTTACTGGACAACATATGGCTTTACATAGGCTCATTAGCAATGATACAAATTAAAACATGGGTGTATTTAAAAAGCTGAAGCATTTAACTAGGCAAAAGCTAAAAAGATTGTTTTTTACTGTTACCACCACAAGAGGGGCAATTGAAGTTTTGGCATCTAGGCTTTAAAAACTTTCACAATAAGTGAGTCCATCTGGTTTAAGTTTCGGGAGCTTCCGTTTTGAGCCTTTTATAGGCATGCTAAAGTTTTGGTAGTGTTAAATTCTTACCTTAACCCTTCCTCTGCTGGTGAATTCCATCTTAAAGAAATAGGGTATGGTACCAAATCTGTGATAGAAAATTCTCTCACTTTGAAAGCCGGGGACAAAATAGCACACTATAAGAAACAGCAGAACGGTAAGTCCAATTGTGCAGAATGAAAATATAGGTAAGCAGTAATGCCAGACCTTTAGTTTGTTTAATTACTATTACAAATATGTTAACTCCAAGTTAAAGACATCATTTTTTAAAATATCCTCTTTCTGTTCTGATGGAATCATGTGCTTTTGCTATAGTTTAGCGCACAGTTATCAGACAACTTCAGGGACAGTCATGTTTTGTTTGTGTTCATTCTAAGGGAATCAAATTTCTCCTCCAGTTCATTCAAGACCATCTGGTGGCAAGTTTTCAGGTTCTGAATATTTTAATGGCTCCAATAGAATGTTTTTAGTGCTAACAGATGATGGAGTCAAAACCTTAAATTAACAGGGATTTGTAAGGGGCATATCACCATGGTATTCAAGTGCCATACAACAATTAAAGCAAAGGCCCTTTCTTGAGAATAGCTAGAACTAGAAACAGATGTTTTACACTATACTAATGGCTGAAAAGGCAGTTGTCAAAAATGACATAATTAGTGAGCACCTGAAACAATACATAGTATTTGCTTCTAGCTCAGGTAATACGCAAGTTATTGGACCTTTAAACTTGTCACTCTACGAATGACTTTAGCACTGCTCCAGGATTGGCTATAGCAAGCGTCACACCAATGTAATTTTTATTTGCAAGAATTTAAGTCAAGCCATGTCACCTTATTCTTTATTTGAACTATGTTTCACTTCTATAAAAAAATATGCAATACATTGAACTAAGCAACAATGCAATGTAATCTTGCTTTGCCTAATTTCATGATTACTTTAATGTCAACCTGTTCTTACTGTTATCTAAATTCTTCTGTAGAACTATCTGCCACGATATCAGTAAAAGTCTTGCAGTGGAAAAAATAATTTAATATTTTACATATTTATATAGCATCTATTGTTTCTAGTCATAACTGGAATATATACCCAACTCTAGATGACCATGCCAAGTTGTTGCTTGTGCTGTCTGCCCCAGCCAGACATCTCAGTTGATCAGCCAACATAAACAGTCTATGCAGTGAGCCAATCTCACCTGTCCACTGCCTACTTCTTAATGTTCAATCAAATCACTTCTACAACACACATGTACTTCAAAAGGTGAAAAATAAGTTTCACAATGCCTGATACTCTAGCAAGACATGCCCTTGGGCTTAAATGCTCATTGACTTCCAACAACAAAGACTCAGGAGACCCCTAGCATACAGGCAATTGTTTACCTGCAATGCACAGCCTCGTGCAACGGCCTCATCTGCGTTCAAAGTTGTACTGACTTCTTTACCGAAAAATTTACTGATCCTCTCCTTTACAGCAGGGATTCTTGTAGTACCACCAACTATTTCTACTGCATAAATATCCTCCTTCTTTAACTCTTAAAAAAAAGTAGACATACATTAGCAACTTTGTGTTATGAAAATTCCTACACTAAATTAGCAGCAATTGGTTCCTCTTAACAAGGAACAAGATATTGCACTTTATTACAATAAAATCTCTAGAAATTTTATTTAAATTATTCTAGCCACCATTAAAAGTTTTGTACTCTCACAGATATCAAAATATCTTATTTTACACAGGGATTATTTTTTAAGGAAATTTTTATGCAACTTGCAATTAGACCGCCACATAACACTAAGTGTGCAAAATTTAATTTAAGATTTGGCAAACATCTAAGGAAAGCTAAAACCAGGGATATATTTTTCTCCTGTATGTATACCATTAAACATTGTAGTCAAGAGAATGCATGTACACTTACTAGCTTGTTCCAGAACACTGCGAAGAGGTGGTTCTACTCTAGCTAAGAGACCATCGCACATCTCTAAAAATTTGCCCCTGTTGGAAAAAGCCACATGTCAAGTTAGAATCCCATGAACAAAAATTTAAATTGCAAAATACAACTGTATGCAGCTGAAATTGAAAGGCAATTTTAAGTTTGCAAAGTGTAAATTTTCTATTTCTCCATCCAGAATCCTTCAGTATTTTATAAAGTTCTATGTTTCATTTAAGCGATTTTTTGAATAAGAAAACAAGGCTGAATATTCCACAATACAAGTGTTCGAGATTTACAACATCCCTACACCCATTCCAAAAAGAAAACCCATCAAGAGTAAGATACTTTGGTATATACTTTTGGAGAGAATCCCATGTACAAATGATACCTATTCTGCCATGATCCCTCCAACTCCAGCCACCTTTTATAGTCCCTGTCCTGAAGAACTTACACTATATCATTTTTATAGCAATTACATGCATTAATTACAACAATCAACAAAAAATAATCAAATGCTAAACTGAATATGTCTCTCTTCCCTTGCACTTGAAGGTCCCTAGATTTGGGTTCTGACAGGCCAAGGCGCATGAAGTCTGAAGGTAAGTGCTCACTACTGCTGATGAACAGGGTTCAAACTTAGGTTCTACCCTAAGTGCTTACAAGCTGTTCTTAACTTGTTACAGAATATAGGGCAAGAGATGGTGAAACTTACTAACTCAAAAGTAGTGACAATCTCTATGAAAGAGTGTATACTAGTCATTTCCCCTCTTCTCCTGCTCATTGTCTAAACTATTGCTATTTATAAGCTATGCTGCTATGTACCAGTTTGTTGTTCCTTAAGTGAGAGCCTCAGTTTCCTATTACCTGTTAAATGCCAACATGAAATCCTTCTTTTAACTAGTTTCAGTGATCTAGAAAGTGCCACATTAACAGTTTAGTAATTCAAATGGTCAAATCCCCTAGTGATCACATGTACAACATACAAAGAGTCAATGTATATTTCTCCCATATTTCCCCAGAAATGTTTGTGAATGTTGCTCTGGAGGTATCACTGTACTAGTTCTAATACTAGAAAACAGGTGAACATGACACCTGTAAGGGCAAGAAGATGGTTCAATCCTCATTCCCATTCACACTGTGACCTTTGGTCAGACTGATTGGGACACTAGTAACTCAGACTGCCTGCTTTAATTCATGTAGGCTACTAAAGAGTCATTGTTCAGTACTCTTGATAATAACTCAAGTTAGAACCAGTGACCTAAATGTATCAAAGGTGATCGAAACATTTGTATTTATCTATTTTTGCAGTTTTTAAATCAACTCAGACTTTATGCTAAGCAATCAGAAGATACCTGTTCATAGTTCCAGAAACATCAATATCATTCATGAAGCATTCTATGTTCATTGGGAGATCAGAGGCATTAGCACTCATCAGCTTCTTCAGTTTCTCACACTCCTGAAATAGTCTCAGCAATGGACGAATCTTTGATTTGATGTCCAATTTATATTTTTTCCCAAATTCTTCACAAAAATAGTTAACTAACATTTCATCAAACTTCCTGCCACCAAGTGTGGTGTCAAATGCTGTAGCAAGAACCTAAAAACGAGACAAGGAGTAAAATATTTCAGTAAGAAAATGGTTCTATTTACTGATTACTCACTAAAACTTGATAGTAACCAATACATGTTAAGCAATTTCTTTGTCTGAACACACAGTTCCAGTAATTTATATTTGACATCGTAATCCTATCTAGGAGAACAACACCTGGCCGCTCCAATACAGATCTTCTGCTATGGCAGAAAGAATCCAATATATTGCTCAGCTTTATTCCTCTACTGCCACCATGGTTAGGTAGATGCTTTGTGTTGGAGCAGCCTGGTAACCGCTTTCTGCTACTAGTAAAAAAAACACCCAATTATTAACCTTTTATTTCCCTCCTCAGTGCCTCCACTTGATTCATTCCCTACCAGCAATAAAGTGTCAGTCCCATGCCACTCTGGCACATTTCACTTCACCAGGACTGCTATCAGAAGTAGTTATTTCACTCTGATGCTCCTACTTGTGCCACTGTAAAAGTGCCTTATGTATGGGCAGCAAGAGTGCAATCCTGACAGAGCTGATCTTTCCCCTAGGCTAGCATTGTAGAGACAGTTTTAAGATTAGATGATGCTTCTAGTTACCAAGTTCATAGCTTGTCAAGGATAGTATGTCATACACTGTATCTGTCTACACCAGTTACAGGTGACATGGATTACACAATACACCAAAATGGAACAGAGCAAGAAAACTCATGTTTTGACTGTCCCAGACTATTTTTCAGCAGCTGTACCAAGAAGACATTACTCACCTTGTGCAGTAACTTTGGTTCTTCAAGATGTGTTTCTCTATGGGGCTCCACTCTAAGTGTATTCGTGTTTCTGCACCTCAGATTGGAGATTTTAGGTAGCAGTGTCCGTTCAGTCTGCATGTGTGCTTTCCCTATCTCATGCTTTGCCTCGCTGCTATATAGTGCTGTGCAGACAAACCACCCTCAGTTCCTTCTCTATCGCACAGCTCATTGATAAGAGCTCCAAAACAGAGGGGAGGAAGGCAGATAGTGGAGCACCCATAGGGGGATACATCTTGAAGAACCAGTTACTGCACAAGGTGAGCTCTTCTTAAAGTAGCATCCCTATGGGTGCATCACACTAGGTGACTACAGCAGTGCCTCTAATGGAGTGGTGGGGCTTCGGAGCAGAGTCCAATACTGAAGACAGTACAGCCGAGCCAAATACAGCAGCAAATGCTAGTCACGGGTGACTGCAAAGTGTTCAGCAAATGTACTAGCAGATGCCCAAGTCACTGCTCTTCTATTTCTATGATCGGAACGTTATTGAGGAAGGATGTGGAAGTACAGACAGATCTTGCAGAGTGAGTTTGCACTCCAGAAGGAGAATAAAGGTCCTGTGTGCAATAGCAGCAGATAATACAGTCTGATATCCCTCTAAAAAGACTTTGCTTAGAGATTGGGGATCTCTTAGATCTGTTGATTAATAGGATTTCAATCCAAATAAATCCAGTCTTTTCCCGTCCTTGTCATATGGTGTCATTTTAGCATGGTGCTGTCTGCCACATTTGTTAACAGCGTTGACAACCAGGGAATTGGGAAGGGGTGAGAAAATAAAATGTTCATGTCTTTAGAGGGCACACAATTTTTTTTGTCTGCCCATTTGCACGTAAGGGGTATTGTGGCTAGTGCCTGCCACATAGTTTTCACCGGATTGAGCAGGGCCTCATTGATGGGGCACGCAATTCTATCTGAGAACTACCTCAATTCTATCAGAGCCTGAGACGGAGAGCGTATGTGCAGGCTGAATAGACACTGCTACCTAAAATCTCCAATCTGAGGTGCAGGGATGCGAATACACTTCAAGTAGAGCACCCACAGGGACACTACTTGAACAGTAAGTTAGTTCACTTCAAATTGCTAGTGCTTGCAGGAGTTTCAAGCCTTTATACAGATACAGTCCTGAGCTCTGGCGCACACAAAAAATCAATATCCCCAAATATTAAAAGGCAACTACATGTCATATATGCATTAATATGGTGATATTGGAGATTACCGTAGCAATTATGTGATTCCCCTGCCTTAAATTGTCATAACCTTTGTTCCACATAACACCTGGCACCAATCTATTTCTAGACACCTCGGTCTAGTGATAGCACTAGGGTAGCCAGGACTCCCACTGCTACAGGAAGACTTTTCAGTTAAGTATACCAACACGGAACCTTTCTTACACTACTGCCACAGTTTGAGTCATATCCCAGCTTAATGTATGATGCCTAAAAGGGTACTGCCTGTATATCCACACCAGGCTAAAAATAAACTCATTTGTTTTCTTCACGTTTAACTCCTGCAGATGAGTGCTCATTCATCTGTTAATTCACGTCTTTAAGATGACAACTCCCTTCTCTACTGCCTCTCCAATTTGCCTGAATTTCAGATAGCTTTGAAATGCATGTACCACTTGCACATGCACACATCACCTCAATCTCAAAAGGCCTCCTCATCTACCATTACTAGAAAATGGCTTCTGAGATTAGTTCCTTCACTCCCACATCTAAACTCATTCTGGTCTTAGAACCACATTCTAAGATTGATCTTTTCCTGTTGCATCATTTTACCTCCATCTCAGATTTCTCAATCCCTTTTTCAGAATATGCTGAATTCACAATTCCACACCCCCTAAAAGTGCCGTTATCCCGTTCTGCACATCAGTGCTTATTAACACTTCACCTATTTCCTTCAATATGTACCATTCCTATTGTTTCAGTGTGTTAACTTTATATAAAGTTTCCATACAATTAATTTGTTCTTGGACCCATCAGAGCACATTGTAGCCTTCTGGTTCAGAACATTATCTCAGCTATATTCCATTTAAACTAGCATTCTGTAAGACTTTAGCCTACTTTTCAGTTCTCTTGAGGCACTACTCTCCTAACTATCTGAGCACTTATCACAACACATTTACTTGTTCCTTCAACTGAAGCAGCAATATAGGATTATTGGATTTTAGAATATGTTTTTGGCTATAATGCTAACATTACTGAAGATTTTTATCTCATAGAAAGAAGAAATGTTAATACCTAATAGAAACAAGAAACAAGTGTTAAGGCAATTGTGCTTCAAAGTAAGACCCAATCTAATCACCTCCTTAAGTTGAGAAAGTTCTAAGAAATTTAATTAACTGTTGACACTTAACATCTATATTTCCTATAGTGCTCACATCATAGGTTTCAAGGTCAACAAGTCAGACCTTCATAACAATAAATTAATTCAGTAATTCCTGCTTTAAGACATGAATTTGTGGTTGAATTAGAGCACCTTTTTGAAAAAGACATCCTGTCTCCTAAGTTGTACTATTACTAAAGAGAAATTAGTTCAATTTATTTTTTATTCTCACACTATACCAAAAAGTAACTGTGGAAAACATGTTTGTTTCAACAAGCGTAGCAATGAAAACTTAAGCAGATAGTCTCCCCAGTTCTCTAACATAGGACAAAGTTGAACCTTTGGAAAGTATAAATTGCATTGCCTGCATACACTGCCATATTAAGGCAGTCAACCAAGCCTATTGTAGGCCATAAACGTAATGGTGAATGTTTTTACAGGTAATTAAAATGGATGCATAAGATTGTTTACTTTCAGTTTTCCTTTGTTGAATGCGCATACTGAAACTTGATATGAAGAATGTCCCATATCAACAAAAACAACGTTTCTTGGCTTCTCTTCTAGGGCAGGCAGGTCTTGTTTATAGATTCCATATGCAAGAGCAACTACAAAAAAAGACAAATCAATATAGTAAACAAAATGGCAGTCATTCAACTCCATTTCTGGAGTTGCTTTCCTAAACAGTACTTGTTAAAGAATGACTATACTGTCAAGATTTAATGCTACTTTTCAAAGTTATAAAGTTTGCATCTGGTTAAATAATGGACCAGATACAAAAGCCATGGCATGGAAGACTAACTACAAAAACAGTTAGTTCCTCTTATCTCTTGCATTTATTTCTTGGATGTCTATTTCTAAGCATCTTTAAAGAAGAAAATCTGGAGCTGTATTACTATAGAAAACTCAGATCCTAGGAACCTTGGAGAGCAACCAAAGTCAGATTAGTGTATAGAACTGGTAATTCTAGATGGAAGGGGTCCTGTGACAGACATAGGGAAAGAAGTTTTATAATTCCAATCCTATATACATTTTAAAGAGAATAAGATTACCTGAAGTAGTTTCATTTATTAGTCGCAAGCAGTTGAGGCCAGCAATCTGTGTAGCATCCATCACAGATCTCCTTTCTGCATCTGTATAGAAACAAGGAACCTGCAAGAAATGCACAGCAGTGAGATACATATTTAGAAGGGCAATCCTCAACAAATCACCAAAAAAATATTGCTCAGAGGGTTGGTGCACAAGCCAACCCCCCACCCCCTTTATTTATTTAAGTATTCCTGCAATTTTAAGATTTATTTTTATTTTGAGTGTTGCAAGCAAGGAAAAGTGAGTAGCTACACGGGGAAGAGAATGGTTTGATTTAATTACTTACATAATTTTCTCATGCCTTTCCACTTGATCTCACCTTTAGTGAAAACTGAGCAAAACCAGCTACAAATAGTATTATTGTATTGATTAAATCTATAAAATATATTTTACAATGTTAGCGTGATAAGCTAAACATCAGTTTTCAGGCAGAGATCTGAGTAAAAAAAGGCACAAGGTTTACTAAAAACAAGCAGGGACACTGGTTTACGTGAACCTGGTTTATGAATCTGGTTTATAAATTGCAATACAACTCCATTACCACCATGATTCTTCAATTTATGCAGATACACTATGTAGCCAAGTTAATGTAACCAAGTTTACCATCACCTACTTACAGAAACAACACAGTCAACTACAGGCTTCTTAAGGGCATTCTCAGCAGTTTCTTTTAGTTTGGTGAGGAGCATTCCTGTCACCTGCTCAATGGTGAAGTTTCGTTCTTCTTCCATATACATAACCTTTAGCGAAAAGCTCATATAAGTACGGTAAATGACAAAAACAAACAACATGCTCAAGTGATATTAAGGAGTTGACCTAAACCTGCAAAAACAAAATTTTTAAGTGGTCCTTAAAACCAAGCCTAGGGCCTGCAGCATACTTGTATAATTGCCCCCACTTCACTGCCTGAGCCATGTAGGGAAGGCACCACAGGATAAGATGACAGTTTCTCATTTTATTCATATTTACATTTGAGAATTCAAGAGATTTTAAGAGAGGCAAGTTGAAAAGGACATACACCTCCACCCCGATATAATGCTGTCCTCGGGAGCAAAAAAAAAATCTTACCATGTTATAGGTAAAACCACGTTATATCGAATTTGCTTTGACCCGCCGAGTGCGCAGCCCCACCCGCCCCGGAGCACTGCTTTACCGTGTTATATCCGAATTCGCGTTACATCAGGGTAGAGGTGTATATACAAATGCAAGTTTCCTGGGTTCTGAATGCAAGAATGTATGCAGTTGACTCTTTACTGGGCCTTTAACAACACCCTATTCCATTAGATACCACTAGACTATTTTTAAGTTAAGGAAATTCCTCCCATTGTTGAACAGGTTTTGCAACTAAAATATAAATATATTTATTGAAAACTGGTCTAAAATATTCTGCTTTTCTCCTCTAGCCTTGCAGTATATCTGAAGCATTAGTACTGAATACTATTCTGGTATTTTCTTCATCTCCCAAACTCACTATGGAGTGCAAAAGACTGTTCACACAGCAAAGAGGTTTTTTAATTTAAAGCAGACCTTGATAAACAATGGCATTCTAATAACTGAATTCAAATCCTGGATTAGCTAAATCACAAGTGAAAAGCAATCTGAGTCTTAATCCTTACTTGTGCACATCAGTGACCACTGTTTGTTACAATTGGGAATGTCTAATCAAGATGCTCAGGATTCAAAAGGGTATTACTATTCAGGCCTCAGTCATATGAAAAAGTTCGCATAGATCCTTCCCACACTACATACAATGCTAGTCAATTAAGTTCTCTACCATCTGAAATCACTTAGTTTATTTAAAGAAACAGCCAAGATAGTCTATTTCCCAACGCGGTTCTAAGCCTCCTTCATAAAATAAGAAGATTTTACTAGCTTGAATTTTAGCCTACACTACAGATCTCCCTACATTTATTAATCCAGCAACAAAGATTTTTCTAATGGAAAGTGCATTTGTAAAGAGAGAGGCCTCAGTGCAAAAGGGTTCAAAGCTAAACAGACATATGAATTGTCACTGAGTTTTCCCTATGGTTCTCTTCCAAGTATGTCTGACTCACCTTGATGCCAGCTGAGCCTGTTGGCAGCTGGACAAGTTCATATGCCAGGTTATCTTTTTCAGCTTGAACAAAGGGATCTGAGAATGCACGGCCATGAAATCTTTTAAAACCTTGTACAGTATTCTTTGCATTTGATATAACCTAAAGGGAGAAAAATACATTAGTCTGAGATGGCAGGGGAGCTTCTGAATTTCAGAGAAAATAAGCCAATAGCAAGTTTGTTTATGCTTTTCTAATTACAAATTTTGATTTGGCAAATCTATATTTTCCACCAATATAAGGTGTCTACTAAAATACGCAAAGCCAAAATCTTCCCCTTTCATCTCCCAAATGATTCTTGCAGGAATTTGTTTAGATTTTTTAAAATTCTATTTTAAAACCTTGAGCAAACGTTCATGAAAATCCATGTAAACACAGTTCACTTTTAAAAGGTGTTCTGCAAATAGCTGTAAAATTCCATCCTTGGCAATATACCTCTCTTCACTGGATTCTTCTTTCCCCTACCTTTCTCCCCACTTTGACCACCTTCCCCAACTGCCACCAACTAAGCTAGGAAGGACATTGAGCACATTAAATGTCACTTTCAGGTCCATCATCTTGTCTTGCTCTGGCCAGCCAACTCCATGAGACATTCCCGCATGATACTACTACCTACTTTGGAACCTTCCTACCTAAAAAACTTCAAGCGTTGTCATGAACCCATTTAAAATCCAAATGGGGACTTAAAAGGAGAGTCAACTTGAAGTAGTGAAAATTGTCTATATACTCTCGTTCTAAGTAACGCCTCTGATTAATTTAAACCAAGGATTAGAAGGAAAGTATCTGCTTTAATTTCTTTATATTGTGTATGACAGCACTTTGTGCATAGCCATTTTTCTGTATACTAAGTTTTCCATTATATTTACATGATTCTTTCACTAGCAACAAGGGAGAGGAAAACACAAGGGAAAGCTAAGGGCTTGTCTACACTTAAAATGCTACAAGCAGCACAGCTGCACCGCGGCAGCTACACCACTGTAGCACTTGAATGTAGTCACTCACTACCTATGCTGACGAGAGGGATTCTCCCATCAGCATAAATAATCCACCTCCCCGAGAGGCAGTAGCTAGGTCAACAGAAGAATTCTTCTGTCGATCTAGTGCTGCCTACACAGGGACTTTGGTTGACTTAACTACACCGCTCAGGGGTATGGATTTTTCACACCCCTGACCAGTGTAGTTAAACAGATATAATTTTCTACTGTAGACCAGGCCTTAGCCAAAAATTGGTATGGGAGCTCAAGGGCATGTGTAGGATCAGACACTATCTTTACTTCTTTTAAATATATGTAACTAGATTTTAAATTGACTGTCCCTTTAAAAAGCAACTTGCTCTTAGAATTTCCAAAATTTCAGTTATTACAGTTCAAACTGCATATCAACTACATCCCTGCACCAATGTGTATCTCCAGGCCGCAAACAGCTTAGTGCAACATCAGACTAAGCACACATGGGGAGTAATTCTGCATTTGACAAGAGATTTACATTTAACTCTAGCAAAAAAAAAAAAAAAAACCACACTGAACATGTGGGGGGGTCACAATTACAATATGCTTGCTGTATATGTTCAAGCATCTCAGGGATTCTGGAAATTATTTCCTAATATCTAAAGATATTTGTTCTTGAGAAAAGTTGACCGTGTTTGAAGAGTCACTTTCTGCAGGTGTCTAACAATAGATCTGGCATGAAACATCGTTTACAAAAATAAAAATTGGCGACAATCTGACTGGTAGATAGGAAGGGTTATAAGTCAGCTAAGTCTTGCCTTACTCCCTGATTAATATTTACATAACTACTCTACTTGGCTATACAAAAAACTATTAGCAGACAGTATTATTTAGGTTGTAAAGTCAGGCACTCAGAAGTTAATGACATTTATAGTTGCATGGGCAACCATACATCTGCCCCTTTTGCCTCCAGCCTGTGCAATGAATGAGGCAAGGATCCTGTGGAAAGAACAGTACACAATCTTGCAGTTAAAGCCTATCCTAATGCATATGCACAAGAGGGATGAACTAATGTTTCATGAGAAAATGGTATTTACTTTTTGAGTGCTGATTATGCAATCCAAACAACATTAACAAGTTTTTTAGTATGTAGTTTCTCAGGCTTCTTAAAAAAAGGGAAAATTCTATTATGTACAACAACAAGTAGTACACTCTTACATAACCCTTAAGTCCCAATCCAGAAGAATGACAGAATACATTACAGAGTAACAAACTGAACAGCTTAATAAAGCTCAAATGCTTCTTAAGACATTTATTAAAGATTTAATTTAGAAGCAAAAATCTACTTCAACATGGATATTTGTAGTCTCTCCATAAATGAGAAAATACTGTAAAAAAACTTTCTTTTTTTTTTCTCCTCTCACTACTGTGTTAGTAGTTTTGCTTTGGCTTATAAGCAGTTCTTGAACATACGAAATCCTTACTTGGCTTTTAGCTGCAGCTCCAATTGAACGATTCTTGGGTCCAAAGGCTATACATGACCTATAATGAGAAGAAACATTTCTGATTTAAGTCAAATTTAGAAATAAAGACTATTTCTAACAAGCAGCCACTGAGTGATTTAAAAAAAATGTATTTAAAGATTAAGCCTAAGACTAGATAAAACTGTCAGTTGTATAGAACAAGATTACTGTAATAACAATTTTAAAACTGCTATTTTCCCCAAGCTCTTCCCACTGTTAACCACTAACAGTCAATATATTAAAATGTAGGACCTACTCTGCCATTATAGCTCTAGAATAATATTTGAAGAGCATAACACTCATTATGGAGTAGTTTTCTAACAAATAGTAAACTTATGAGCAGTGAAACCTATTAATAGTCAAAGGGATTCCCTAATTTTAGTACATTAAAATTGGTAGACATTCACTATGGTAGAATAAAAGCAAACAACACACTTACACGCTTCTCTAAGTTTCATAATAAAAGTAACATTTGTCCAGCCTTAATTTTAATTTAAACATTTACATTCTTCACTTTAGAAGCAAATTCATAATTTAAAGCAACTTCTGTTTCTGGCCACTTTTGAAGGTTTGTTTGCAAAACAATTTATACAGCTGGGTAGAAATCTGACAGGAAGATGCTTGTTCACTGAGTAAATATTACAGGCTAATTTTGTCATCCATTAATGCAGGTGATCATGGGTACCCAATTTCACTATCATATTTGTGAAAATAAAAGTTATACCAGGGAAAAACTCATTTCTATAGTTCTAAATAGCTGTATAGTTGACTAATTTTTAGTTCCCATTTTTTTCAAATTTCAAGTTAACTCTTTGGCTCCAACAAGGAAGACTGGATAGAATAAGCACAAGGCAAAAAGCATACAAATACCAAATTAATCATTAGGGTTTGAATCATGGAAAGCCAAATCGACATACACAAATTCTTTTGAATAAAGTGTGTTGCTTTTTGATGCCTACCAGTTCTTTGAGATAAAAAGTCCTCATCTTTTTAGAGAATAAGAGTTACTACTGCTGGTCAAGCCTCCTTACCTGAGTATTTTAAAACTGTTACGTTAAACTGTAGGAGCCCTTATAAAATCTGAATACACTCAAAAATAAAATCAAGCAGATTTCCCACCTGGTTCCTCTAGGCCAGTGGCTCTCAAACTAGGGCTGCCGCTTGTTCAGGCAAAGCCTTTGGCGGGCCAGGCTGGTTTGTTTACCTGCCGCGTCTGCAGGTTCGACCAATTGCAGCTTCCAGGGCCGCGGTTTGCCGCTCCAGGCCAATGGGAGCTGCAGGAAGCGATGCAGCCCTCGTTTGAGAACCACTGCTCTAGGCCAAGTTATCTACAATGTTGCTTGCTAATAAAAGGATTATTTCAACCAGTTTATTACTACTAACAAGCACATTTTAATAGGCATAATTATTACACTGATCCCAATGCAGCAGACAAGAGAGTTACTCTACAGAACTCTACAGATTGCCCCATGGGAAACGAAAGAAACAGTGCTTCTGGAATATCCTGCTATGTTGAATTAGCTTAACATATTGAATAAAGAGACACCACCAGCATGGGAATTTGTCATGGTATGATTGTGTTGATTGTTTTATAGCCGTTGTTGGTGCACTATCTAGTTAACAAATGAAAGCCAGTCATGCACTTATAAGAGTACACTGTAATGAACTTAAGGAGGACATATTTAGAAACATGTCTTGTGCTTAATAACATGATTCAATGGCTTAGCCAATAAAAAGCTACCAAGTTCTGTTTTATGGAAACATTAAGGCAATAATAAAAGTAATACTGTGGACTTGTCTACACTACAAAGTTAGGTCAGCTTAATGGCATAGCACAGGGCTGTGAAAAATTTAATGCGCTTTGTGATGCAAGTAAGCCAACTTAAGCCCCAGTGTAGACACTGCTAGGTCAATGGAAGAATTCTTCCGTCAGCCTAGCTATGGAGTCTGAAAGGTAGATTTATTACAGCAATGGAAAAATCCCTTTAAATCACTGTAATAAGTGTCTACAGCGGTGCAGCTTCAGTGCTGCAGCTATGCCACTGTAACGTTTTTAGTGTAGACATAACTATATATCTTGAGGCTTCAGGCTAAACATTTCACAAGAAACCAGATTTATTAATTCAATTTGGCCCTTCAGAAGAAATTAATATAGAAGCATTAATTGAAGGTTCTACTTCTCTCCTATGCGCATAAAACATATTTAGCTAATTAACTGCAAAATGCATGAGTCATTCTGAATTCACAGAAAATCACTACGTTTGGTTTAGTTATTAATGTAGTGCTTCTACAGAGTTCCAGATTAACAGTTCTGAGACTAGAATCCTCTCTCTAGCCACAGAAAAGAGTGCTACATGGGCAGCAGCAGTAAAGGCTTTCCTACACTGCCTCATATTTGTTCTATTAAGATCCCAATAGGGATCAATTTTTTAAAAAAAAAATTGTGCTATGTAAGATTATCTTAAGAAGCCCTTATTTATATTTGGCTTTAGCTAACATTTATGTTCTAAACTGCTGCCTCATGTATGTTTTGCAGATTCCAAAAAAATCCTCAGAAGTGCTAAGGAAGAAGTTTATCAGGGATTTCTGTCTCTGAATGATGGAAGAGGAATGTTGGGAAGCTTTCCAATACTTTAGTTTTGTATTTGGAACCTATGTGGCCCATACTGGCATTACTGGTCAGATCTTAGTTAGAATTTTCTGTATATTTTAAGACACTAGGATTGTTTTCTTAAGCAACACATGACACTTAAGTTATAATTTCAAACAACATTATAGGATAAGCACACAAATTGGCGAAAATTTAGTTTAATAAACACTCATACATTTTAAATAGAAGCAGATGCAATTACAAAGACAGACATGGGAAGCTTAGTGAAATCTTGTCAAGATAGGATTTCAGAAAAGTTAAAACTCTGAACTATCATATTAATGAGTTAGAACAAAGTAACATGTGGATGCTGTGCATATATCACTTTAGTCTCCACGCTCTGGATTACATTTATCCTTTGTCTCCATGCACTACCTTGGAAGATGCATGCATCCCGTCTGTCATACAAGACGGCAGTCCAGTCAACACAGAAATTGCAGTGATTTTGCTAAATCCATTTCTTAATCTGTTTTAGTTAAATCAGCACATCTTCCTTGTGTGGACACTCAAATTGGCTTAAAGGTGCCTTAGCTTAGATATCTGCTATTCAAACCATTTAAGAGTGCTCATCCAAGCTGCACTGATTTAACTAAATCAGTTTAGAAAGATTTAGGCCTGGTCTACATTTGAAGTGTAGGCCAACCTAGCTGTCACTCAGGGGGTGAAAAATCAACACCTCTGAGCAACATAGCTATTGCCAACCTAACCCACAGCATAGACACAGTTAGGTCAATAGAGGAAGGATTCCATCAACATAGCTACTATCATTCAGGGAGGTGGTGTTCCTCCACTACTGGAAAAACCCCTTCCGTCAGTGTAGGTTGTGTCTATGCTACAGGATTATGCCAGCATAGCGATGGCACAGAAGCGATGCTGGTATAGTTCCCAGAGTGTAGACATGGCCTTTGATAAATTGGTGCAATTTCTGCATGTAGCTCAGCCCCAAGCTTCTGTTTGATGGCAACTTTAATTTTCACAATTGAGAATTCGTTTTCTCCAGGTAATTTGTTGTGTTCATTTTTGTGTCATAATATGAGCACTTCAAGAAATATCCCTTTTAGATTTCTCCATCTCAGTTACAACTGAAGTGAGCAATCTCAACACAAAAACGTTAGAGCCAGTGATTGTTTAGAGGGTTTGTGCACAATAGGTCTAGTCAACATATAAACAAACACCAGAGGGGCAGGGGAAGGCATATGGGAGACTCCATATATTCAAAGTTGAATGAACACTGAGCAAATATGCTTAGGATCAAGTTCTGCCTTGGGATGACAATCTGTAGATCCCACCAAACTTAATAAGAACCTAGCAAGCACGAATCCAAGGGTAGAATTCAAACACACAACTCATTCTCTTTAAACTACTGTACAAACAACTGTGATTAGTTGTGCAAAGTGATTTTGCTAAGGTTACAATATTTCAATATATATTGGTTACAGCAAGTCACACATCCTGACCCTGTCTTAGGTTTAAAATCTTGTTATGTAAACCAGAATCAACCACATTATTTTACTCTGCCTCCACATTGGTTCCCCACTCCCCCCCCAAAAAAAGTGTTGGATCTGTGGAACCAGGTAGTATCAAGTACATCATAGAGGAAGTTCAAGCATCACTGAGCTAATTTTAGATTACACATTGGGCCCAAAAGTTTCAAGAGTGACTAATGATTTTGGATGCCTTATTTTTCTGAGTACACAACTTGTGACACCTTTAAAAAGCTTAATTAACAGAAATTGCTAAGCATCCAATCCTCTGAGAGCCAGGCCCTCTTCTCTCTCTCAAGCCGGGCATTAAGTAATTTTACCTTTGTACATTTATGTTTCAGCCTTTGGTTAAAGCGTATTTAAATTTTGTTTCTAGGATTTTAAATGTATTTAGTGTTATTAAAATGACATGGGAATTGTTTGTAGACATTCCATGATAATTAGCATTTTACTCAGAGATGCTGGAGAACCTTTTTAAGTTTTTAATCCTCTAGTACCCTTAGTACAAATCCAACATGGGTTTATTTTTGAACATCTACTAGCTGTTGTGGCAAAACTGCACTGTATATATTGAAATGGAAAGACTCACACCCACTTTAGTGTTTCAAAACTAAAAAGCAGTAATTTCCTGAAACCTGTGAAAGATTTCTGAAATTAACCAACATCTTGTATCTGTTATTCTCTAATTGTATTAGACATTGGTTTTCAAGACTGTTTAAATACATGTTTAAGAAACAAGTCTTGACAGTAGTACTTTGTATAGAACTAGTAATGGTATAATGAATTAACATATTAGTCATACAGCTCTTCTCCATTCCTTCCTTAAAGGCAGCCACAGTTATGGCATTACTTACAAGGAAGCAAGGTGAGGCCATACTGTTGGCCATCCATCACTGTTGCCAAGGCAAGATGAGAGAAAACTGAGAAATGGAGTTACTAATGAATAATTTTACCTTGCCTAGGTAGTTTGTTGAACACAATGTGGTAGGAACTGATAGTGTTTTACAAGTGAATGGACATTTTACTCTGAAATATCACACTACTATTATACACTGGAACATTATACAAGTCAACACTTAAAAAAACCACCTTATGAAGAAGACCTGAGAGTCAGGGACCCCCAAGTTCTAATTTCAGCTATACTACTGACAATAAGTCACTTTACCTCAGTTTACCTTCTCTTGCTATTTTATTTAGTGAGTTATTTATGACCAGAAAGGAAGCCATCTTCCTCTACATTGGTACAGCATGAAGCTCACTATTAGCATTGTTGAGAACACAGTTACAGAGATGGCTCACAACAAGCTTAAAATAGTTCAGTCTTAAAGTATAGCGGACTCTAGCTGTATTTCAACTGCCATTTTTGTTTCTAAAATAAAAGCATGTGTGGCCCTTTACAGTCATGATGAAAAAGTCCCTGCCCCAATACTCCTGGGGAAATTCTGCACCAAAAAATTAATTTTTTTGAATATTTTATTTATCAAAACACCACAAAATCACACCAGTTTCAATTATTTTGGTAATTTCAAAATACCTGTTTAGCTAGTATGTCTAACAATACAGACAAAGAGAAATTCCCTCACAAGTAGAGTGTTAAAGAAACCCCTACAATAACCCAGTTCCTGTTTCTATGATTTTGTTGGATCCCTCACTCTGGGTATGTCACAGGTGCCAGCTACGTATTTCCTGGAGAAAAACTGTCCCTCCAGTCTTAGTCAATTCTCATTTTTTTCACTCTTCCCTGTAAGGTTACCATAATTCAAGCTCCTAAACAGAGGACACTGCCAGGGCAGAGGCAGCTGGAGGGGTGTACAGTTGAGGGAGTTGTGTATTGGCTGGGGCTATTTGGGGGCCCAGATGCTCACAAACCACTCCCCCCAGAGCCCAGCTGCAGGGCACCTCCCGGTCCAGATGCCTGCACCTGTCTCCAGAACCCAGCCACAGGCTCCATTCAGATTCATTACTGTGCCACCATAGGATACAGTGTGACCCCACCCTGATTCATCCTTTGAGAGAGCCAGCACAGCTAGGTTTCCTGGGCCCACTCCAGGTCCCGGGTGGATGAGGATGAGGCCCAGCAGCCAGATTGCTCAGAGACTCAGGACGTCCATCCGCATCAGGCTGGGCACTCCCTCCACTAGTGGGGGCCACAGCCCACATGCCACCTTCTTTGTTCAGGGCATGCTGGGAACCACAGCCCATCTGCACCTCTTGCGTAGGCACACTGAAGTGGGGAGCCAGAGTGCTGGGTCCAGTGGCCTCTAGCAGCGGCCAGCCACTCTGCAGTGCCAATTCTGCCTGGAAAAGTGAAATTCTGCACAGAAAATTAATTCTGCACAAATTCTGCATTGTGCAATTGCCCAGAATTCCCCAGGGAAGTACTCTTAAGAGCAGACAGACAAAATATGCATAACATACAAAGGTGGAACACGGAGACAGATTGACACATATAAGCACAGTGACAAAGGAGCATTTTTTGCACAATCTCAGTTCCATTTTTTTAATGTATCGGTCATAAATGTGACCCAAATAAGCTTGCACATGCTTCCTGCTTGAAAACGTTTGATTTTTATTTATTTTTTTAAGTTACATTCCCCTCTTCCCCACCTTCTCGCTTCAGTGGAAGTGGCCAGGCCTGGCGGCCCCTAGTCCCTTTCCCGGAAACACATGTCCCAAGCCCTGCTCGCAGAGCTGCACTGTGGTCCGCCCGCACAGCTCCCATGCACGCTACAAGATGGGAACAGTATTTAACCCACGTTGGTATCAAGAGGGGAGCGCCCCGGCCTGCAGCGAGGTCTCCCTGCGGTACAAAGATCCCGCCGGGCACTGCTCAGGAGAGCCCACACCCGCTTCCCAGGGCCGCGCGTTACTCATCTACTCCCTGCGCAGCCCTCGGATTTGGGGAGGCTTTTGCACGCTCCGCAGAGTCACCAGCGTTCCCCCACCAAGGGAGAGAGAAGGGGCCGAGCCGCTTTAAACCAGGCCCCAGGCACAGGCCCAACAGGGGCCGGCCGGGATCCATCAGCTCCCCGGCGCGCCCCCCCCCCCCCCCTCCCCGGCGCGCCTCCCCGGCGCGCCTCCCCCTCCCCTTTACTCACGGGGTGCTGCGGTCGCTGTACTCGTTGGCGACGGTCTCGATGCCTCCCGCCCGGGCCACGGCTACATAGCAGCTCTGGAAGCCCAGATCGATGCCCACCACCGACATGCTGCGGCCGGAGATGGGCTGAGGGGGGGTCCGGGAGACGAGCCGAGGGGGCCGGGCAAAGACCGAACGGCTGAGGACCACGGGAAGGGGGGCTGAAGCGTCTGGCTCGGTCCCGTCCGGCGCCTGTGCCTCACTAGTGCGGACGCAGCCGACTCAGCCCGTTTAAATGAGCAGCGGCTCCTGCAGCCTCCACTCGGGGGAGGGGGAGAGATCTCGAAAGATCCCGTCCTGTCGGAGGAGGAGGAGGGGAGCGTGGAGGTGGAGGGAAAGCCTCTCGCGAGATTCCCTCGGGGCGCTCGCTCTCTTTCCCCGCCCCCACCGTCAGGATACGGGGGCGAGACCGACTGTTGGGATGTCCTGAGCGACTCTACGCCAAACAGCTAGTACGCATGCTCAGAGAATATCTCTCCCCCCCCCTCCCCCGCCTGCATAAGGGAGGGGCAGCTGACTCGTCTCCTTCTACACGGCTCCTCCCCCTTTCTTCACTTCCTCAGGCCCTGTGCCTTGCCCTCAGCGGGCTGACAGCCTCCCCACCTGCAACGTCACCTTCCTGCTCTGCCCTGCCCCCGGGGGCCTGGTTCCTTCACAGAGCCCCGGCCTCACTCTGGGGGCTAGAGTTGGGCAATATCCAATTCTCCCACCCTGGGCTGGGTTCATGCACGAATGCTCCAGCCAGGACCCAACATTGCCCCACACACCACTGCCTTGAAATACAGTACCTCAGAGAGACAGTGACGCACACCGCCTCAGAGTCTGTTCTTACACCAGTGCAAAACCACAGTCACTCCCATTGCCTATACAGATTTGAATGTAGTTAATCTGGATTAGCCAGAATCCAGAGTATGAGTTGGATCAAAGGCAACATTATAGACAGAGAGAGATATCTGTCAGAGACAGACAAGATGGGGGAGGTAATATCTTTTTTTGGACCAACTTCTGTTGGTGGAAGAGATGAGCTTTTGAACTACACAGCTCTTCTTTGGGTTTGGGAAAGGTACTAAGAAGGGCCACAGCTAAATACAAGGTGGAACAGATAACTACTTATGCTGAACTAACACAACTTGTATTGGCTTGTTAACACCTCTGCAGTCATAGGAGGGTTAGCGGGTTATAGATTGCTATAATAAACCATAAATCCAGTGTCTTTATTAAAACCATGATTTTTTAGGCCAGGTCTACATTAAACACTCATTTCGGAATACAGTAATTACATTGCTCAGGGGTGTGAGCAACATAGTTATACAGTACAGACTTTAATCCCCTCCTCCCCGTGTAGACTGCTTCTCGTGGAGGTGGAGTTATTAAACCAACAGGAGAGCTCTCTCCTATCATCTTAGAGCGTCTTCACCTGAAGTGCTACAGCGGCGCAGCTGCCTCAGTATAGCTGTGCTAATGCAAGATTGTAGTGTAGTGTAGACCTGCCCTGTCTAGCAAAGTTAGAATTTAAGCTCCCAGACTCCTCTTTTGAAAGTGTTGTGTAGGTTTCCTTTGAGTACAAGGACTGAGGTGTCAAATATGGAGTGATCGTTTTATTAAAAGTATTTGCCCATGGGTGATACAGTGTTGTTGTCTTTTATCATTTTTCTGTTAATTTTTTTGAGAGAAAAGTGATTGTCTGTTTTCATCCACATAATTATTAGGTCATTTAGTGCACTGGAAGAGATATGCCACATGTCATAATAGACATATATAGGATCCCTGGATCTTGAAAGATGTGTTGTTTATCATAGCATTGGAGATATGTCTGCAGGTTTTGTATAGTATCAGAGGGGTAGCCGTGTTAGTCTGAATCTGTAAAAAGCAACAGAGGGTCCTGTGGCACCTTTGAGACTAACAGAAGTATTGGGAGCATAAGCTTTCGTGGGTAAGAACCTAACTTCTTCAGATGCAGGTTTTGTATGTGTTGTTATGGCAGTGACGGGTGACATTTTGAGTTGGTGGGTCCTGGTCTGCTTCTGATGAAAAACTTAGTGAGGCTGGAAGGTTGTTTAAAAGCCAGAAGAGGGAGTTTGGGAAAGATTTCTTTCAGGATGTCGTTCTCATCAAGTATGGGTTGTAATTGTTTGATGATACCTTGTCTGTGACCCCGTGTGAGGTGATAGGTGACAACGAGGGGTGTGCGGTTGGAGGTTTGTTTGTTTTTCCATGTTGAAGCAGGTTTTCTTGGGGTATTTGGGTGGCCGTTCCATTATGTGATCTTCTTCTCTGGTGGAGTGTACTGATTGGTTTTAAATGTGTTAGGGTGTATATCCAAGACTTTCACCTCAGTATAGTCTGTGTTATCTGAAGGCCTTGCTATAAATAACAGATTTCTTGGTGTTTTGGGGATGGATACTGGATCTGTGAAGGTAAGTGTGGTGATCCATGGGTTTCTTTGTATATAGCTGTCTATAGGGTTCCATTGTTGAAGCTGATCATGATGTCCTGAAAGTAGATGCTTCCATGGGAGTGTTTTAGAGAGAGTTTGATGGATGCGTGGAAGGGTGAAATCTCTGAGGGAGTTTAGGTCATCTGTCCAGAGGGTGAAAATATCATCAGTGTATCGCAGGTATATCATTAGTTTTGTGGTGCATGTGTCCAAAAATTCTTTGTCAAGGTATCCCCATGAAGAGGTTGGCATATTGGGGAGCCATCCTACTATCCTGATTGTTCCCATGGTTTGGACAAAGTGTTGGTGAATGTGAAATGTTACGGGTGAGGATGAAATGCATATGAGTTTGGTGATGTTTGGGGTGGATATGTGAGTGTTGTCCATTGTCTTGTAGATATTTGAGGCAGACAGTGATGCTGTCCTTGCGAGGGAAGTTGGTGTATAGGGAGGTGACATCAATTGTGGCAAGGATGGTATTCTGAAGGAGGTTGTTAATATTGCGGAATTTCTGGAAGAAGTTAGATGTGTCCTGGTGGAAGGTGGCCATTTGTGTGGTCAGTGATTTGAGGATAGTTTCTATGAGTCCTGATATTCCTTCAGTAACAATGCCATGGCCAGATATGATGGGTCTGCGTGGGTTCCCTTGTTTGTGTATCTTGGGAAGTGTGTAGACAGTTCAGTTCAAATATACTCTATTGGAATGACAAATTCAACAAGCATTGCCAAAATATGAGCAGACAGAAACCTTGGGTTTCTGTCGCATCAAGCATCTGCTTAGAATAAACTATATTCTGTAAAAGCAGAACTGCCAATCCCCAGTGCTCAAAAATCATGAGATTAAAAAAACAGTGAATTTTGGGTTCTGTTTATTTGCCTTCTGGTTTTTGAACCCCTAAAATGCACATTTTCTAGTTTTTCTCTAAAAAGAAGAACAGGAGTACTTGTGGCACCTTAGAGACTAACAAATTTATTAGAGCATAAGCTTTCATGGACTACAGCCCACTTCTTCGGATGCATATAGAATGGAACATATAATGAGGAGATATATATACACACATACAGAGAGCATAAACAGGTGGGAGTTGTCTTACCAACTCTGAGAGGCCAATTAATTAAGAGGAAAAAAAAAAAAAACTTTTGAAGTGATAATCAAGCTAGCCGAGTACAGACAGTGTGATAAGAAGTGTGAGAGTACTTACAAGGGGAGATAGAGTCAACGTTTGTAATGGCTCAGCCATTCCCAGTCCTTATTCAAACCGGAGTTGATTGTGTCTAGTTTGCATATCAATTCTAGCTCTGCAGTCTCTCTTTGGAGTCTGTTTTTGAAGTTTTTCTGTTGTAATATAGCCACCCGCAGGTCTGTCACTGAATGACCAGACAGGTTGAAGTGTTCTCCCACTGGTTTTTGAGTATTTTGATTCCTGATGTCAGATTTGTGTCCATTAATTCTTTTGCGTAGAGACTGTCCGGTTTGGCCAATGTACATGGCAGAGGGGCATTGCTGGCACATGATGGCATATATCACATTGGTAGATGTGCAGGTGAACGAGCCCCTGATGGTATGGCTGATGTGATTAGGTCCTATGATGATGTCACTTGAATAGATATGTGGACAGAGTTGGCATCGGGGTTTGTTACAAGGATAGGTTCCTGGGTTAGTGGTTTTGTTCAGTGATGTGTGGTTGCTGGTGAGTATTTGCTTTAGATTGGGGGGTTGTCTGTAAGCGAGGACAGGTCTGTCTCCCAAGATCTGTGAGAGTAAAGGATCATCTTTCAGGATAGGTTGTAGATCTCTGATGATGCGCTGGAGAGGTTTTAGTTGGGGGCTGAAGGTGACAGCTAGTGGTGTTCTGTTATTTTCTTTGTTGGGCCTGTCTTGTAGGAGGTGACTTCTGGGTACTCGTCTGGCTCTGTCAATCTGTTTTTTCACTTCAGCACGTGGGTATTGTAGTTTTAAGAATGCTTGATAGAGATCTTGTAGGTGCTTGTCTCTATCCGAGGGATTGGAGCAAATGCGGTTATATCTTAGAGCTTGGCTGTAGACAATGGATTGTGTGGTGTGTCCTGGATGGAAGCTGGAGGCATGTAGGTAAGTGTAGCGGTCAGTAGGTTTCCGGTATAGGGTGGTATTGATGTGACCATCGCTTATTAGCACAGTAGTGTCCAGGAAATGGACCGCTTGTGTGGATTGATCTAGGCTGAGGTTGATGGTGGGATGGAAATTATTGAAATCATGGTGAAATTCCTCAAGGGCTTCTTTTCCATGGGTCCAGATGATGAAGATGTCATCAATGTAGCGCAAGTAGAGTAGGGGCGTTAGGGGACGAGAGCTAAGGAAGCGTTGTTCTAAGTCAGCCATAAAAATGTTGGCATATTGTGGGGCCATGCGGGTACCCATAGCAGTGCCGCTGACTTGAAGGTATATATTGTCCCCAAATGTGAAATAGTTGTGGGTGAGGACAAAATCACAAAGTTCAGCCACCAGGTTAGCTGTGACATTATCAGGGAGTTTATGCTCTCTGTATGTGTGTATATATATCTCCTCATTATATGTTCCATTCTATATGCATCCGAAGAAGTGGGCTGTAGTCCACGAAAGCTTATGCTCTAATAAATTTGTTAGTCTCTAAGGTGCCACAAGTACTCCTGTTCTTCTTTTTGCGGATACAGACTAACACGGCTGTTACTCTGAAACTAGTTTTTCTCTGCAACCATTGTGGTTAGAAATGTATTTATATTTTCATTATAAGAAAATTGTTTTTCCCATGTAATCCCATGTCTCCAGAAGCTAGGGCTTTAAGAATAACACTAAATATTGTGAGACTTGTGATTAAATTGTGAGAGTTAGCAACACTGAAAGCCCTTATATTATAGACCCATCACCTGCATTCTTTTGGTTTTATGAAGGACCATACTCAGAATGTTATCACAAGTATAAAGCAATACTGCCATCCTCAAGCATACAAATATCATAAAATTGGCATAAAACCATGATTTTATAAATAATAAATGTTGGGGGGATGTGCATTCTGTTGTTTAAACAGAATTTTTAATTCTTTCATTGCAACCATAAAGGCATAAAAGTACTTGTTTTTGTTAAATAAAATCTACAGTTCTCATGTAATCAGCTGTCTCTAGGATCATGGACTTTAAGAAAAACACCAGATACCATGAGACATGATAAAATTGCAGGTGTTGGCAATATTCAAAGATTATTCAAGGCAGGACCATTGCACTTTCAACGTAAAGAGCTCTTGTCTGCTGAGATACCATCATTTTTTGGCTCACCACTATCGTATACCTGAGAAGAAAAAAGATTTTAACAGCTCACCTCATCAGCAGGTCTTCCCTAACATGTCCAAATCTCTGTTGAGTCTTCCCTCATTTTTCCTACTGTAACACCCTAAGGCCCGTTGGACTTGATGGAACTCCCTGAAGAGTCTGTCTGTTGTCTATTGATGTTCTGTTGAAATCCCAGTGGAATATTGATGGTATAAGCAGGTTAACAATGGAGGTGCATTTGTCCTGACATGCCTGGCAAGTTTATACAGCAACTAAGGAGTTAATTATAAATGTTTTCCTATATCCCCTCTGCAATGTAAAACAGTTTTGAGATCAACGGATGAAAAGCGCTATTTAGATAAGTAGTATTTATTATTAAGTAAACATTCTGCCATGCTGGGGGTGCCCAGCTAAGACATAACGGCCCCAACAGTTAAAACATAGTTGGATCTTGTTGTGCAGACTGGTCCATACCATGTTTTGCTTATGGTTCCGACTAGTCAAGCAAAAATTCAAGACTGTGTCACATTTTGAGAACGTGATTAAAACGCAGCTTAGCCCCATTTATGCTGCAAAGACAAACTATGTCTTAATTGTGTTTGGAGACTGACTGTGATATAACCAGAAGCTTCAGTGTCAGATGGATTCCAACAGTCATTAGATAAATATATAATTGAGGTCTTGGTAGAACAGGAGAGTGGACAAGCTGCTCCCTGGTACCACAGGAGGGCAGACCGGCTGCTTTCTGTCAGTGGGATAGGATTGCCGGCTGGCGGCTTGCCACAGGGGCAGGAGGCTGACTGGGCTGTTCTCTGGTGAGTCAAGACAGGGAGCAAACAAGCTGCTCTCCAATAAAGCAGGCTACTCCCCTGGTCAGATAGGATTGCTAACGGGATGCTCCCTGGTGAGAGTGGAGAGTGGACTGGCTGCTCCAGTGGGACAAGTGAGAGGAAAGACTACTCCCCACTAAAATAGAAAAGTAAGAGAAAGAAAGACACAGACTGGGGAGAGAGAAGGATAGAAATTATGCAGGCTCTCAGTTTACCCATCTGTAACATAGACATGATAATAATACTTACCTAACTCAAAAAGTGTCATAAAGCTTCATTAATGTTTGGGAAGTGGTTTTTAATTCTGAGATAAAACATACAAATTCAATGTATCATAACCACAATGTTTCCTTTTCTCTACCTCGGTGTTCACTTCTCCGCTTTCCTGCTCAAGGTTACAATGATAGGTCTAACACATGGCAGAGAAATTCACAATATTTAAAGCAGGAAGGGCTCTTACCCCAAAGACTGTTGAGTAGTCATTGCTCTGGATGTTTGTAATTCCTTATAACAAGTTCAGTTACACCCCTTTGGCAGCTATAGGTGGGCTGCAAATTGCATCATAGTGGTAATGAAAAAAAACCTAATGAAATGTTTAAGCTTTCATGTCGTTGGGTGTACAGTGCAACATCAAAGAACAAAGCTGCTCCTGTGACTCTGTGAGTAGTGTATAGTACCACACATCAGCAGTCACAGCTTAAAGTTAAAATACCATATTTCCTTTTTTATGCACTTTCATTTTGAGAATGAGATCCCCTGCAAGGAGATGGGTTGGAGTACATCACCAGACTCACGTCACGGGGGTGTTAATACTAGTGTACTTGAGGCTATGACAACCTCCCAACACCTGTCTGTAGCATGTGACTTGCTCACCCTCTGCTATGACAGCAGTATGTTGGGATTCAGCCAGGAACCGAGTAGAGAAACAGATACTGCATATGTGGGAAAATAACTCACAAACCCAAAAGAGAATGTTCTGAACAATACAGTGTATAAAACCAATGAAAAAAACAATCCAAAACCAACTAACCTATGGCAGTCTGGCCTGGCTGACTCTAGGTCGCTCTGAGATAAAATCCTGACCCAACTGAAGTTAATGGCAAAACTCCCATTGACTTCAATGCAGCCAGGATTTCATCCTTGAAATAAATACTGTAAAGAGTGTTGTTAAGGAGCCAGAGCAGGAAACAGAATTTGTTCTAATGAATAGAGTTAGCATTTATTGCTAGACGAAATTAAAACAAGTACTTACACAGTACAGAGGTAAGAAAAAGAAAATAGTGTTAAAAAATCATGAATCAGGTTCCAAAAATTCATGAGATTGGCTTAAAAACTCACTAGATTTTCAAACAATACATTTTGGATACTTTTTTATTTGACTTTTGGGTTTGAGCCTGGGTCACTTTTTCAATATTTCCTCTGTAACTAGGACTTCTAAACCTCCGCCAATTCAAGGCCAAAAGCAAATCCCAGCAAAGTGAAATAACGGACCTACTGTATGCCAATGACTCAGTATTTGTTGCCCTTTCCAAGAATGATCTGCAACATCTTCTGAATTCCTTTGCCCATGCTGTATCCCTTTTTGGCCTCTGTATTCATGTAAAGAAAACAGAAATCCTGTACCAACAATCTCCTGGCAGAAACCCATCACTTTCATCACCACCAGAAATAAAATTGAATGACTGCCAATTAAACAATGTCAAATCCTTCTGCTAACTAGGTAGCACAGTTATTGATGACATCAGCATTGACAAAAAACTTTCAGCGCGCTTAAAGTCAGCTGTCTCAGGTTTCAGTCGTCTACAAAAAAGACTATGGACAAGACAGGGAGTCAAAGTATCCACAAAATGCCAAGTTTACAGAGCTGTTGTGCTTCCTTGTCTTCCATACTCATTAGAGACCTGCCCCCTTTATCGTCACCATATCAAAAAACTTAACTGTCTGCAACAATGCCACCTACGCAGCATAATGGGAATCAAATGGTCTGACAAAATCACCAACAGTGAAGTATTATGGCTGGCAGCCATGCTAGGCACGGAAGCCATGCTAGCATGGAGGCAAATGACCAGGGTCAGCCATGTTATATGTATGGATAACAATTGACAGCCTAAGATAGTTCTACACAGTGAATTTGAAAAAGGCTGTAGGAAGGTTAGTCGCCCCAAACTCCACTACCAGGATTGCATCAAGTGGCACATACTGTCTGCTGGGCTGGACTTAATGGCCTAGGTGGACAGGCAAGCGTGGCACTCTGCTATGAAGGAAGCAGAATGAGCAACAGAATATCGTTGTGCCACGTTGGCCGACAGTAGGAGGAAATGTAGACACCAACTTGCCTTGGCACGTCTCCTGAACCCTACATGTGGAAACTGATTTTGAATCATAGTCATACTTGAATACAAGCGATAGTCATTAAAAAAAAAGGAGCGCTAGAAATTTATTTTTTTAATAAATTAAAGATGAGAGTATCATGTAATCCCATAACACCAGGATTTCAGACTTTAAGAAAATCACCAAATATTACAAACCACAAAAGGGTCATCTTGAAATAACATTTGTTCACAGATCTGGGAGTTGTAAGAAACCTGCCCTCATTTTTCAATTGTTTTAGTCTCCTTCCTTCCTTCCTTCCTTCATTTATTTTTCATTTTTTGTTTTTGTTACTCTCTTTTAATAAAATGAAGTGATTAAACCTCTCTACAGTGGAAATCGATCTTAATTGTCTTTGCTTACTATTTTGTTGTCCACAACACATCTTCTGGATTCACTAATTTGCATATGTACATATTTTCTAAATACTCCCTTATCTGTTCTTTATCAATAGTTGTCTTTACAACATCTTCATTACTTCTTAACTGACAAACTGTTATTAACTGTCCTTTCCACTGACAGATTTAAAAAGAGCAGTTTAAGAGCCATTCATGATTTTACTTCCCCTCTTCATTTATTATTGGACCTACTTTCTCTCTAGTATTTTTCCCCCAGATATACTTGCTAAAATTCATCCTATTTTCTCTAACACCTTTGGCTGTATTAATTCACTCTTTTTCCAGGTCTCCATTCCAGCCGAGCGGAGTGTGGTGAAGAAGTGGGAGCATGGGAAAAGATAGCTTTGGCATATTCTGGCTTGCCCAACTGTGGGCATAATTTAGAGCAGCAGTTCTCAAACTTTTGTATTGGTGACCCCTTTCACACAGCAAGCCTCTGAGTGCGACCTTCCCCCCGTATAAATTAAAAACACTTTTTTATATTTAACACTATTATAAATGCTGGAGGCGAAGTGGGGTTTGGGGTGGGGGCAGACAGCTCACGACCCCCCAAGTAATAACCTCGCAACCCCCTGAGGGGTCCCGACCCCCAGTTTGAGAACCCCTGATTTAGAGCAACCTCTAACATCTGATCAGTTTGTAACAGATCCTTATGGGCTCCTGATTCTTTTTAATTACAAACACCATCAGCACACCTATATTGTTCTGAAATAATGTATATTTAGAACCTGTTTTGTTAACCCACCTTCAGACTGTATATATCCACCTACCTGGATATACCCCACTTTGGTGTTTGAAGCTGTTTTTCAAACACCAGCCTGGAAGACAGTATATGTAGTATGGCCCAACTGAGCACTCCAAAGACACAGCAAGGGCCAGGGTTGTGGAGCTGGCTGTACAGGCTTTTGGAAGAACGCTGCCGCAGAACTGAACCCTCTGTGCGGCGATAGGAGAGGGCAGTCAGAGAAGCACCTCCACCACTTTTATGTTGCGAGCCCACCGCCATCAGTCCTCCAAACCACAAAAAAGCTGAAAATTCATCCCAGGCTGCAAATCTCACAGTACTTTTTAAGGATTATCGGATATGATGGGTTGTAGAATTTTTGTTTGTTTGGCCATTTTGTGGGGTGCAAACCACAAGCAGTTGTGAATCACTGACAAAAATAGCACTGAGAACAAAGGCTTTAAACATTTGACTCGTGGGTTATATCTGGCCCGCATGATGTACTTATGTGGCCAACATGGCATATTCAGAATCTGCTGTACCTAATATTTTATTTTAAAAAAAGAGATAAAGACAGGGTTCCAATCTCAGTTATCCCAGTGTTATTCTGTTATAAAACCGTTGACTTCGATAGAGCTGCTATGAAGCTATGCTACTGTGGGAATTGTGGGAAGGAACTGGAGGATTAATGCCTATTGATTGTTGTGTCCTAGTGCTAATCTGCATTTACAGCAAAGAGAGCTTGAGTGAGCAGCATTCAAGGGAAGCTCACTTGAGGTGTGCCCTATACATACTGACAGGGCCATCTGCCTTGAGTGATTCCAACAGCAACATGTAATTGAGGGGAGTGTTGTGTCTGGAGAGGAGGCGAGTTCACAGGAACAATTGAGCCATAACTCTATAGTCAAATTACTAATGAAGACAAGCCCACTGAGATCAGAATCTGGCCTGAAGTTTCTAGCCCTCATGGTTGCAAAAATAACCGTTAAAATGTTAACTGAAAATCAACCAGTACTGTGATATCTGCCTAAGTCTGTAAACAGCTGGAAATAATTTCTCTGAGAAGTATGAACTTCCCTGCCTACCATTATTCATGGGGAGATCTAAAGTTCCCTTCCCAACTCTAAATGTAAGCATTAACTTCTTCACTGCTTATCTTAACAATGAAAAGGGAAAGGGGTTGGGAGTGAAGTCCTTGGATGGGGGGCGAGGGAGCAAAGCGGTTTCTTCTGGGAACAAATACAGAAAGAAAGAGAAGAGACAGTGAAGGTATGTCTACACTTTGAGCTGGGGGTGTGATTCCCAGCTCAAAGACACATAGCTGCACTAGCTATGATCAAGTGTAACTAAAACCAAAGTGTAGCCGCAGTGGTGAGAGGGGATAGCTGCCCTGAGTGCATGCCTGTCAAAGGTGCTAGATACATATTCGTGGCAGTTAGCCCCGCCCATCATTTGCGCTGTCACAGCTACATATTATTTTTAGTGTGCTACCTTGATCAGAGCTAGCATGGATATGTCTCCTCAAGCTGGGAATCTCACACCCAACTCAAAGTGCAGACAGACCCAAAAACAGATGAGGGAGAGAAAAAGGAGGATGGGGAAGAAACATAGGGTAAGGATAATGAGTGACCTAAAGGAGAGCAGATTTGCCCATTGAGTGATAATGCAATAATGATAAGATATTGATTAAATTATAATAATAACTAAAAGTTTACTTATTATACAAAGGCACTGTTCTATCCTTGATCTCTGTTCAAATCTTCCATTAACCTCAGTGAGAGTTCTGCTATGGATTAAGGGATGTACTCAGTTCTACATTTTTACCTTGAGCCACAGATTGTAATTAAAAATGTAATTTGGTCCTCTCTGCAGAATGAGTTTAACACCTCTGACCTAGGGTATTTAGATGTCCAATAGGAGGTTGGCTTGACCTACTTTTCCAGCAAGACAATCTACTTTGTGCCTGGCCTGTGCCTTACTTATTGACATTGTTGCCCTACTTTTCCTAGCTAGAGAAAGTAAGGCAGTTCTTAGACCCATTTCAAAGGCAGGAAATCCCCACCATCACAAATCTCTACAGATGTCCAGGATGCATGCTGAGAATGTGCAGATTTTTTCTTCCATTAAATCTCAAATTTCACACCACTATGTCATGCCCTTTTGGTCTGTCTAAAAATCACTTATGGGCTACAGATGCTTCTAACTACTTTTTTCATAGTGCTTGGCTTCCAACTGAAGTCATGTGCTTTTGGAAATCCCCCATAGATGAAACTCTTAATTATTAGCTTTTATTAGTAATTTATTACTGGGCCAACTCCTGGATTGTCCGGAGTACCTGAAGCTCCCATTGACATGAGTGGATTTGCCCTATTAATTATTAGTAGTATTTATTAATTATAGATTCTATATCACCATAGACTTACCTAGCTCTGGATTCTTGGAGAACTGTGCAGAACAGGCAGTATTCTCTGCCACAAAATGTTTACTGTTATGGGTACAAGCTGAAATAGTACTGGACAAGATAGGACTGTTCAGTACAAAAGCAGAGTGGTACAGGGGCATTTTTAGATAGCCTGCCTCAACAGCAAGTGACTTGAGTTTTTGAAGGAGGAGAGTGAGAGTACTTTGCATATGTTAAATGAAAGGCTGTTTCAGGCATAGTAGAAGAAGACAAGATGTAAAGATTGAGTGACTTAACCATTCTTATTTTTTGGCTCTGGAATTCTGACCACCCTTGTCTTGACTCAGCAATCCGTCTCTGTCCAGCAGAGCACTTAAACACATGTTTAAATTCAGGTAGGTGTTTACAAATAGGATGCACGCACATGCTTAAAGTTAAGAATGTATGACCTCTTATAGGAGCAGTATCACTAAGTTCCCTTGGAAATCATCTCCATTAATGTGTTTCCATAAGTTTATACTCCTTGTCAAATGATAGAGTATGAGACAAATTCAGCGCAAGTGTAGGCAAGGATAACTCCATTGGGATTGTGTGTGTTTAAGTCAGGCATTAATTTATCCTGTGTTGGATGATTTGTCATTACAAGTATCTAGCTTCAGAAAGCAGAAAAAAAGAGATTCATGTGGCTCCAGGAGGAATTTTGTCTACAAAGGCTTCCCATGGTGAATTTTGCTGCAACATGGCTGAGCAAGAGTTTGGCATAATTCAAGTCTCTTTTCATGGGGGGTTGGGGTCTCCTTGAAGATTTCCAAGTCTTGTATCCACTGTATGTTCAACATTCGTTGGCATTTTAGGGTTGGGTTCAATATAAATTCCATCCATTTTATCTATCACGGAAACCAATAGCAAACTCTGTAATCCTGAAAAAAAATGAAATTTAGTGGGGGTTATGTAGGCTGCCGTGGTGCAAAAGGCTGAGTTTATATTGAATCTGGCCCTTAGCCTGCAACACCAGTAAACACAGACACACAGAATGAAACAGCGTTTCTCTGCTTTCTCCGCCTGGAATAAAACAGAAAGCATTTGGTGATTTATTCTCATTTTGATATACATGGCATTGCAGTGAATTCCTAAGCAGTGAGATGTGAACATGATGTAAGTTTAAAATTTTGCTTTGTGCAATCTGTGCAATACAACTTTGTTAAAGTAGCATCTTCCACACAAACTGAATCTGTGAACATTTTACTGAATTAAATATAGATCTGCTCCCATTGAAATCATTGGCAAATTTCCCATTACCTTCAATGGGATCATGAGCAAGCCAATAATTTACAGAGCCACCAACATTAATAAATGAGAGAGCCACACAGGCAAGAAAAAAAGACATGTTGTCAGATGAGACTTGAAGATAGATGGAGAGTCAATGAGTAAGGGAGATTAATTAAAGTTGTACTCCAGATGGCAAGGGCCAAGTCCATAAATGTGTCTAAAACCACTTTAATCCCAAAACTCTGGATACATTATTTGTATTACAGTAGCATCTACAGTCCCCAACCAGGATTGTGGCTCCTTTGTGCTAGGCATTGTACAAACACAAAGGATTGTGTAGGCTAAGATAAAAGGTCTGTTTTTTAATTGCTAACTAAAATATTTTACAATTCTAGTGTAGTCAGGGCAAGCTGCATTTTAACACATTAGCACAGAACAGGGAAGCAGCTCTCCTAAGGTCACATAATAGGTCAGGAGCAGAGTCAAGAGTAGAACACAGGTCTCCTAACGCCTAGCGCAGTACCCTACCCACTACACCATGATTTTTTACAGTGTATCTAATTATGTACAACATATCTCTGCCAATATACAGTAAATAATGACGGCTTATCCTATAGTATTTTGCTCAGGAATACGTGAAGTATGATGTAGATACAGATGTCTGGCACCATGGTATATGCGTCTTATGTTGGAATTCATATTGGGTCAAATTCTGAAATCCTGCATTTTCCTATTTAAGTTGTTTCATTGACATCTAATTTTGTCATTGTGAAGGCAGTCTGAAAGACTAAGAACTGTTTTTTCCCCCATTTCTAATTGCTTATTTAACATTATTGACCCTTCCAATCAATATTTCCATTTGAGAAACACAACTTCATTTTCATGGCATTTACCTGTGCAGCAGGAGAAGTGCAATTTCTTTATAGACTTCATGCATAAATACGCAACAGTTTAGATACATCTGAATGAAGTTAAATCAATGTGACCATGGATTTCAAATATACATAGAGAGAATCTTTGTGACAGATGTGGAGCATCTCTGTAATTATTTATGAACACTATATGTTGATCTGCTTATTGGGATATTTACCGGATTGTAAGGAAAACCAGGCATGAAGGACCCAATGGCTTAAGGTAAGACACTTCCCACCAAACACTTGAGGGTGGTCATGGGACAATGAGAGACCCATTGGCTTCAATGGGTCTTAGACTAGACCCTCTGCAGAGCCTACCAAACTGGTTTTTGACAAGCAAGATGAAAAGCCCAGGAACCAAGATGACAAAGAAACTCTGGATGAATAGAAAGTTGCTCTCTACCTTTCCAAGGTAGTTGTTGCTGGGTAGCTACTCAGACTGACATGTTTGTGGAAATGAAGCCTGCCTGGCCCATCATAAATGGATGGTATAGCTTTAGGTAAGATAGACATGCATGTAGACTCTTTGTTGTTTTAAAATCCTTTCTCTAATTGCTTTATTCCTACTGTTAAGATTAAACAATTCTTTGGTTTAGAAAGCTACGTGGTCACTGTATTCACCACTGGTCACAGGCTCCCAAAGGGAAGAGAACGGCAAATGCCAAACCCAGTAGGACCTTCTGGTTAAGCGTGGTGAATACACAGGGTACAGTAGTCCAAAACCTTGTCTAAGTGTGGGGGAACTGAGTGATTCTACCCCAGGAGAGATTAAGTCACAATGCTTGACAGCTGTAGGGGTGCACTCAGAAAGGGGTTCAGAGGTGCAACTATCCCTGCTACTCTGATAATCTTCTTTACTTCAGCATACAAAAGTACAGCACATGTATTATCATGGGCTTTACCCCTGTTCATCAGCACCCAGTGAACACAGAGTCTGCTTCATCATAGTCTGCTCATGCCAATGGGTTTGTATCAATGTAGCCAAATTTTATCACTTCTCATTTCCAAATTTGGACCTAATCCTTCATTCCATGAACATCCAAATTCCCAAGGACTCCTACTGGCGTTTTGAGTGTGCAAGAAATACAAGCCTAGCTGCCTTAAGAAAAGGCATCATACAGAATTAATTGGAACCGATAGATGTGCTGTTGCTGATGTTTATCAGTGCCACTTTCAATTCAAATCCACTGCTCTAATGTCACAGCAAAATCTTGTCAGCTGAGGCCAGGGCCTCCCATACTGTATGCTGAGTAGAGGGAAATTAATTCAATTCCCCTAAATGGGTTCGTTGTTGGTGCAGAGTCACTACCATCACCTACTGCTCCTGTGCACACCTCCAGGAGGCAAGAGCTGAATGGCAGACATGGATTTGGCACAAGACCTTTGAGTTTATCACAGCTGGAAATTGGAAATTTCGAGTACAAATGGAAAATGAGAATATCTTTACATTAACCAGTGTGCACTAAATATTTTGAGTAAGTAGAAGGGAAGTGTGCTAGGTATTCAGGGGGATAGACACTGGAGAAATTTTTCTGAAAAAAATTCATTGTAAAGCTGTCTGTGGCCATACATGAGGTGCTGTTGGTGAAAGTTAGACATACATGGGCTAGTTTAACTCATGTATTCAGTGTTTTTAAAAATGAGGCTTCATTTTCCATTCATGAATTTACATTCTTTGCTTGGTAAGGTCTGTTCTACTTTTCTTTCTTACTCCTTATGCTTTATAATTTAGCCAAAACGCCCACCCCCTTATCTCTGTGACTACTGAACAATCCACCTTGGCAATTAATATTCTTTAAATACTTTTCAGGGAAAGATTAAGTTGCATTATTTTTGTAATTGATGTACAAATATGAACTTCTGAGAAGTGCACATTATGACTGAGTCAATTATTTTATGTTATTAAAGTGGGAAAATATTTTAGAGCAACATGAAACTAAAGTAGTAGCAAAGTGAATGATAGGTACCCCATGTTTCCTGGTTGATTGCTGTACACATCTGCAAGTTCTCATTTTGTGATTAACTGGAAATATAATTCTGTCACGGGATATAATTGTTCCAGAGAAGCTGGAGCATGATAAATCAACATTGAATACACTCTGCCATGCTAGAAGTCATGGAGGGTATGCCTGTTTGTCACTGCTATAATAAGCAAGATGCCAAACACATTTGCATATAAGGTTTACTGCACTGGTGCTAAATTATTATTGACAGGGTGATGTAGGGCAAAGAGAAATGACCCGGTATATTAAGAAATTATCTGGGCCAAATTCAACCCATGTGTAAGCAAACACTATTCCAATTAACTAGGGTTACCATATTTCAGCAAGCAAAAAAGAGGACAGGAGGAGCCCCGCCCTAGCCCCGCCCCTGCCCCTCCCACTTCCCGCCCCCCCAGAACCCCCCCCCAACTGCCCCAACCCTCCCCCCGTTCCTTGTCCCCTGACTGCCCCCTCCTGGGACCCCGGCCCCTAACTGCCCCCCAGGACTCCACTCCCTATCTAAGCCTCCCTGCCTCTTGTCCCCTGACTGCCCCAACCCTTATCCACACCCCCACCCCCAGACAGACCCCTGGGACTCCCACGCCCCATCCAACCACTCCCCACCCCCTGACAGCCCCCCCCAGAACTCCCAACCCATCTAAACCCCCCTGCCCCCCGTCCCCTCCCCGCCCCCCCCCCCCCCCCCCCCCCCCCCCCCCCCCCCCCCCCCCCCCCCCCCCCCCCCCCCCCCCCCCCCCCCCCCCCCCCCCCCCCCC
>NC_048305.1:15210200-15335980 GCF_013100865.1 Trachemys scripta elegans | reverse complement strand
TAACTGCCCCCTCCTAAGACCCCCCCCCCAAACTGCCCCCCAGGACCCTCCCCCCTACCTGTACCCTGACTGCCCAAAACTTTCTCCACTCCCCCAAAAACCCCCCCCCCCCCGTTTCTTGACTGCCCCCTCCAGAACCTCCCTGCCCCTTCTCCTGCCCCTTGGCCCCCTTACCCTGCTGCTCAGAACAGGGTGTTGGGCTCTGTGCGAGCCGGACACGTGGCTACGCTCCCCAGCACAACAAAACCCGGTCCCTGGCCCTGCACAGTGCTGCCGGACCGGGCTGCAGGGGAGAGCTGCCCTTGTATCAGCACAAAGTGCTCTCGCTCCCGTTTTGCTACGCTGCATGGCAGAAACTGCTCCCAGTTGCAAAAGGGGAGGGCTGCACTTTGTGCTGATACACTTGCTCAGAATGCAGGGCGGATCCGGCTCCTCTACAGCTGCTCCGGAGTCCAGCCCAGGACTTTCCTGCAGCCCTCCCAGCCGCTCGCTCTGCTCTGCCGGGGGAGGGGGGAAATCCCGGACATTGTGAGTGCTTTACAAATTCCCCCCGACGCTATTTTTAGCACAAAAAGGAGGACATGTCCGGGTAAATCCGGACGAATGGTAACCCTAAATTAACTTCAGGGGGAACTTCACCTCCTTACACTAAGGCTGAATTTTGCTCTCTTCTCCTGTGAAAGTACAATGATTTCACTCAAGTAAATACCATTTAAATGTATAAACTGCTTATGTAAATAAGACATATGCAATCCTGAGCTACCCCCAATACCCTGCATACTCTACTTAATTTGCAGATCAGCAAATTGCATAGTGATGCTATTTCAGAACTGAGGCCTGCACACTGTTCTTACATGGTAATAATTCGGGATAAGGAAATAGGTGGGATAGTCTCATTTCTGTTTTTCCATATACAAAGAGAAACCACATATTTTATTTCAGATAAAGGGGAAAAAGAAAAAAAAGAAAAAAAAAGTCTCCATACAAAAGGACAGTGTGTTTTGTCGCTGTAACAGACTGCAGCTGCTCTGAGTAGAAAATGGATGCTGTATCTATAGACAGAGATAGAAATTTAAAAGGAATGGTAGTAAACAAAAAACAAAGGCCTCAAAATTTGGTAACTACATCTACAATAGTCTCAAGATTTTGTCACTTCAGTTATCGATCAGCTGCTTTTACATTCAAGTAAATGTAAGATGGAGAATGTATGGACTGAAACTCATGAAACTATTGCCTGCCAAAGAGACAATTTGGCCCCAAATGCTTCTCAACTCTTTATATGCTGGATGCCATTTCATTGCTTTGAGTTGCAAGTAGTTCATCTATGTAATAGTCACAGGAATTATGAAGATCCATTACTGACAAACTGTAAGAGAAGAAAGAGCAGAGAACCTACTCATCTGACATAGAGCTTGACTACACTTGCGAGTTACAGCGCAATAAAGGAGCCCCGGGCGTACTAGCTCACTCCCTGTCCACACTGGCAAGGCATGTAGAGTGCTCTGACTCTGAGGCTACAGCGCTGCTGGTACTCCACCTCGGCGAGTGGAATAATGTCTGCTGCGCCCTCGCTGGAGCGCCGCGGTGCCAGCGTGGACGAGGTGTCGCATTACTGCGCTGTGATCAGCTTCCAGAAATGTCCTCAGGGTATGCATATTATTAGAGTGCCCTATACAATACTTAGAAACTGACAACATGATACATAAACTCTTAGAAAGACATAAATCGGGGGTCTTTTACAGAAAATATAATACTATGTCACTGTCCTATATCAGTGGGTCCCACAGCCACAAGAGATGATACATACAACACTTCCTACAAATAGATCATAATGCAAAGCTGAACAGAATATTTAATCTTAAATTCATAATTATTTTGTGTTACATAATGTTGCCAGTTAAATGACAGAAGTTTTGCTCATGAAGATTGTGTGAGAGAGATGTGGAAGAACAGGTGCCCAAAGTACTAGAGAATATTTGTGGTAGGGCACAATAAACTCACCTGTCGAAGGGTGAGGGGAATATTTACATTAATATTCTACCCTCTTTAGGTTCTTTTCAACATCTCATGCCCACTGTGAAGAAATCTTTACCAGTATTTACAGACAGAAGTGGATATTTGTCCTAAATATTGGGACAAATCTTGAAGTCCTATTAAAATCGATGGAAGTCCCAGTAAAACCAATGGAAGTCTTCCCATTGACTTTAACAAGAGATGGATCAGGCACTTAGGTTTTACTCAGTCCTTACTCCGGCAAAATTCCCAGTGACTTAAAGCTCAGCACCTCTCCAGAGCACATCCCTTTTGTGGTTGAGGTTTGTTAATACCACATCTGACAGAATCAGCCTGGACCTCTCTAGCAGAGCTCTTCAGTAGAAAGTTATAAGTGAAAGACTATAAATATTCATTAATTTCCCATCCCACCCTCGTTATGCTCCTATTCTCTAGTTTGCATGATCGGTTCGTTGGTACACTCTTACTCACTATTGATGTTACAAGACCTTCTGGGAATTTCACAAATAAATAATAGCTTACAAATATTACCTAGCAGATTGAGTGGCCACCTTCATTTTCTATAGCCTGCATGTTTAACAGATACTTTAAGCAGAAATATTTATATATTGCAAATCTGCCTCTGTGCTCCAGACCTTGTTTATAGTGACATGCCCCGCAATTCACTAATGCAGGCCAAACATAAAAATCAATATGTTCTTAAAATAAGTCAGAGCTAATATCAGCCACAGACAATCCTTGTACTGCTATAAATAGTCTAAGCATGTCATATAATGTATAGCTCATAGAGCTATTCTGGGACATTCAAACACAAGTGGAGTTTGCAATCTCCTGAATTCAGGGTATCTGGAGTATCATGTTTCCCCGCATTCTAATATGAATCATATATTGCACAGAACACAGTTCTCAGAACATCCCCACTGTTTGTGATATAAAAGGTTACATGGAAGTCATTTTCACCCACTGCAAGCACCTCAAGTATTTGTAGGTAAAGAACAGTTGTAAAGATATGTTTTATCTTACCCTGGTTTCTGTAAATCTCCTTCACACTTGAAAGATGGATTATTGAGTGCTTATGAATTATGTTTTCACATTTCATACAGTGTCAAGACTGGATGACCCCTCTTCCCAAGAAAGAAAGAAAGAAAGAAAGAACTGTGTAAAGAACTGAGTATTGAAACAATATCTCCCAGGTCCAACAGCTACTGGAGAACTTCTAAGATGCCTATTCTACTTCTTGATACTTGCTTGCTATATAAATCAGAACTGTATGGTGTAAGGCCAGTTCACTGGCCAGGGCACCAAAATAACTCTCAATAGTAGCAGAATTTCAATCCTTTTCTTCATAGATGCATTTATTTTTCAAAACAAAAACAGTCCAACGTGCTCCCTATCCCCCCTAAAATCTCTGCTTCACTGCCTCTGCCTACATAGTAGGTGTCTTCCAACTGGCTGGCATTGAGAATCCCCTTCCAAAGCCTTACCCCTAAACCTAGGCCTCTTCCAGGTTTCTTCCCCAAATGAGCTGCTTTCTGGCTTTGCTCTGAGGACCAGGTGACCTGATGGCTATCACCTGCCCTCTGGCCTCAAACCCATAACCTGGCAGGTAATCAGGCACAGGTGGGGCTAAACCCATCTCCCTAAATGGCCCATACTGCCTCATGACACATGGCTTTTCTGTGACTCACTGATCAGTAAAGAGATTGCAAGGCAGAAAGAATGAACAGTGTTAATTCAGGGGTGAAGATTGCACTATTGCTGTACAGTAGTCAAGCATTGCTTATATCTCCCTTTTAACAAGATATGTATTTAAGCAAAATGCAAAGGACACCTACACAACTCATCTAGCTCTGGATGATGCTGTCTAAAGATGATTGTTCATCTAGTCCAGCATTTCTCAAATGTGGCCACCGTGGCCGCATGCGGCAACCAGGGTTTTTTCTTGCGGCCACAGCCTTCTGGGTGGCGATGGGGAGGGGGAGAGGGAGAAAGCAGCAGCCCCTCTTCTGGGGCTGCTAAGAGGGGTTGGGCCCTGCCCCCCCTCTGGAGCCACAAACACAGGAGGAGCAGACAGCCAGTGCAAGTTCACCATCTTCCTGGGGGCAGTGGGGCTCAGGCTTCTGGATTCAGCCCTGGGGTGGTGGGTGGCAGGCTCTGACCGCATGGCAGTGGGCTCCTGCCACGGGCTCTGGCCGCAGGGCTTTGGGCTCTGTGCTTTGGCTGCACAGGCTTGCAGTGATGGACACCATCCCCGGGCTCACCACCCACCTCATAACCCCTGCTGCCTCCCTACCCATCTCCCCATCCAAAGCTTAATCCGTCCCCCAGCTTGCCAGGGCTGAGTAAGTCTGCTGTGAAAAGTGATACAGACGCCCCCCGGGTTACGCAAACTCAACTTACACAAATCTATTCGTACGGAAAAAGTTCCGTAAGCTAGAAATAGGAGGTTTTTTTGGTTTTGGTTTTGGGTTTTTTGCGTAATGGTCGTAATGGTTGCATTTCCAACTTACGCAAAATTCGAGTTATGCAAGGCGTTCTGGAACAGAATGCTTGGGTAAGTCGGGGAGCGTCTGTATTTGTACATTTGTTAATATCACTTGTCGCTGCCTCCCAGCTAGCTAATAAGTCTGCTATTGTGAAAAGTGATATTAACAAACATTCAGATATCACTTTTCACAGAAACAGACTTACTAGCTAGCAAGTCTAAAAAAATGGAACCAAAAGAGCAAAAGAAACAATAAAAAAAGACAAGAACATGCCAAGCACCTTATTTGTGTTTCTATTCTGTTTAAGTCCAGTAAAGAATAGAGACAACTGTACATTATTTTTATGATTGAGTCTGCAAAAAAACCCTACATAAATATGCACATGTGCGTGTCCAAATCATAGTTATTTATTTATTTATTTATTCTAAAGTTAATTGTTTTAGGAAAAATTGTCTGAGCAGCCACCAGCAAGAGCTGGCTTTCTAAGGCCACCAAAAAAATTGTTGTGAGAACCCCTCTAGTCAAGTGACAATGTTCTATATATATTTTTTAACATACTCAGTTTAAGGCTTGTGAAGACAACCCTGGAGAATCAATTTCTCTCTCTCTGGCTTAGTCTGAGTAGCAAGGCTGCATTCTTGACAGATGCCACTCAGTGGTTTAGGGTGGGGGAAGATTCCTTCCTCCTGTGAATCCCCAGGGAAATTCACTTCACATAGCCCATATACTTGGGATGTGCCTGAGTTCAAGGATGTGGTCCAATGAGCCTTCATGCTGAAGTGAAGGGACCATGTTTTGGGACGAGAGGAGAGGTCAATCCCTATACCCATTCAGTCCTTACTCCCCGCTGAGACTGCCAACATGCATTCCAAATGTTACAATGATTTCTGTGGTGCAGGGACCTGTCCAGTAGGGGATGAGTAGAAACCCACCAAATTCATTTCATCTGGGCCACCAAGAAGCCACTGGTAACAGCTTTCATTCACTACCAACCAGGGCTGGATTTGAATTAATGAACAACAAATGAAAGGTTCTGCATTCAGTTACCAATCCCTAGCCTGAAACCTGTAGTACCCCACTAAGATGCTTTTCATGTATTACATTCTGCTGGCTTTATTCCAGGATGGAAATGCTTGTGGACTCATTTTAAACCAATTTAATAAATTCCAGTGATGTATTTAATGATGTAAGCTTCCACAAACTGCCCACATTACGTCTTTGCTACGCTGACATGCTTCACACTCCAGTGGGAGACATTTATGAACTGTTGACACACAAAGATACTTAGCATTCACTGAAATGTGAGTTCAGGGTCTAAAAATATCACAAATTTTTATAGGCCGATGCTTGGAACACTCACCGCACAGGAACTCAGAGAGGAAACAGTTAGAATGGCAACAATAGTTGGCATGGGAACATTACACCAATGATGCCCCCTCTAGAAAATGATACATACTGTCAAGTTCACAGGCACAGTGTGAAAGAGATTTGAAACCTTCAGAAGGAGAGAGGGTGATCTTCAAAATGACAAGTGCAAGTGTATAAAATGCTGTTATTTTCCAAATGAAAACATTTGGCTTTTCCTTTTTAAAGAACCCTGCCCTCTCCCAGCATTTTCAACTGTGGGCAGGGCCGGCTCCAGGCACCAGCCGACCAAGCACGTGCTTGGGGTGGCACGTTGGGGCGGGGCAGTGCTCGTTTTTTTATTTATTTATTGGTTCGTCAGGGCAGCACTGGAGGGTTTTTTTTTTGTTTCCGCGGCGCAGTGTTCGGGGGGGGCGGGGCTCCGGGGGGAACGGCTCTGGGGGAGGGGGGGGTTTTGGGCGCGGAGGGGCTGGGGGGGGGCTGGGTGCGGGGGGGGGGGGGCGGGGGCGAGGCTGGCATGGCACAGCGCTCAGAGGGGAGCGGGGGCTTGGCGCTTGGAGGGGGACGGGGGCTGGCACGGCATGGCATTTGGAGAGGGGCTAAGGGTTGTTGTAGCGCTCAAAGGGGAGCAGGGGCTGGCGCGGCATGGCGCTCGGAGGGTGCGGGGCTTGGCATGGTGCTCGGGGGGGGGGGGGGGGGGGTGGGGGGGGCGGGGGGGGGGGGGGCAACCCTCTTCTTTTTTGCCTTGGGTGGCAAAAAAGTTAGAGCCAGCCCTGACTGTGGGTACCTGAGGTTATGACAATAAATCCATACTTAGCCACCTAAATGAAAGAGCCTGATATTCAGAGGTGTGGAGACCATTGATTTCAATGGCAGTTGTGGGTGGTCAAAACCTATGACAATCAGGCTACTTTAATTTAGATTGTATACTTTTTGTGGCAGGGACTATCATTTTCAATACATTTGTACAGTGCTTAGGATAATGAAGTGCCAACCTAGTTGAGGTGCTACTGCAGTATAAATGTTAAATAATAGTAATAATTTAGGTACCTAATTTTAGGCATCTACGTTTTAAATTATTGACGGTAATTTGTCACCCAGCTTCCTTTCCATGTTAACATAGTCATGTAATCATGTGGGCGGTTTACAAGATGTGTTCTGTAGCAATCTGATGTTACACAGGCTTGGAATTTTAACACATGGGGTCAGTTTCCGCTCTCAGAGCGTCTCTAGATGATAATTTAAATTTACCACACTCCAGCCTGCTGTGCACGAAGTGAGTGTGGACCCTGTTGTCATGCACTACAGCAGTACATCAAAGTGTACTACAGGATTTTTAATACGTAGCTGCATGATTCACATGGCCACTTTGTGCAAGGCAGGCCAGAATGATGTAGATTTACACCTGGTTTGCTATGCACCAAATCACTAAATAGACATGTCCTCAATTACATCAGTGCAAATCCTGAGTATCTGCGTTAATGTCACTAGACCTACTCTGGATTTACTTCCATGTAATTGGGATCACAATCTGGTTTACACAATATTCTGTGTTTTTTGTCAGATCTTCTATTACTTGTTGAATGATCAAGTGTGAAATTTTCAGTGATTTATTATGAAATTTCTAAAAGGGATGCCATGGTCCCAGGTAAACAGTGTGTCATAATATATTTAGCAAAATATTATGCAACTCACAGAAAAATATACAGGATGGGAGAATATATTACTCGCCTGGGAAGTTATGAAATAGAGAACAAATAGTTGGGTGTTGTTTGCTTGTTTGTTTTTATTTTTGTTTTATGGGGGTGAAAGGGGTGATGGGATTTAAAGACCTCACACAGAGACTGAGGGAGTAAAGGAGCAGTACTGGGCCAAGAGCCCAAACCCACCTCCCCATGAACATTGGGGAAGTTAAGGTCCAAATCCAGATTTTATGGTTGACCCTCTCTCTGTAATGGTCCTGAACTAAAGCTCCAGATCTGAATGTTTTCAGGGCTCTGACCTAAGTTTTAACTCCACTGCTGGCTTTCTTTCTATAAATAATTTGGTTATTGTCTAGAAAAACGGGGTAATCTGATGCACAGACAAAAAGAATCAAGTCACCTTTACATGGTTAGGTAACTCGAAAGTGGGGAAGATATTAATCAGAGAAAGAAAACGGTGAAATTGCTGACCCAGGACAGTTTCTGTCAGAAAATACTGATGAAAAGAAATCAAAATGTTTTGCCTGAATGTATCGATTTCATGAAAACTTTCCATGAAAAGTTACTGAAACATTTTGATAAGGCTGAAGCACTTCATTTCAATGTTATCATTTTGATAATATAATATAGTTGTCACAAGGTGAAAGGAAAAGCACCTGTGACCAATTGTCTGCTGTCCAATGGAATTAAAAGGAATTACGTGGGCTTTATAAGGCAGGGAAGGGTGGACAGGCAGGCAGGTCGGAGTGTCTTGGGAAAAGGCAGTCAGAAGAGGAAGGGAAGTGCTGCTGGAGACAGAGAAAAGCAGCTTGGGGGTGGCTTAAACTCAAGGGAGAGCTCTTGAGAGACTGGAGACTGGAAAGTAGTTGTGGAAGCCTTCAGAAATGAGCAACCTGAGATTCCAGAGAACATAGTCCCATGGAGAGGGGCCTGGTAATCACATGACTCTAAGAGGGAGATAAGGAACAGTTTGGGAGGGCTGAAATCCAGTGAACAGTTGAAGCCAGACCTCAGACAAGAAAGGCTATGTTTGAAGCTACAAAATGAATCTCAGAAAGAAGAGTCAGTGCCTGGAGGGAATCTGGGGTGAAAGAGATTGTGTGAAGCTACTGTATGTTAATAAACTAATCCCCAAGGAGGGGCGTTATGTGACTCAGGCCTCTGTGGATTTATTGAGAAGCTCCTGGGTGAAGGGAAACTGAGGCTAGGGGGCTGTAGAACCATCTGAGGCAGAAGGAGGTGCTGTGGAACAGGTGTGCTTGTTTACAAATATCAAGCCAATAAAATTAAAACAATGTGTTTCAACTTTATTAAAAGAACATGTTTTAATAGACTTGTTTTGATATTCCCAATTCTGCTTTCCTAGGCAAACAGGGCCTGATTCTGTTCTGATTTACACTAGTGTAAATAAAGAGTACCTTAATTGAAACCAGTGTGAAACACTAGTGTAAAGCTGAAGTAAAATCAAAAATAGGCTGAGAGACTTTCTAATGTGAAACTTACCAGTATGTTTAGATAAAAAAGACTAAATTCTCCTCTCAGCCACATGGGCATATATCTAGAATAACTCCATTAAAGTCAATGAAGTTATGCCAGTTCTATACAGCTCTGACTGAAATCAGAATCTGGTAAGGAATTTAATGTATTAGCTTTGTAAACTCCAATAAAGTTACTCAAACTTGTGACCAAAAAGACCCCTGTATTCACATCCTACACAATATCATAGAATTATAAAACTGGAAAGGACCTTGAGAGGTTATCTAGTCCAGTCCCCTGCACTTGTGGCAGGACTAAGTATTATCTAGAACAGTTGTGGGCAACTTGCTCCCTGTCAGGGTAATCCGCTGGTGGGCCACGCATGAGACAGTTTGTTTACATTGACTGTCCACAGGCACAGCCACCTGGAGCTCCCAGTGGTGGTGGTTTGCCGTTCTCTTGTTATCGTGTTAAATTATCGTAATAATCTTTGTACAAAATATGCCTTGTGAGGTATAATTTAAAATCTAATAACTTGCTGATCAATCATATCATCATGAAATGTATATAGCAACAGTATAAATAAAGTATGATGTTAGCACATATTCAAAACTGCTCTGCCTCGGCAAAAGTTGTTAAACAGGCTTATCTTCAAAAAGGAATGTGTGTTTACCTCAGTTTATATATATCAGTAGTAAACAGGGTCCTCAGAACAGCAGGGGGAGGAGATAGCAGGAAACAGAACAATTTGAATTTCAGCAAACACAAAGTGGGGAAGAAAAAGCATGGAGCTTTCTTCACCACCAGACTCTATGTCACCTTCTTTACTGATTGAATAAACTTTACTTTGAAGGGTAACCCTCAGAAGAATCTTCTTCAGAGGTTCACTGGACTATAAAAGAAAGGGGCAGAGAACTGCAACTTATCTCTCTTTCACCTAAGAAAACAAAGGCATCAGCACCTTTGGGCTTCTGGGAGAGATCCTGACCAAGGAAAGGGTCATTCACCATTTTGCTGGAAGACTGGGGGTGAGAAAGGCCATCGTAAACAAAGCCTTGAACAAAAACTTACTAGATCAAGTTTTAGACTTTAGATGTGTGTTTTTACGTTTACTTGCTTGTAATCATTTCTAACTTTCTCTCTTATACCTGAATTCACTTAAAATCCTATCTTCTTTCATTAATAAACTTGTTTTATTTTTTAATCTAAACCAATCCAGTGCTGTGTGTAAATTGAACTGTTTGGTAACTCCAGTTAAAGTAGCAAACTGGTGAATATTGACTCCTTAAAGGAGCAACAGATTTGAACAGTCCAGGAGAGGCCTGACACCAAGGGGTGAAAGAAACATATATTCTCCCCTGCCCCCGCAATCCACAACTACCAAAAGTTCCATTGTTGTAGTCTCTAAGGTGCCACAAGTACTCCTGTTCTTTTTGCGGTTAAAGACTAACACGGCTGCTACTCTGCAACCTTTGAACTGTTAGGATTTCTAATGAGTTAAATGACTCCTTTTTGAAATTTGAGGACTGTCTGATGTATGCTTGAATCTCTCTAACTCAAAGCCAGAGTGTTTCTACAGTTGCAAATTTTACACAAATTTAAATTTCCTTGTACATTTGTGTGTTTTTAATTATTATTAATTGTTATGTGAGGAAACTAGGTTATAATTATTATGAATTGTACCAAACTGTATGGTTACAGTCAAGCATCTGTCAATAACTCAAGTAATTCAAAGTGGTGGCATTTAACATCAGAGGTACTTCTTCTCCACTTCATTTGTATACTGCAATTCTATTGGTTGAAATGAACTGGTAGAGTGAAGGGCTTGTATGTGTGTCAAGAGTTCTTATTGGTAGATTTAATCTGCACACAAACAGAACACTGGATTGGCTCAGAGTTGCGATGCATTCCTATATTAGTTGTATATATTTAAAAATATAACCAACCTAAGAAAACCCAGCAACCCACAGGAAGGGTACTTCTTTGTCCAAAATATAGCATGTGAGTATGTGTGAAATGTGTTATATACATTTATATTGACAGTATCTCTAGAGCCTAATATAGCAACAAAAACACAAAGTGGTAACACTGGTTTATGTAACTGCCTAGCATCACATAGGAACTCTGTGGCCAAGCCAAGGACACAGTCAGAACATGAACTGGTAAACAAGACCAGTTGTTACACCTTATGACCTGAGCAGTTATCCAAGTTAGGAACTGGTGATGGAGTCAGATGTATGTTTGATGCAATCCTATTTATTTACAAAGTCCTGTTTCCCTGAACACAGCAGGAATCAAACGAAGTATGGAGTGGCAAGCAACATGACCTTAATAAAATGGGGACAATGTATCTATTTTTGGTTTGTCTATAGCGTCTATCACTGTGGTATCTAAGCACTAGAAATCCCAAGTTCCAGGGAACCTCAGCTCCTTTGGGATTATTGAAGTTTTAAAGCCATTTAAGTTTATCATTCTTGTGATGAAGGATTTTTTCCTCTCTCTAAACAGTGTTCCATCCAAACTAATCCAGGAAAGAATCAGCTCTACCACTACAAACTCACTCAGTTCAGCAGTTCCCTGAAATGAGAGTGTCTGGGAGGCAATAATGGGTCTAACCGAACCCTGTGGGGCCAAAATAATCTTCCCCAGAAAAGAAGGGGAAGACAGAAGGAAATATGGGCTTGTGAGAAGGGCCAAGATGGGGCAACCCCATTGGGGGAGGTGTTCACCATGAGGAAAATGTAATTAACAAGAGGAAGGAGTTGTGTATAGGGATCAGGCCTCAATGGAGAACATACATGGCTGATACCTGGGGCCCCCTGTGTGGGTTTATGAAGGCCCAGAGTGAAATGAACTTTGACCATTTAGGATTTAAACCATGGAATCATGTGCAGATCATATTGTTCTCAGACACGTTATAAAACAAAGTGTGGAGTGGCAAGCACCTCTCATGGTAATTTTTACGGACTTGCAGATGGCTTTTGACAGCATACACAGAGACAGTCTTTGAAGAATTAGGGCAGATTAAGGAACACCAGCAAAAATAATTAGACTAATCAAGGATCTGTATGATAATGCCAAAAGCACAATCTGAGATGGTGACAACATCAGCCAACAGTTTGCAGTGAATTTTATGTTTGTGAAGTTTGTTGTTGTTGTTGTTGAAGAATTGTGACTTTTAGGTCTGTAATTGAGTGTCCAGGGAGGTTGAAGTGTTCTCCAACTGGTTTTTGAATGTTATAACTCTTGACGTCTGATTTGTGTCCATTTATTTTTTTGCGTAGAGACCGTCCGGTTTGGCCAATGTACATGGCAGAGGGGCATTGCTGGCACATGCTGGCATATAGCAAATTGGTAGATGTGCAGGTGAATGCCCCTAATGCTGTGGCTGATGTGATTATATCTTATGATGGTGTCCCTTGAATAGATATGTGGACAGAGCTGGCAACGGGCTTTGTTGCAAGGATAGATTCCTGGGTTAGTGTTTTTGTTGTGTGGTCGCTGACATCAAAAACAGACTCCAACAAGAAACTGCAGAATTGGAATTAATTTGCAAACAGGACACCATTAAATTAGGCTTGAATAAAGACTGGGAGTAGATGGGTCATTACACAAACTAAAAACTATTTCCCCATGCTAATTTTTCCCCTACTGCTACTCCTTCTTGTCAACTGTTTGAAATGGGCCATCTTGATGATCACGACAAATTTTTTTTCTCCTGCTGATAATAGCCCATCTTAATTGATTAGTCTTGTTAGAGTTGGTATGCAACCCCCATTTTTTCATGTTCTCTGTATATATATATATCTTCCTACTGTAATTTCCACTGCATGAATCTGATGAAGTGGGTTTAGCCCACGAAAGCTTATGCCCAAATAAATTTGTTAGTCTCCAAGGTGCCACAAGGACTACTCGTTCTTTTTGCTGATACAGACTAACACAGCTACCACTCTGAAACCTAAATCCATCAATGTGACACTCAGAAGTGTGAAGAGACCAGCACAAGACCGAAACGAGAGACGGCAACTGGTGCCTATGCACTGTGGGTACAGGTGGGTAAGAAGGGGATGGCCTGCCCGTGGGGCGGTCATGCACATGGCCCAAGGAAGGGCGAGAGGCCCCGGGGGAGAAGGAGACTGGGCAGCAGCTGAGCGCACCGGTGGAACGGCAGGGAGCAGCACCAGCCAGTAGGTAGGCCTCCCCCCACCCCCGGAGGAGTAGAGCTGTGGTGGATGACGGGCCCCAACGCGCGTCCGCTCTAGCCGCCTGGCGCCTGGCTCTTTGTGGCAGGCAGCTGCCGGCTTCTCCCCCAATGGGGAAGGAGGAGGAGGGCGGAATTGCCCATCATGCAGCGCGGTGGCCTGTCGTCGGCTCCCCTCACTTTCCGGTCAGGGGCTAAGATGGCGACTCCCATGCACCGACTCATCGCTCGGCGGCAGGCGTGAGTGCGCCGGGCCGGGGGCTAAGGGAGGGTCCCCGGTGACAGCGGATCCCCGAGGGGCTTGTCCTCATGTGGCAGCCCGAGAGGAGCGGGGTCCCGTGGGCAGGGGAGAGGAGGGTTGTCTTGGAGGGGAAGCCTCAGAGACGTGGGCTCTCCTGGGAAGGGGCGCCTCGGCGGGGAGTCCCGGTGGAGTCGGTGATGCCCGTGTGCCTGGGCCCCTCGGGTGGTGCGTGGGGAGGAGAATCGCTTCCTTCACCCATCCCGGAGAGCCTGCAAGTTGGGTGTGGAGCAAGCCCTTCGGGAGGGGGGCGGGTAGTGGTGGCTGGCCAGCCCAGTCACGTACGCCAGGGGCCGTGGGATAGGCGGTGGTGAGGGGCAGTAGATAATGCATTGCATGTGTACAGGACCCTTCATCTCCACAGCTCCTCAGGTGTCTGACGTGCACCTTGCAGCACTGGAGAGTAGCCCTCCCTCCCCCATAGGGGGACAGCCCCACGGGTAAAGGGCGGCAGCATGAGAGCAGATTTTTCTTCTTTTAAAGTTAAGTTGTAAATCTTTCGTTGGAGTGGATAATGAAGTACTTTCTCCCAGAAAGAGCTAATTCTACCCTGTCTGTGAACTGGGACAGGCCTGCTGCTCCCTGATTCTTAAAAACAAATTCTATAATATAGTTTGGAAGATTAAAAGTGAACCATGGTACAGGCCGTTATAGGAATAATAAATACTCTTCACCTCTCTAGTTCCTTGCATCTGAGGATTTCAAAGCTCTTTACAAATGTTAACAAACTAAGAGTTTCACTATCAGCGTGAGATAGTTAAGTACCATTACAGATCAGCCCCCTGATAAACAAAGAGGTTAAATGGGCTTTTTTTCTCCCCCCTTTCAAAGGTTCAGAAAATATTCTGCTTGTTCTTTACACCAGAAATTCAGATCTTGTGTGTCTTGGCAGACTATGGTGATCGAAGAACTAGTGAAATGATGGTATTACAATAGTCAAGAATGAAAGCTGAATGACTGAGAGAGGAAGGATGTTTTAGTCCGATTGTTTTGAGTAGTTGTTAACACCAATGTCTAATTAATTAATTATGGCATTCTTTCCACAAAATGTTAAAAGTTCAACACCCCCACCTTTCAGTTAAGGTGTGAGAACTCACAATACACACTGCTGGGAGATTCATGAGGCTTACAAGTAAACCAGGAGAAAACACAATATTTTAAATTTTATCAAAAGAAAGGCAGAAAAAAATCACGTCAGGTCTCTTTTATTAACACATCTACAGAAGTGCACAGAAAAAAGCATAAGCCTACATTTTTGTTTTTAAGTTATGCAGGTCACCTTAAAGTAACTTGGCCAAAGTAATTTCAAATGAATTGTTGTTGTTAGGTGCTTTTATAGCCTTTCAAGCCAAGTGAGCTAAAGATAAGCCTAGGGTACCAGTAGATAAAGTACATCAAACGTCTGTTTAGGGTTTCACTGTAGTTTGTGGGAGTTTGTTCCCTGTAATTATTTGTCATATTTGTCTGTTTCAGATGTGATTAATGGGGCTGGATAGTGTTCTTATTTCTTTCTTTTTCCAGGATTACATAGTTTTCTTACTTTTCAGTGGAAAGTTTAATAATTTCTAATGATTTATGGAATAATTATTTCCCTTTCATTTTGGAACAGTTTCTCCATTTCAACTTTTCCTTTTACATATTGGTTGTATGTGTTTTGCATTGTGCTACTTATCCCCTAGCTTCCATTTATAGTCACTGATCCCATGTTCAGTATGAGCTTGCCTTGGGCCTTGTCTACAGTACAGAGTTTTGTCAACAAAAGTTATGTCGACACTCAAAAAGCGCTATAATAAAAATCGGTATTGCATGTTCACACTCACTCCCTCTTTCAGCAGAGCGCATCCACACTTGGGGCGCTGGCATCAACAGTATGAGCAGTGCACTGTGGGTACGTATCCCACAGTCCAGCTCGACACCTTCTGCCACTAGGTCTTGTGGGAAGGTGGAGCAGATCGTGGCGCATCTTGGGACCGGGCTCAATGTCCTGTGATGCATTGCTTTCTGTCCCAGCATTCCATGGGCTTCTGGCTTTCTTTCATGGAATTTTTAATGGCCCTTCTTTGCTGTGCACCCCGGCATCTTTGTGAGAAGGGATGGATCCCGCACTGCTCTCTTATGCTCTGATAACTGTCATGAAGACATCGCGGATGGCAGTGCAGTTAATTGTGATGTTCCTAACTGAAGAAGACTCCCAGTTGCCTGACATGCTGTGTGATATGCATAGGAGCAACTTTAGATTGCTTTTGGCATTCACAGAACAGCTGCAGAGGGTGGACCATTGCTTTTGGGCTCAGGAAACAAGCACTGAATGGTGGGATCGTATTGTCATACAGGTGTGGGATGACAAGCAGTGGCTACAGAACTTTTGGATGCGGAAAGCCACCTTCCTGGAACTATGTGCGGAGCTCTCCCCAGCACTGTGGTGCAAGGACACCAGAATGAGAGCTGCCCTATTGGTAGAGAAGTGTGTGGCAATCATGTGAAAGCTGGCAACTCCAGACTGCTACTGGTTGGTTGCGAATCAATTTGGAATCAGAAAGTCAACTGTTGGGGCTGCATTAATGCAAGTGTGCAGGGCAATTAATCGCATCCTACTACGAAGGACCGTGACTCTGGGAAATATGCGTGAAATAGTGGACGGCTTTGCAGAAATGGGTTTCCCTAACTGGAGGGGTGCTAGGTGGCACACCCGTTCCAATTTTGGCACCAGACCACTTTGCGATGGAGTACATCAATAGGAAAGGGTACTTCTCCATGGTGTTGCAGGCGCTTGGGGATCACCATGGGCGTTTCACTGACATCAACATGGGGTGGTCGAGGAAGGTGCATGACACACGCATCGTCAGGAACACCGGCCGGTATAGAAAGCTACAAGCGGGGACTTTCTTTCCAGACCAGAAGATTACAGTGGGGGATATTGAAATGCCCATAGTGATCCTGGGAGACCCGGCGTACCCCTTACAGCCATGGCTCATGAAACCTTACACAGGAAACCTGGACAGCAGTAAGGAGCGGTTCAACAACAGGCTGAGTAGGTGCCGGATGACTGTGGGATGTGCCTCTGGCAGATTAAAGAAGCGCTGGCAATGCTTTTATGGCAGGTTAGACCTCAATGAGGATAATATTTCTATAGGCATAACTACATGGGGGGAGGGATAGCTCAGTGGTTTGAGCATTGGCCTCCTAAACTCAGAGTTGTGAGTTCAATCCTTGAGGGGGCCACTTAGGGATCTGGGGCAAAATCAGTACGTGGGCCTGCTAGTGAAGGCAGGGGGCTGGACTCGATGACTTTCAAGGTCCATTTTAGGAGATAGGATATTCTTCATTAATTTATTTAATGTATTGCATAATCTTTGTGAAGCTAAGGGTGAAAGGTTTGCTTAGAGGTGGAGTGTTGAGGCAGACTGCTTGGCTGCTGATTTTGAGCTGTCAGAAGGGCCCAGAGTTGGGTAATTTGAATCAGGGAAGCTTTGAGGCAACACTTTGAAAATGAGAACCAATAATGTGTATCTCTGTGATTGGTGCTGCAATGTTACATTTACATGTAGTTTTCCTAGGAAGCAATGGTGACATTTTGGGTATTACATTCTAGTAAGCAAATGGTTAAAATGCCTGTGTATGTATTGGTAGTGCCTGCTATCTCAATTTGTAGGAAACAAATAAAGATGAGTTACTGTTCAAAAACTTGCTTTTATTGCACAAGAAACGACACACACTCACACAAAGATGCTTGGTGGGGAAGGAGGTACCAGGGAAGGGCAGACGTTCAGAGCTGTGTGTAGGTCCAGCTATCGTTTTTAAAGTTGTCAGAGGGAGTGGAGTGAAGGGGAAACTGAGAAGTCCAGGAAAGCAGAAAGGACTGTGCTGGTGGAGTTTGGGGAGGGGTGCATGGAAAAAAGTTCTGAATGTGCTGCAGGGGAGGGCATGCATGCATCTGCTCAGTCTGCAGCATTATTAAGGACTTCAGCATCTGCGTTTGCTCCTCCATGACTTTAAACATCTGCTCAGAAGCATCCTTAACAAACTTCTGATTTTCTTTTCTGTCCTGCCTTTCGGCTTCCCTCCACTCCTTGCATTCCCTTTTCTCTGCATTGGAGAAGTGCGATACCCCCTGGAACATGTCTTCTTTGCTCTGTTTTGGGCTGCCTTTTGTCGACAAAACTTAGTAGTGTAGACAAGGCCTTAGTCTTGACCATTTCACTTGTATGAGATTTGCTGTTAGGGCTGTGCTTAGAAATCTGTAGCAGTCTAGTTTGTTTGATCTTTTTCTCCCTCGTTGATTAGACTGCTTTTAGATTTAGATTTTATTTTGGTTTGGGTGGAATTGTCTGCTTTTTTGGTCAGGAGATGAGTGGTGTTGGGACTTGGAAGTGATGGTATGTTTTTGTTTGGTTGTACTATCTAGTTTTCTAGTGTTTTCCAGTAGAGAAGATATGTGCTGGTTTGAGTTGGCACCAAAAGCTGAATGTTTGTTTGTGTTTGTGTGTTCATTAAGTGGAGGAACTGTGCTAGTTCTGCTCACGTATGGCATCTGTGGCAGAGCCAGAAGTCTAAGGCCTGGTTTTGCTTAAAAATTAGGTCAACCTAGCTATGTCGCTCAGGTCTGTGAAAAGTTTTGCATCTTTAGTTAGGTCAGGGGTCGGCAACGTTCGGCACGCGGCTCGCCAGGGTAAGCACCCTGGTGGGCCGGGCCAGTTTTATTTACCTGCTGACGCGGCAGGTTCGGCCGATCGCGGCCCCCACTGGCCGCGGTTCACCGTCCCGGGCCAATGGGGGCGGCGAGAAGCGGTGGCCAGCACATCGCTCGCCCGCGCCACTTCTCGCCGCCCCCATTGGCCCGGGACGGTGAACCGTGGCCAGTGGGGGCCGCGATCGGCAGAACCTGCCGCGTCAGCAGGTAAACAAACTGGCCCGGCCCGCCAGGGTGCTTACCCTGGCGAGCCGCGTGCTGAACGTTGCCGACCCCTGAGTTAGGTCAACCTAACCCCCAGTGTAGATGCGGTTACATTGATAAAAGAATTCTTCCGTCAACCTAGTTACCTCCTCTTGGAGATTGACTACATTGACCAAAAAAACCCTGGATTCAGTGTACCAAACTTCCTCCTCCTTTGAGCTTCAGTTGAGATAAGGCTGATTTCAGTAGGAGTTGGCAGGGAGTTGATGCAGCAGAAAAATCTTCCTTTTCTACTAATCTCCATGGAGGAATAGGCCGGCGGCATAAGAATCTTCATCTATCTCTAAGCATGTCTAGTAAAACATATATTGCTACAGTATATAGGTGTTTCAGCCCCTCTTCTTAGTGGGGGCTGGAAGCAGTATCTTTCAATTAGTTTGGATACCCCTCCAGCACATGCAAGGTTTTTATGTTACATCCAAACCTATACGGTAATGTTTTAATAGCAAAGATCTTTTTTAATATTTGTCTATTAAGTGCCATCCACCACATAAAATATATCAGTGACGGTTTACTGGCTGTTTGGGGCCTCATTTTGTTTACAATGCCATGTATTCGGTAGTCTAAATACACCTAGTTAGCCCTCAGTTATTTTTTTAACCTTTGTAAAATTTGAAGTAGAGTTATATTAGTAGGCTAATGGGGGGCTGACCATTGAGTGCAACATGTGTCTCAAGGCAGTTCAGTATTCACAGACATTCTCTCGGTGGAGTCTAGAAATGGAGCTTGAGAAAATAAAACTTTAAAAAACTTTCAGTAGCCCTAGAATCTTGTTCAGCCTACTTACTAAAAGTACTGTTCCCTACTGAAATTAAATTCTCAAAGTTAATTGTGTGCAATTAATTGTGAGTCTTATTTGTTCCCTATTGAATCTAAATTAGCATTTCTCCTTAGGGCTACTACAAGAAGCCAGAGAAGTTTAGTCTCGAAAAGGTGTTGGATGTTATAGACAGGATGACTATTAGAAACTTGATAGACCTGGGAGCCTGAGTAAGTGATGACAAAGGCCAGTGAACCATGCCATTCTTCTGTACCGCAGTAGGTGACTCATAGTTTCACACCAAACCAAAACATCCATCAATGCTAATAGCCTCTCTCTCCTCCTTCCTCCTATCCTCCTCCTATTCACTGTGTCTAAATGCTAAATATGCAGTTAGGAATTTTCCTCTTTCTAGTAGTATGTGGCTGTTGAGTGGCTCTGAATGGACTGAACTTTCTGAAGTGAGTCTTTCAGTTGAGGGAAGGGGGTAAAAGGCAGAGTTGAAAGGCAGCTTGGTGCAATAAATTGAGCAGAAGACTGGGAGTCAGAAAATCCTATTTTTTAATCTTGGCTCTGGCACCAATTTGTGATGTGACCTTGGGTGAGTCACTTAATATCTCTGCTTTAATTTCCTCATTTGTAAAAGGAGACTAATACCTACCTCTCGGGAGTGTAAATATGAATCAAAGTAAAAGTGCTAAATATTTTATTTTAAAGATAAAGAAATTAATGAGGAGTGGGAGGGAAAAATAAAACAGAGGAAACAACTTTAGCTCCCTTCCTGTGTCAGTGAAAAGTTGTTAGTGGGAACTCACTTCTTCAGGATGAGTATATCATCAGAGTCTCCTTTAACCTATATTAAACTGAAAGGAAGTTTTTTCCCTCTGTGATTTCTAGCAAAGTATTGCAAAACTCTCTGACTATTTACCAATGTGGGCTCAAAATTATTCACCCATGTTTACTGTGACGATGGTGAAAAATTAATAGTTTACACCTTCTCAGGAAGCAGGTGAGTAAAATTTTGCATGGCTAACTCTAGTGAATTATGCACGCAAGAAAGTCAGAGTCAGGTTATACTTGGGATGGACAGAGTAAAATGTTACCTTCGAACTTCACATGCCTCAGTTGCATCTTTTGTGATAGCAGTCATTAACTGGCTGCTGAAATTGTAGGATCGCTCTTTAATTTCCCACAAGGAACACGGTGTCCTATTTAGTCTGACATTCTGTTCTGCCTCTAATCACTACACTCCCATGATTTGAAAATTAGGCTGCCCAAAATATTGCAACAAACTGACTCAATGGATAGGAACAGGTTTGTAGGTGCTTGTTTGAAAAAAACTATGGAGGCAGGTGCAAATTCTTCGGAGATTGTAACCAGGTACAATTTACTAACATTTATCTATGTTTATGTAACCATATTGCCCGCAGTTGGTTCAGGAATATAAAACATGCTGCCAAAATATTTGATAGTTTGGGACAAGAATTGTGTTTTCAATATTTGAATTACCTTTGTTCACTGGCTGAAACTTAAGAAATTGCTCCACTTCCACTTTTCTTCAAACTCTTTAATAGTTGCTTATGAATTTTAAATTCTGAAGGGAATGGGAAATTATGAACTCCAAGCAGAGTGAGGAAAGATTGAAAGCGAGACCAACCAATAGGAGTTATTAGACTAAAATGCTGGCCACACACCGTTTGCCAATGTGTCAACCAAGAGCAAAGTGTAGTTTAGTCTTTACCACTTCAGCAGAAAGAGACTTGAGAGCTCCAGTTCTGGAATAGAAAAGTGTCTTTGTGTTCATTCTGATAAATAACTGATACAGGAACATTCCAGTAATCACAAAGGACCCAACCCTGCCATTGACTATATGCAGGTATATGCATGTGCTTGTCTGCCCCAATGAAATGCAGGATTGTTCTGACTTGAGAAAAGCTAAAGCACCAATAAATACAGGCAGACAGTTAAAGCTCAAATTAAACAAGACAAATACTTTGTCTTAGGACTGGTATGCTAAAATGCACCATGTAATTTTCAATAGATAGTGTTGATTGTGCTTAAATATCCCAACTTTAAATACAAACCTGCTCTTAAGCAAATTCTGTATTTTTGTAGGGAGGCAAACAAGCAGCATGTGAGATGTCAGAAGTGTTTAGAGTTTGGACATTGGACCTATGAATGTACCGGGAAAAGAAAATATCTGCACAGACCATCAAGGACAGTGGAATTAGCGAAAGCTCTGAAAGAAAAAGAAAACAGACTATTGTTGCAACAAAGGTAAGATCAGCCAGTCTAAGGCTTAAAAACCATTAGCAGAAGTATGTATAGACTGTGTTTGGGAGATTGTAGTAGCATGGTCAGTTTTCTTTGCGTGGTTTTTGTGTTCATTCTCTTCAGTCTGTATGTGTAACTCCCATTAACATTAATAGTTGCTGTACGTACATCAGAGGATATACACGTGTATTTGTATCCCACAGTATCCACAGGTTATTTGGTATCTCCCTGTTATAACTTAGGTCAAACAGGTTTTTTAAACAAAAATGGGTCACTGGAATAAAGTCAAAATAAGTAATGGGGCCTTTTTGTAATGGGTCATTGTTTTCTGGACATCTTGACCACTTACCTTATTACATGTTTACATGGGGCTTAGAAAACAGTTTGTATACATCTTTCCTAGTGTGGGGACAATAAGCATAATTAGAAAAGTATGTGATGTGTCATTTTTAAAGTCTCACCATAAATGTGTCCACCAACAAAAACATAGGTGCTATGTTAACAGTGTATCAGGAGCATGGTTTTTCCTTGTTTTTAGTTTGAAGAATAAAAAGCAAATAGGGGAGCAAGATATGGATTCATATGTATTGCCAATTTTTTATTCCTAGAAATATCGGGGATACATCTTATTGGATTAAAAGAACTACATGCTTTGCAGTTTTGACATGTGAGACACCTAGGCAGGTGATACCTGCAACCAAGAAGAAATATCCAAATTGGACTTTGCCTTAATCTGAAGTGTGACTTCACTTAATTCTTGTGGCCCCTAGATAGAATTTTGTTATTTCTCCCAGTGAAGAAGAATTCAGCACTCAAACATTTCACCCTTTTAATCAAAAGTGCCTTCAGAGAGAAAATGAAGTCATTTAATGAACTGAGAAGCTTTCCAAAATGTTGAACATAAAGGGATATTTCATATAATTTTTATGTCGATCATCCTCCTAGCTGTTATCATATACTGAATAGCAATGGTACTCACTATCGGTAGCAATGGTAGGAACACTAGCATAGGCAAGAACTAATGGCTGCTGATGTGTTGAACCTTGTGTTGTGTAGACTTGTTTTAAGCAGGGTTAGACAACACAGTGCTTAATGCCATTGGCCAAGTGAAGCCCAAGGATTTAAGTATCAAAGGGGTAGCCGTGTTAGTCTGGATCTGTAAAAGCAGCAAAGAGTCCTGTGGCACCTATAGACGAACAGACGTATTGGAGCATGAGCTTTCGTGGGTGAATACCCACCCATGCATCCGAAGAAGTGGGTATTCACCCACGAAAGTTCATGCTCCTATACGTCTGTTAGTCTATAAGGTGCCACAGGACTCTTTGCTGCTTCCAAGGATTTAAGGTTTCTTAAGCATTTTCATTCTAACTTTATTTTTCCCTCTGTTAGTTGCTTATGACTTTCTGAATCTTTATTCTTTTGAGGCTGAAATTTTCTATGCAAGTGTAACATGGACAGATCCCAGTTGTCAGCGGGGGGATCGAACCTGGGATCTCTGAAGCTTAATGCATGAGCCTCTACTGCATGAGCTAAAAGCCTTAACTAAGGCAGTAGCAGCCTCATTAATCTCTAAGTGGTCTCGGTGCCACTGGAGGGGACAGAACACCACACCCAGAAAGTGTGGGGGTTACACAAGGTCTCCACCTAAGGGTTAATTTTCTTTTAAAGTCTGAGCGAAAAATGGTTCGGCCATTTTTAAAAACGTGAGCGGTGTGGAGGAAAATACTTTTATTATTAAAAAAATGTTTTGAACTATTTCTTTTTAAAAGGTTTAATGTGGAAATAGTTTGGCATTATAAAAGTGAAATTTGGTATGCGTTTTAGCACAAGCACTTTTTAAATTATCTGTTTTCTAGAGAAATGGGGGATGTGATGGGTGTGAGGGTTTTTTTAAAAAAACTTGATTGGTGTGCATAATTACAGCATAATGAGATTCACTTATGTTATGACCTGTGTACATACTGGTTTTTTTTTTTTTTTTTGACTTTTCTTAAAAAAACCCCAACAAAAATCTAGGACATTCCATATAAAAACCTACGTAGAACAATATGGTTGTAAAAGTAATACACATTTAAAAGGGCCAAAATTAAAGCCATTGTGTCAGTCTTCACATCTTCATTTTCTGACAAATGTAGTTTTTTAAATGGAATAACTATATATGTAATATAGCCTTGCACTGGCAAACAAGTCCGGTTGTCCAAGACTAGGTAATGTGGGAAAATAATTTTGCACTATGATCCTTCTAGTTAGTTAATAGTTATTGACCTAGATGGAGGTTGTGTGACCTAAAATTGAGGAACTTCAGTACAAAGTAATAATTCTGATTATTAAGCCCTCTAATACATAATGACTGTGTGCTTTTAGACACTAAAATTTATTCAAATTTTGATGCAACATTTGGGACATATTTCCTTGTCCCTACTTGTTAGGCATCAAGTACTGTACAATAGCTGGGGTGAGGAAGAGAAGTGACGTAATAATGAAATGTAAATATACTTTAAATACTACGAATAATGTTCTTAATGAAGACAATGGAAAAAGAATTTTAAAGGCTTCTAAAATTCTAAAAAAATTGCTGTAAGATTCTAAAAATGTAAAACTCAATTACCGCTTGTTTAAAAATGTAATACGTTTTATGTAGTACAAAGCTGAGACGTGCAGTACCTCCTCAACATCCTGAGGGCAGACTCCCTGGCTTTTCTATAGTGAATGATGATATAAGTACAGTACCAAATGGAGGCTTAAAAGGTTTAATTCCAGTAGCTGCCAAGTTTTGTGCAACTCTGTGTGATACATGCAAATTACTTAATTTTTCATATTTGTAACTAATTTGCATACCAGCACAGATTCCAGCTGTGTGATTCTGTGTAGGGGAGGAGTGTGGATTTAATGCTCATGCATCTGTAGAGAATTAAGACCTTGGTTTATCTATAGGGCAGCAGCAGACCAATAATACAACAACACAGGTTTGATCCCACAATCTTCAGATCTATGCCATCGTCCTCTACCATGGCAACTATAGGAATAACTGATAGGGGAAAGCTTACTGTTATCCCCCTTATGAAGCAGATTGTAGAGTGGGAGACAGCACACTTTATTACTGGGTTAGACAACTGCTTGTGAATGTAGGGTATGAGGAGTCCTGATTTGTATTGCTGGCTCTGGGAGCTGAGTATGGTAGAGTAGAGATTGCATAGACTAGTGTAATAGTGTCTCTGTTTGGATCATCTGCAGAGCTTGAACCTGGGAGTTCTGGATTTAAAAGTATGGGTTTCTACCACTTGAGCTCCAGGACAATACACATTAGTATGGAGGCAGTAGCAGACTCATAAATTTCTGTCTTGGTTGGCCACTAGAGCAGGACAAAGAATCCACACTCTGTTATCATGGGTTAGGTTAACACATAATCTAGGCCCTTTCTTCTGAAAGGCATTTTGGCAAATTAGAGACCAGGGTTCTATTCGCAGCTTTGCCTGATGTAAAATGAATGAATGAATAAGTGCCTCCTCTAAGGTGGCACAGGAGGCCCTGATTAGTGAAGGTTGTGGAGGGCACAGAAATAGAGAGAACAATTAGTAAAAGAGTTGGGATTAGAATTTGTGAGCTCCTGGTTTGTAGTTTAGTGAACTCTCTGTATGGCAACTGGGGATTATGTGAGGAAAGCACTCTTCTTGCACACAGACCCATATCTTTTTACCAGTTGTGCGGGAATGCTTGACACCTTGCCTTCTGTCACATAGACCTGCAAAATGCATGAGCATATTGCAGGTCTGTGTGACGGTAGGCAAGTCTGCATTCTCCTTGATGTTACCTAGTACCATTTCATTACAATATTATGTTTTTAAAAAAAACCCAAAACATTATTTCGGATACCATATGGATGAGCTCTGTTCTCTAAAATCCAGTGCTGCTCATCTTTTAAGTGAAATGTGAGCAACCGAACTGTAAAAACCAGGAATAGTTTTTGCTTCTATTTATCTAAATTTGCTCCTAATATTAGGCCTTGATTAAGGAAAGAATCCCTTTTTTGGAAAGGTCTTAAATCCATTGGATGTCAAATGGGATGTAAATACAAGCTTAAAGTTAAACATATGCTTAAATGCTTTCCTGATTAGTCAAGTCAAAGTTCTCTGGAGCCAATGGCTCATTGGGCTGCTGTGGTTATATCCGTTTCATAGCCAACAGTATACAAGGGAGTGATGAGGCCAGCTTCACATCAAAGATGGTCAGTTGGGTGATAAGAGGTAACCTTTCAGTGTGAAATCCACTCAAACTCCATGCATCTGAAGAAGTGGGTTTTTTACCCACGAAAGCTTATGCCCAAATAAATCTGTTGGTCTTTAAGGTGCCACCGGACTCATCGTTTTTGTGGATACAGACTAACACAGCTACCCCTCTGATACTTGGTACTCAAACCCAGGGTCTTCAGGATTGTAGCTGAGGACCTTAACCACTCAGACACTGCACCTCCCCGAACAGGGATGGAATTAATTACATGCTTAAATACTATGCAAAATAGAGGCCTCGTGTGGTTTACTTCTGCAGTTGGCTGAGAAGGTGATATGACCATATCAATTGAAAAGGGAACAGTCATGGCAAATTTGGCCTAATACTGCTACTTTGTGGAAAGGTTTTCTCAAAAGTTAAGACCAACAGAAATCTCTCCATGGGATTTCCTTTTTAATTCCGAAGGAAAATATTTTGTTAAACAAGCATTTCCCTGCAGTGTTTGAAACCCAAACTTTCTATCAGTGTGTGAATGCATGAGGACCTGAAAGTGAAATAGTTAGATGATGATAATAAAAATGGACTGTTTGTTTTCTTTCTATTGCACAGGAGAGAAATTCATGAAGAGCATAAATGATGAAAACTAATTTAGATTTTGAAAATTTAGTTTTAATAATTTGAGATATTAGGTAAAGAAAACTTGTACACATCTTCTTTTCACACTATCAGTGTGAAAAGAAGACAGAGACACTTTCATTTTAAGGTAGAGAACCCTTAGCAGAAGGTAACTGAGAGTATGGCATACTCAAATACAAAAAAAATATTTAAAAGGGTAAAATACAACAGCTTTTTTTAAGTTATAGGGAATGTCTTCCTCTTGGGTTGAAAAATGGCTGAAAGTGAATGTGCCAAGTGAACTTCAGTCATAACAACCCATTGTTTACTTTTCTGCCAGTGGGATGATGATTTTCTATTATAAACCTCAACTCCACTGTGCACCTGTTTACTTAATTTTTCCCACTGCATTAATCAAAGCCATTGTTTTTCCCCTCCCCTTAATTAGAACTGGAGAAAGTACTGCAGAAAGGAAGACCAAGAAAAAAAGGTATGTGGGAAAAGATTAAAAGTGCAGCTATTCCAGTGCATGATGTTGCACTCACTGTGGCAGAGGGTAATTTGAAAGAGGGTGTGTGAGATACTGGAAGTAGAAATTGCAAATGAAGGATTTTGTTTGTCACCATTGGCCTCCTCTAAGTAGTCATGCTATGAGCACTTGAAGTTTCTCCAACCCCCTTCACCTTCTAATTCTTTGTCTTCACTTTTTCCTCTTTGATCTTCCCTTCTCTACATACTCTTCCTTTTAGTAGAAAAAAATATTCCTTCCTTTGGCTAGAAGGGCATTATTTGTATTTCAAATAACTGCAATAATTGACTACTGTTTTCCAGTTAATAATTGTTCCTTCTCCCCAGCTTGCTGTTCCTTGTCTCTTCCCCATTCCGAACTGCCATCTCCCTCTAAAAGTTTTTCTAGCGACTGTAAACAAAACCAATCCAAACCCAACCAAACAAAGCTATCATTGACACTAAAACTGGGTCTTATGAAGCAGTGATAACGCTGCTGGGAGCCCACAGCTAGACCAGTTTAATTATTGTGTTAGTATAAAAAACTAATAGAACTTTGTTATGAAGTTACCATTGGTGCTGTCATGTGTTCCATATCTGCGAGCAACATTTTTGTGTGACAGTCCCTAATGGAAATATGGTCTAACTGTCTTCTCCCACTTCTAGCTTAATGCCTCCTTTATTGCTGCTCTGCTGATTGGAACAGCCACCCACGCTCCATTTTGGAAAACGCCCTCTGTCTCAAAATCCCTCCTTTAAAGGAGACGTGCAAAGGATTTTAAAATATTGGTCAGGTGCCCTTTTCTTTACATCTTTATGATATACACCTCTACCCTGATATAACGTGACCCGATATAATATGAATTCGGATATAACCCGGTAAAGCAGCGCTCCGGGGGGGGGCAGGGCTGTGCACTCTGGCGGATCAAAGCAAGTTTGATATAACCCGGTTTCACCTATAACGCAGTAAGATTTTTTGGCTGGTTTAACTGGTGGATTTCTTGGTGAGCTCTCAGCTCAGCTGAAGAAGCAATGTTTTTTTATTAAAGACATCCTTTTATTTTGGCAAAAAGATTTTAGACTTTAATTTTACATTGACAGACCCATTTTTTTGCTTTGCAGATCACCTTTAAAACATTACACATTCTTGGTTTGAATTGTTTTCTCACGTGTAATAGGCCTCCTCAGATCCAACCACAGTATTCATTTATTTGCCTATAAAGCATCACGTACACTTACTATGCATTAGGAAGAATTAAATACAAAAATACTCAACTCAGCATGTTGTTGTATACTTAAAATCCTGAAGTTAAGAGATGCAGAAGTTAAGGTTCCAGTAGCATTGCTACAGGCTTAACCAGAAAAATACGAAATGACAAAACTCCTGCAATTGTGCCCCATAGCTTTTAGGTTGCTTTGGGCTTTCTTGTGCCCACACTAGCTCTTACCACCTCCCTCATGGCACTCTTTTGGAAGGTAGATTGCAAACCCCAAGACACTTGATCTTTGACTCTGGCTGATTCTGCCTCCTTTGATCCATGAGTCTACTGCTTATTCTGATGCATTTATCTGTATCTAGTGTGCAGTATCAGAGAACTGATTCGGGTTGCCTTATATAAAAACTCATTTTATTGATTTTGAAATTCCATTTCAATAATATATCAATGCATCTATTCATAGAATCATAGAATATCAGGGTTGGAAGGGACCTCAGGAGATCATCTAGTCCAATCCCCTGCAAAGCAGGACCAATTCCCAACTAAATCATCCCAGCCAGGGCTTTGTCAAGCCTGACCTTTAAAAACCTCTAAGGAAAGAGATTCCACTACCTCCCTAGATAACCCATTCCAGTGCTTCACCACCCTCCTAGTGAAAAAGTTTTTCCTAATATCCAACCTAAACCTCCCCAACTGCAACTTGAGACCATTACTCCTTGTTCTGTCATCAGGTACCACTGAGAACAGTCTAGATCCATCCTCTTTGGAACCCCCTTTCAGGTAGTTGAAAGCAGCTATCAAATCCCCCCTTATTCTTCTGCAGACTAAACAATCCCAGTTCCCTCAGCCTCTCCTCATAAGTCATGTGTTCCAGCCCCCTAATCATTTTTGTTGCCCTCCGCGGGACTCTTTCCAATTTTTCCACATCCTTCTTGTAGTGTGGGGCCCAAAACTGGACACGGTACTCCAGATGAGGCCTCACCAATGTCGAATAGAGGGGAATGATCACGTCCCTCAATCTGCTGACAATGCCCCTACTTATACAGCCCAAAATGCCGTTAGCCTTCTTGGCGACAAGGGCACACTGTTGACTCATACCCAGCTTCTCGTCCACTGTAACCCCTAAATCCTTTTCTGCAGAAAATTATTCAGATACTGCAGACAGCGTCATACGGCAGTGAGAAAGCTTGTGTTACAAAATATAAAAAAAAGTCTAGAGCATGATCTAAACGTTACTTTTCTTGCTTTACCTAAACCATGTGTGTATCTCTGCCTGTTCCAAGGAAGTAAATTTCTTCATCTGTCCCAACAATTCATCCCCCTTGTGTAACCAAACCACAGACTATATATTATGTAACCTTCTGAAAGCAAGTACAGTAGAACCTCAGAGTTACGAACACCTAGGGAATGGAGGTTCTATGTAACTCTGAACAAAACATTATGGTTGTTCTTTCAAAAGTTTACAACAGAACATTGACTTAATACAGCTTTGAAATTTTACTATGCAGAAGAAAAATGCTGTTTTCCCTTTATTTTTTTAGTAGTTTATGTTTAACACAGTGCTGTACTGTATTTGCTTTTTTTTTTTGGTCTCATCTCTGCTTCAGTCTGATTGCATAATTCCGGTTCCAAATGAGGTGTGTGATTGACTGGTCAGTTCGTAACGCTGATGTTTGTAACTCTGAGGTTCTATTGTAGATGATTTTCTGCTTCCTATCCTTGGCCCTTGCCCTCTCCCCGAAAATCTTTCCATCAAGGGAATAGCTATTAGGCATTATCTGCAAGTACCCACTCTACTACCTATGTAGTGATCCGTCCTAATGATTCCGAACACCACTTTAAGATGTGGCTTCTATTAGCTTATTTTCTGGAGATTCCTTCCTGAGCAGCTGTAAATAAACTGCCCTCAATGGAAAAAACAGCTGTTGGGGGGAGGGGGGGGGAGAAATACAGATAACAGATGTATATTAAGTTGTTAATGGCTCAGAACATCCTAACACATGGCTCCACGAATGTCAATTTGACACAACTGTGGATGCACAATGAGGCAGAGTTAATGTAGCTGTTATAACTTTAGCTTATGAATTTCCTGACTTAGTGATTTTCAGCGAAGCACCTTTAATGTTATGATTGCATTTAATTTCCTTTTTTCTGGAGAAAGGCGAACCTATGCTTAATATTTCTAGCACTTTACATAGTACCAGTTAGGGATGACATTCAGTTGACTGAATGGAATGAGAGCAAGGTGAGCTAACACCTTTGTTTTTTGGCTGAGGTATCTTTGGAAAACCTGTGTTGTTCATTTTTGGCACTTAGTAGCATTGTCCATACCAAAACCTCAAACTGCTTAGGAGTGGTAGCGCAGCTGTGGTAGCTGCATCTTAATGGGAAAACGACTGATTTTTAAAAATCAAAATGAAAGCTTGGAGTTTGCAGAATATGAATTCAGAAAAATGGCAGACCGTGCAGGACTTCATGATATTTACCCCCATATTCATGTTTTTCCTTGCCCTTGATAACGCTATTTTTAAAGGATTTGTTTTTTCTGAAAGTTTCACTGAGATTATTAAAATCTCCATCTCACAAAATGTTACTGTAGTGGTGGGTACGTTGGATTCCTTCTCCATCAGTAACTTGGGAGCAGCATCCCTTGGGTGAAATTCTGTCCCACTGAAGTCAATAGTAAAATTCCCATTGACCTCAGTGGGGCCAGAATTTCATCCAGGGAGCATGTACAATAATGGCAAAGGAACAGACCTTCATTAAGCTTTTCTAAACTCTTAGTTGTTGTCCAGTCACTTTTTCCTATCACTTAAAACTTTTAGTCTCTCTCTCCCACTCTAACCAAACAAAGACCCCAGTCCTCAGTAAGGATGATACCCATACCAAGTTTCAAACCTTTGCTTTTTCTCCTGTAGTTCTGTTTTGTTTTACGATGGGGAAGTATGTATTATACTGTCCCATTACTCAAATGGCTTAAGGGTATTTGTTCAAAACAGAATCAAGAAAGCGGGGGAAATACCACCTTCAGACAGAGTCAAGTCTGGAAGACTGTAATGAACGTTGTTTTTTGTAGTGGTCTGTTCAGTGACCACTGTACTGGGAAGAAAATCTCTCATCTGTCCTTTTCATGTTTCTTGCAGGTCTAAGAGCGTCACCAGTTCCAGCAGCAATAGCAGCATCAGTTCAGCTAGTGATTCTTCATCCGAGAGTGAAGATTCCTCTTCCTCCTCTTCTTCTGATGACAGCGACAGTGACGAAAGCTCCTCCACTTCCTCATCCTCCCCATCTTCAAGTAGTTCTTCCTCTTCCTCAGACTTCGAGTCAGATTCTAGTTCCTCCAGTAGCAGCAGCACCAGCACAGACAGCAGCTCTGATGATGAGCCACCGAAGAAAAAGAAGAAGAAATAGTGTGGTGCCATGTTCGGTGACAATGTAGGACTGGTATTAGCGAACGATAATGTCATTCTCTAAGGAGGTTTTGAATACATTATTGCCAAACAGCTTAACTGGTTAAAATTTCTACAGTTTAAAACTTTCTAAGTGTTTTACATATTCGGTCATAGGACATAAAAAGGTATTACATGGCAAGTGAGACTTATTGAAAGAGTATTTTTGTGGTTAATCCTTTAATGGGAAATTTTACTTTTTTAGTTTAAAAATCTGTCATCAGATTTGTTTATATGACCTAAAGTCCAGTAACCCTAATGTTTACATGCCAGAGAGCAAAACCTTCTTGTTTCAGACTGTGCTGTATATGTCATATACTGACCCTCTGTTTACAGCAGTGTCATTTATGTTTTAGAAAATCCTGTAAACTAGTTAAGGAGGAAGAGGAATAAGAGCTTCTAACACCAGTGGCTGCGTAGTATTCGAATAGCATTACCATTATCTGGCTAAACTGAATGCACAGTATTGCTCAGAGGATGACTTCCATCCCTTTGCTGAGAAATATATTATACTTTCTTGCTCAGCTTTTCTCAAATGACTTTTCCTGAGATTTCCAGGTCAAAGGTTAATTGCAACATAAAACCTTTATTAGTGCTAATTTGTTAGAGATCCATATGCTGTTTGTACTGTACAAAGGCTTTAGCTAGTCTTTTCAACTTTGCCTGTTTCCTGAGTTCATGGGACTGTAACATTCTCTGAGACAAAGAATGTCTCTTGCAGCAGTAGCATTGGAATAAGACGAGGGTTACGGGGGGGGGGGGGGGGAGGGTGAATCATAATAACTAATGCTGCTTAGGAGTTTCATCTTTGTGCCTTTTTTATAAAATTTAAATGTATCCTAAAAAGAGAGGGGCCATAGTGGTTCTTCCCTCCCCGCCCCCCCCCAACCCCCGAACTCATTTAGCTTTCCACACAGAATATGAGTTGGAGAAATGGTAGTAACATAAATATAATTGAGACATTATTTTCAAAGCAAGGACAAAAAGCTATTTTCATTGGAAGTTTAGTAAGAAAAAATGAGTCACCTTTAAATATAGTTCCCAAAAGGAAGATATTTCCCTTTTGCTATTTTTGCAAAATTATTGTGTAGTGTAAGATTGCCAATTTGCGTTTGTTGGGCACATGGCACCTGGCATTATAGTTTGCAGTATAAAATGATTATTTGGCTCAGTCCATTATTTTTACATGACAAGTTTGTGCACATTTGTGAAAGAAATGGAAGAGGCATATTAGCCAAAAATTCCACCAAACAAACATCACAACCCTGCATACTGCAAGATGTCTTTTGCAAGTTGCTAAATAGAACTAATTTGCTGTTGTGGTGAATTTAAGCAGATGGCATTAGTCATTTAATTTTGTGATGCAGTCTCCTTTTCAATTTCTTATTGATGGAGTTCCCTTTTTTTGGGAGGGGGCATCATATGTGAAAGAAAATTCTTAGATATCCTGGTTTAGGTAAAATATAGTAATTAAACTATTTTTTATATTTTTATGGAAAAAGTAGTGTGTAGAATTACTTTTGAATAAAATGTGCTTCTATTTAAATGTTTGAAAATATGTATGTTGTGTGTTTTAGTCTGTAATCATTATTGAGTTTTACAGAACATCCTGAAGACTGTAAATAAAACTACCAGGAAATTGTTTGTCATCTTAGAGAATGTACCATTTAATGGGAAAAGTTAATAAATTATTAAACACTGTTTGCTAAGTTTATATTCATTGGAAGTCCACTGAACTGCAAATTTACTGATATGGTAGAGATTGAGGACAATAACTTTAGAAAATGGGCACACTTGGCGATCCAAGAAGCTGTCTGCAGGAGATAAGACGAAACAATACAACTGCTAAAGAAATTAAGAAAACCTATGTTTAACTTCTGGTTTATTGGTCCCTGAGCTGGGAGGTCTAAGGAGACAGTACGCTATTTCTCAGGACACTTTATATCATTCAGCAGTGATTAAGTGATAGGCCATGAAAGGAACTTCTTCCAATATTTTATAGCCAGAAACATAGTGGCTTTTTATTTATTTTATTTAGTTTAGATCACTTGCTCTTAGATGTGATATTTCTGCTTAATTTTAAATCCATGCTCCATTCTGTTTTATTTATCCCCAGCCATTTTTATCTTAGAGGGCAAAACCCGCCAGCCTGACCAGAGCTTTCAGCCATCCAACTCTTACTAGCTCAACTCCTCATTTGCTATTAAAAGGATCCTTTATTTCACTTTGATTCTACAAGGAAAGGTATTTCTTTAATCACCATCTTCCAAAGCTCTAAATTAGGCACAAATGATCATTAATTTACAAAGATTACTAACTAGAAATTGTTACATTTACTCAGTAGTTATTGAGACCTGTACTGCTTTAAACTGGCTCAATTTAATGCCTCCCCATTACAAGTAAAACTGCCATTACTAATTGAACTGAAGCAATTGATGCAGTCTAGTGGAAGAATAGCCTGAGGAGAAGTATCATATTTCAAGGGGAAACATTGCTGATGGGTGGAAAAACAAAAGGCACAGGCAACTTGATTTTCTTGTTTTGATTTAATAAAACTCCAACATTTGTGAGAGCTGGACTTAGATTTTTGGTGCCCTAACTGAGATCATGTAAGAGGGCTGTATGTGAGATGGATTTGTAGATGGGATTTTCACGCATAAATTGGAATTTCTCTCTTTTTAAAGTGAACTTCTTAAATTAAATTATACTGAACATCCTATCCTCATTCATGGGTCAAACTGAGTTTATCCAAAAAAAAATATTCTCCCAAGCCCTGTTCTCCTCTCACTTGAGATGCCACTCAAAGCTGCTTGTGCAGATCTTCACAAGTTAATTTATCCTGAACTTTCTTGTATGGCTTGATCACCAGTAAAATAATCAACTTGATTTTTTTGAAAAACGAAGGATTTAAAAGGGATATTCTGTCAAAGTGAAAACTTAAAAAAAAAAAAAAAAAAAAAAAAAAAAAATCAGACTGCAAATTTAAAAATGCTTCCAGCTTTTTTCTGCTCCTCTGTTGATGTTTATAATGGTATTTTCATCAAAGGAGAAACTGCGTATACACAAAGTGCTATTAAATGCACAAAGTAAATAAACTGCAAAAACAGATTTCTTTTCTTTGCAAGCACTTCCAAGTTATAGGAACCTACAGGGTTACATTTGACTATAGATGTTACAACATTTTCAGGCAATTAGGATTTTGTTTCCTCCTTGATAGTATTTTTGAATAATGTTGATATTTAAATTATAATAAAGCCTCACATTCAATACCCTGTTGAAATGCAGTTGTCTGAGTTATTGTGTCAGGCTGGCAGTAGACTTGGGCATCCGTTCTTATCTTTTTATATTCTGCTCACGATTTGAGGGGTCTTTGCAATCGTATGGGATAGAGACATAATTTAATTTTAAATGAAAAGTTAGATTCTGGAGCTTAAGATAACATTTACTGAAAAATGCTATTGTGCTGGACTGCTGCCACTGGAACACTGGAGGGGCACCTGTTGATTTTATTTATTTTTTAAATGAAGAAATAAATATTGGATCATACTCATTGGCAAAGGTCTTAATCTCACTGACATGAAGTCAAAGGCCTGGAACTCCGCTTCAGTATTCTTTAAAAATAAACAAACAAAAAGCAGGACTAGGAACTGTTTAAAATGTAAGACCTTACGCAGTAAGGAAGAGGACTCTGAAAGAGCCTCTTCTTGCAATCTGTATTAGGAGGACACAATACTGGTAAATCCACACAAAGTTGAAATTTTGAGCCTACGTACAAATGCTCTGTATGTTTGTTTTAAAAACCAAAAAGACCTGTAGCCATATAACCAACCTTACCATGAATGTGAAGGAAGAAAGGAAAATTCAGGATCCATACACAACCATAATTGTTGGGTTGAGAGGGGGTGATTTTTATGAGCTGGAATAGAGATTGAATCCTCCCCTGGGATATTGAGCAGTACTAAAGATGCTTCAGAGCCTTGACGTTGCAGTAACCACTGTGGCTAATGTGCACCTCCTTTTAATTATAAGTTAGCTGTTATGTTTATGCCAGACTAGTGCAGAAGTTCCTGCAGGCCACAGTTACCTTCTGTGCGGGGTATAGACCTAACCGCCTAGTGTCTAAATAAAGACTGCTGTTTTAAAGTACTGTAATTAGCTGGCTAGTATGTATCTGCACTTTTGTTCCCCGTTAGTTGGAATCAGACATTCACAGCTGTACGCCTACCTCCCAACTGTGTTTGTCCTTTAGCTCAAGGAGTAGGGGGCCTGTCCTTTTGCAGCAGGAGAACTGAATTCTAGCCCTGCTGGTGCCATAACATTCTGAGTGGCTCTTATGTCCAGAGTAGCAACAATTTGTGTGGAATTCTAGATGGATTTGTTTTAATATGCATGTAATAAAATGTCATAGGAAACAAAAACTTTGTTAGCTGAATTGGGGAAAAAAAGGAAATACAGAAAAACAGTTTTAAAATAGATTACACCAAGGAATATGGGTAGTCCAAGAGCAGCAGCATTATAGCAAATACTCAAATCAGCTCTGGTAATTCATGCATTGATGATGATGGATTGGCTTTTTCTAGTGCCTTTCATGAGGGGATCTTAAGATGGTTTTCAAACATAGTGTAATTAACAGTCTCAACAGGAAGAGGGTCCATCCTTTTCTGTGCGTTCAACAATGTAACATGCTAAGCATAAATATTTAAACACTAGGACCTCATCTGAGTAGCACACAACTGTATAAAATCAGAAAGCAGTTGTAGATGGGTCAGGATTACAAGGACAGAATTACTAAATGAAGAAAAAAAACCTCTATTTAAATCTCATGCCTACAGTCTTTCAAAGGGACAGATGCTCAGATGCTAAAGTGATGTGTGTACCTAGATTATGCTGCTGCGGCCATGAATTCACTTAATGTCTGAACTGGCAAGTATAGGAATAATGCTATAAGCAATACCCTGTGAACCTATGTAAAAAATAAGTTTAATATTATATTTGAGATTTTAAGTGGAAAGAAGTCAAGAGCAGAGGTTATCTTAAGGACTTTTCTCCTGTGCCATATGCCTCCTAGATTAAATTCATCCTGGGTTGGCAGACCTGAAGTACTCCTGCATATGTGGGTGTGGAATCTGAATGGTGAGCATGGTGAAGGGGAGGGATTTTGGATCCATGTTTTCATTGATGTGTTAAGTGACTGCTTCACCCAGTTCTTGACCCACAGAACCTAAGTAGATATGACATAAGTAGGTAATGAGCTGGTCCTCTAGTAACTTTTAGTTAAAGCATTTTGAGATCTGCTAAAAAGTGCTATATAATAGCTAAAATGAATCTTATTTTGAAGTTAAATGTATACATGTGTAAGTATGTAAAAAGGAGTCTAAAACTACATGTAATCTTTTGACAAATAATGGGGGGAGTCCTTCCTTCAAACTATTAACTACAGTTTTGGTAAGTAATTATTGCACAAAGATCAAAGGAAGAAACCAAAGAAAGAAACAAAGCCAACAACAGCTGATATACTTGTCACAAGTTGTCATTCAGCCACAAGTGTATTTCAAGTCTAATCTCAGGCATCAGACCAGGAAATACATCTCACAGATGTTGACAAATTCCTAACGTCCTGTTAACTCTTCATTTTAAGACTGCCATCTATTCACTACCCAAAAACTTCACTAATATAGAGTCAAGGTTGACTAGCACTGCCTCCTACTCTTCTACACTAGCAAGTTCACTGATACTTAAACCACTAAAATCCAGTAAATATAGAGATATGTATGCACCAGCCCTGCCCTATAACCTTAACTGTGCCCCTATTGAATGATGCTCCAACCTTCCCTGATTGATGTAACCCTATGCTTTCAGATGCTAAATAGTTCTGTGAGGTTGCAGCACAGAGGTACAGTAGGAAAAACTTTCAGACTGTCCTCACAAAAGCAGGAGTTGCATTTAGGGTGGTATGTATGAATGGCAGCTATGTACAGTATGTCAATCCTAGGGGTCGGCAGCCTTTCTGCCTATCCTTGATCACTTCATCTACTCTGCATAAACTGCTGCCAGCTATTACCAACCTTAATGATTCCCCTGTGGAACATCACCTGCGCTACTTCTGCCCTCTAATCCCTGCATCAGTCAGTACAGATAGCCCTCATACTGTGAAGGGCAGTTTGGGAACATATAGATGTCAGAGAAGATGCAATTTGGGGGGATACACCCCATAAAATGACCTGTTTATTTAGTCAGTGTTTACAATAGGGCAGCCGTGGCTGAAACATAGAGGCAATCAGTGGTGGCTCTTACCAGTACTAGGGGGGTAGAGTTCTGGTTGCGGGGCAGTGCATTCTGCATTGCCTGGTATCTGCCAGAGAGGAGCACTAAGTGTTCTGGATGGGCAGCAGCCAAGCCTGGACAGCCTCAAATTTTTAGGTTGGCAACTGCATCTGAGGGCAGCAGCACATCAAGAGGGCACCTCTTCTCCGGCAGGGGGAGCCTAAACTCCTCCCCTTCGCTCTGCCCCTATCACGTGGCGGGATCTCGCGCCTTCCCTTGAGAAGGCGGAGCGTGTCTCTGCTGCCTTCGCCCGGGTCACGTGCTGGGTTCCCAAGGCCCGGCCTGGGGGTCACGTGGCCGGCGGCGGGGCTGTGCGAGCGCGATGTCTGCTGGGTAATCCGAATGCCCGGCTGCGGGAGGAGCTGGGCTGGAGTCGCTGTCTGAGGAGCCAGCCAGCGGGACCCGACCCTGCCGGGCCGCACCGGGACCCAGCCGCACACCCAGCCCATCCCGCAATGGAGCGGCGGGACCCCCGGGGAGCCGCCGTCGCCATCTCCCCCAGCCTGTGACCCGCTCCCGGAGCTCCCCCGCCCCTCCGGGTCCTGCCTTCCCTCCGCCCGGGGCCCCCATCTCGGGGCCCGAGCCCGCTCCTCGGGCCTGGTCTTTGTGCCCGGCTCCGGGCCCTGCCCTCCCCGCCCCCATCCCCCGGGTCCGGGCCGCGCCTCGGCCCCCTTCTCCTGCTGGCTGTCGCTGACTCAGTGGCGGCTCCTCCGTCCCCTTTGGGCCTCCTCGTCTCCCGCCCGACGGGCCGGCGGCGGCAGCCGGGAAATGGTCCGGGCCTAGCGGAGCAGCGAACGGAGGTAAGCGGGGCCGCTCCGGCTCGGTCTCGCTCCCTGGGGCTGGAGGCGGGGGCTCCCGGGTGTCTGTCTGGACAAGGCCCGTTCGCTGGCGGTGGGACTGTGTCCTCTTCCTCCTTCCTTTGGAGGTACCCGGGCTTGGGCGGAGGGAGGGGGAACATCTGCCTCCCTTCCGTCCCCGAGCATGGGCTGGGTGAGAGTTCCCCGGAATCTGCCTTCCCCTTGAGGGGGCCATAGCGTCTCCCCAGTTCCCCGTATCTGCCCCCCCTTACTCTTTATCCCCTCCCCCACCTGCCTTTTCCAACTATCTTCCCCCGCTTGAAACTCTTTCTGTTGCCCCTTCAGTTTTAGTAACCTCTTCCTCATGGACGGAGCCTCCTCTTGGTCTCTTTGTAAACTTCCACCCACTCCTTGCTTCCCCCATCCTCTGTCCCCTTCAGCTCTGGATGGCCTCTTTCATGTCAGATGTGACCTGCTAAAAGAGGCATCAGCCCCTATGCTGTCTAGATTAATACATGAAGATGAGCAAGCCTCCTTACCCCCCCCCCCCCCCCCCCCAACATTCACAGTTGAGTAGATGTGTAGCCATACACATAATCTCTACTCAGATGTGCTGGCATTCCCTCTTTTCGAGAAAATAAAACTTACTCTGGGTAAATTGGCTCTGGGTAAATGTGGCTATAGGTTGTTAGGTTTTTCTTGGTGGTGGTTTTGCTAATGAGGCCGCCTCCTCTTCCTCTCCTGGCAGTTAGATTTAATCCTCCAGTAATTGACGTCAGTGCTTTGTTCCTTCCACTTTGCTGTGTGTTTTAGGCACTGAGCAGTTCTAGGGATGGATCAGGCAGAGGAGTGGTGGGGAGGCCTAGTCTGTGGCTTCGTTCATATTGAACAGTTTTTTGTTGTTGTGTGGGTTTTATTTTTTTTATTTTTTTTTTGTGGTAATGGGTGGGGTAGGAGGAAGGCAGAGTTTCTGGCTTATTAGCTGAGCCACAATCAAATCTTCTTTCTGAACCAGTAGGTGATGTTTGTTGTTCAAAGCCACTTGGTGATAATTGAATTGCCCTTTGGCTAAACAGGGTTCAACAACTTAAACAATATTTCTTGAAGTCAGGACAATGTTCTCCCTTTTCTATTAACAAAAAGCACAAAATGCTTTAATAACTATAACACAAATGGTTACATTTTCAGTTCCTATATTCATTCATTTATAGGAACGAACAGATGACTAATTATAACATAGTTTTGAGCCAATATATTAAATTCAAGGGTAATAAAGTAACAATGCTTCCGATCCAGTCCAAAATAACGGAATACACAGTGTGTTCATAGAATCTACTGGTTAGTGAAAAGGTGCTTGACGCAAGAAGTGTGGGGCCTTTAAATTTCCCAGGCTCACCTACTTCGTTAACTACTGTATCTTTCAGTCTCTTGGTTTATCATGAAAATATGAGTGCCTGTAACATCCATATGATAATGTGCTTTGTCTTGCTTCCATCATGTCAGTTAAAAGTCCTGTTTACCTCAGTAGATGCATGTTAATCTTTGAAGTGAAATAGGTTTGTCCAAATTTCCAGTTCTGTTTTTTAATTTATATTTTCTCCTCTAGTGGTTGAATGCCTCATCAGTATGGATGAGTTCTCCAGTTTTCTTTCCTTTTTTCTAATATTTCTGAACAGTAATGGAGTGCCAGCCCAGAGGAGTTATTGTGAAATAGGGTGTAGTCAAATGAATTGATGTAGTAGTGGTAGTCACCTGATTGGTCAACTTATAGACTTTTCTCCAGTAAGAGAAACATTTAATAAAAAAAAAAAAAAGTCAGATGCTACCATGGGTGCCATATATTTCTCCCTGCTGGTGTAACAGTATACTGTTATTTCTGTGGGTGGCCAACATTCAGCATATTATTTTAACTGGGATCTGTGGAATAACTTGTATAATAATGCTGCTGCTTTTGACTTTCATTCTTGCTATTGATGCATTTTATTACCCCTATTAGGCTTTAAATATATCAACACTTTTTAATATTAGGATTCCTTTTCGGGTCACTATGCAACATTTAACTCTGTAACATTTAACGTAGAAGTGCAGATTCTTTACCGCTTATTTTGAATAGTTACGTCCAGTCTTAAAAAGATAGTCAATGTCAAATCTAGAATTAAAAGTAGCATTTCAGATGCTGTTTGTGTCCCTCAATCCTTTTGCCAGTTTAGTTTAGTCACTTTGTCCTGTATCTAAAAGGTTGCAACAGGGAATCTGATTGTAAAGAGGAAATAGTGTAACTGACTACAGAGTGCTGTTAGGTGCACAAAATGAAGTGCACATTTTTGAGTATTTTCCTCGAATTCTTTTCTGGTCACAGTGATCTTGGATTAATAGTAGAACTTCAGACAAGTGGTTTTTTTTTTTTTTTTTTTTAAAGGTACACTGTTAGTATTTTATATTTGTCTGTAAATCAGCGTGTTGAGTTCAGTGGCACAGTTGCTCTCAAGATCCAGATATTTCTGCTTCTAAATGTATATCCTCAAACTGTGGTAAATGACTTAAACAGCATTTCGTAAACTGTCTGAGAAATACGGAACAGAAATTTTATATTTAAAAAAAAAATCCATGGAAACCAGAACAGTCCTAAATCATAGTTGATGAAATAGCTGAATGATGAGGAAAATCTTGCTACCTTTAGGAGCTACTTAAGTCATATTATTTGCTTTATTCAAATGTTTGTAAATAACAATGTTGCAATGGAAGTCTCTAAACTTCTTGAATGATTAAACATTAGCAAGTGTTGTATTACGTAGTTCCTTCTCTTTTTTTCTAACTGGTGGCTGCTTGCCAGAGTGCTCTGGCTTTCTTTTAGAGCTGTAGTTGTTGTTTCTTGAATATGTCAGAGGTGATCAGTGACCGGTGGCCTGTAGCTTAGGGACTGGAGCAATGATTCCCAACACTTCTGTGTTAGTTTGGATGGCAGCTCCCCTGCCACCACATATTCTTCTGCTATGGCTTCAGAACAGTTTTCCACAATCTTCCCCCAACATTCCTTTCTGCCCTTTTCCTGCTTGTCGTCTTTTTTTTTCCTGTTTGTTTCTTGCGTTAACTGTTTGCTACTCTTCTTCTTCCCATTGCTTCAGCTCAACAGAAGGCATCATGTATCAACTGGTGAGACCCATGATTGAACTTCAGTGCTGTGAGCAGGGACATGAAATTGAGGGTGACGGTTGGGTAGCTGCCTGAGCTGGCCAGCAGATATGTACAAGGGAATGTGGGTGCCTTTCAAGAAGCCACCTGTGACCGCAGAAGATGATTTACATCAGGGAGAGAAGGGTGGATCTTATGTCATGTAGCTTTCCCGGCCATGCTGTTTTGCCCACCTCCCTTCAGGACTAGTCTAATGTGCTTAGATGGAAAAAAACTGGTTGAAGGATATGGGAAAAGGCTTCAGATTTGTTGTTGTTAGATTTCTTGTCCTTCCTACAGTAACTGCTCTCAGCCAGTTAATTTCAAACTGTTTGTTGTTCATGTGGATTTGTTTCAGAAGTATTGTCTTACCTGGTGCAGGAATATGTGCTTGCAACTCTCCTCAGCATAAACACATGCATATCCTTAGTATACTAGTCTTTTGTTTTGTTAGATTTAAATGCCACTTTTGTAGCTTATATCAGAAAGATACCAATTTGGATGTCGTCATGGCTATAAAGAATAAAATATTCCTAAATTGAAATGCAGAGGCATGTGATTGTGTAAGTATATTTGTGAAAGACAACTTAACAATTTTATTGTCTTACAATGCCCTAAATTAAATTCTTCACTGTTAAAATGTATAAAATATACTGATTTAATTGATAACCGTATTAAAAAGGAAGTCTTGGATCACGAAATCATGGAACTAGAGATGGAAAGATTGTCAGGTCAATTCTTCTGCCTATGCAGGATTGTTCCTATTATGCAATTACAAAAGTCCTGTCCAGTTCCTCTTAAATAGGCTACACAATTCCACTGGCTAATGATTCTCCCCGTCAGGAAGCTCTTTCCCCCCCCCCCCCCCCCGAATTGCTGAAGTATTCAGCCTGAATTATGCCTTATTTTCATAATATTTCTTCTATATCCCTTGTACTATATGTTTCCTCACCTCAAGGGGACACGTGTCATGGGGCGCACTCACCGCTAGGGCACTGTTTCATTGTTTCATGTATGCTTTAATTGCTATACATTCTAATTGTCACCACTAACCTTTTTGGCAAAGGTTTCTTTATTTTACTTTGTCTTAATAAGCAATGTTTATTTTTCAGACTGGACTTTTGTAACAAATGGGTATGTCTTTTCTTCTTCTCAGTATTACAGCACAATATTTTTTTTTTTTTTTAAAGCTAATGAAAATAAATGGTGGTGAATTTGGGATATCAAGTGATATGCCTTAGTTCTAGGCATTATAATAACTAGATCTGATCTCTAGTCATGTGTGCACTTAATTCTGTATGGCAGGGATCAGCAACTTTTGGCACATGGCTCACCAAGGTGAGCCCCTGGCAGGCCAGGCCGGTTTGTTTACCTGCCGCGTCCGCAGGTTCAGCTGATTGTGGCTCCCACTGGCCGCGGTTGTTCGTCGCTCCAGGCCAATGGGGGTGGCAGGAAGCGGCAGCCAGCACATGTTGTGGCCCGCGCCGCTTCCCACAGCCCCCATTGCCCTGGGATGGTGAACTGTGGCCAGTGGGAGCAGCGATCGTCCGAACCTGCGGATGCGGCAGGTACACAAACCGGTCCAGCCCGCCAGGGGGCTTACCTGGCAAACGGCGTGCCAAAGGTTGCTGATGGCTGCTGTATGGTATCTATTTAAGATAGGACAAATAATTGTGTAACACTTTTAAAATTGATTAAATATATTTAAGCTACCACTCTATAGAGGAAAAATTATATTTTCCTTAACTCTTCTTGGTTTTGAGTTTTCAAGATTTGACAGAAGTGACATTTAAATTTTCATGTTTGTCATACCTTCTTTAAAAGTCTGTTTTAGGAACTAGAATATGAAGTATAGTACCTGTCTCAAGTCTTGTTAGTTTGGAATTATTAGGCAAATATATGTATTTTTTAATGGAGGAATGTACCATATCACTGAATAACTTTAATACAAGTAATGAGGTCTTCTATTGATCTGGAAAGCTTTCATTAGGGGAAAATGGGTGGGAATCATTCACACACCTACACCCATGTGAAATTATATGGTGATGGAAATTTTTTTACACAAACAGAATTTTGGTAGTCCGTCCAAAGATCAGTATTCTTAAGCTTGCTGCACTTCCAGGTTGTTAAACTCGTCTCTTCTTTCTCCCTTTGTCTTCCTCTCTTACTTAAACCCTCTTGGTTTTCCTGCTTAGGTGGAGAGAGTACTTCAGAGATCAGGATTATGATAAATTAAAACATGTCTAGGGAAGGAATAAGATGGAAGAACTAGTAGACGTTAAGGGCCATGTGATTCAAAAGTAGCAGCCAACGGTTAAACCTGAGTAGGATGGTGAATTATTTTACCCTTCTAGCCCAGGGGTTCTCAAACTACTTTTCACCGCAACCCCCTTTCTGATAACAAAAATTATTACACAACTCCAGGAGCAGGGAGTGAAGCCTGAGCTTGCCCACCTGAGCCCCACCTCCCTGGTGGGGGGTCCAAAGCCGAAGCTCAAGGGCTTCAGCCTAAGGTGGGGGGGCCTGTAATCTGAGCTGTAACCCTTGGCTTTCAACTTTGGCCCCAGGCCTCAGCAAGTCTAATGCCAACCCTGGCAACCCCATTAAAACAGGGTTCTGACCCACTTTGGGTCCCAACCCACAGTTTGAAAACCACTGTTCTAGACAGATCTCATTGTATTTTTATTACCAAATACAGCAATTAGATGCAATGGTAGTAGATACTGTGAAATGTCTGTATATAAATAAAATCCCTAAAACAACTCCCCTAAAAGAAGCCAGTATAAAAAAATATCTTGAGTGGTCCTCCACCAACAGAAAACCTGGAAATAATAAAGGCTGCCATATATCGGGAAATACTTGTGTAAAATTTGTTTACTGTTGCATCGAGTGTGTTTTATCAGCCATGTTAAAGGTTATATAATTAAAATAAAAATTGTCAGAGTCCAAACATGGAAAATTCAGCCCAAAAGGCTGTTGTGTATTTTCTCAGGAAGCTGAGCATGTAATAATGTGGGGGAGAGGGATTTAATGGAAATTGTTTTACATAATTACAGCAGAAACTACCATGCTCCAGCCGTAATGAAACAGAGTAGCTTAATGTAATGCTAGTCTCTGATTGGTTGCCCCTCTCCACCCACCCCACCCCCAAAAAAGTTGCCTGTGAATTGTTTTATTCTTGTCAATTTAAAGGACCTTGCAATGTTTTCCCACTATGTGGTACTAGTATGTTTATCCTGCCCTCAGTCTTTGTAACATAGGTTTGTTGGTATGGATTAAGGGAATGATTTGGTCACAGATTCTGTGACTTTAACAGATCCCCATGACTTTGACTCGGGCTTCAGCTCCCTGCAGCAGGGCTTGGACTTCAGTCGTGCCCTGACCAAAGCCTGATTTTTGTACATTTTTACCATGGCTGCTCCATGCATTTTGACTAATTTTACCATAACACAATTGTATCCATAGTATGGATATACCAATAGAGCTGTCCTGATTAACTCCCTACTGGAGAGACCGCTCTACTGGTGTAAACCAATTCCTCAAGTGGCATAAAATAAGCTATAGTGACAAAAGGACATTTTTGCTGATACAACTGTGCCTACACTAGAGCTTTTGCTGCAGAGCTTTGCTGGTGGGGGTGGGGGGGAATCATCCTGACAGACATGGCCATGTACGTAAAACTTACTTGTGTAGACCAGGCCTTAGTATCCACTTGTGTATTTGAGACATACAGAAATTAAACTGAGACACAAAGGTTCCCAACATAGGTACAAGCTGCTAAATCAGTTTTGGCCCTCTCTTTCCACTTGGTGTTTTAGTTCAGTGTTCACCATGGTTGCACAGGCTAAGTACCTCAGGAATTGCACTTATCAGTTCCTACCTATTTTAATACTCTTAAAATGAAGGCTGTGCATACTATGTCCAGATATCTTGGGCCAAAAAAATTGACTTGGTCTTTATAGGTGTATCAGACGAAGGTAGAATTTGTATTTAGATCAAGTTTCTCTTATTTATTTTAGATATCTGTGAGAACAAGATTAAAACATATAACAGCAAAGCTAGTAAACATATAAAGGTTTCAAAGAGAAATTGCACAGTATAAGACTGTTTTGTAACATTTCCTTTCTGTAGTTTCTAATTAAAGAATAAGTATATGTCTGCTCTTACCTCTGCCTTATCTAATCTGATTGGCACAACTAAACAGAACAGTGATAGCCTATTATATCATTTGTAGAACCCATTGATTCACTTCCTTATGACACTCTTTCTGGGGTTCCAAATGTTAAGTTGTGCCTCAGCCACATTGCTGGAATAACTTAGTAAACACTTATTAAAAATATTGATTTAACAGGGCAGAAAATAAGTGTAGTCAGTGAGTGAAGAAAAAGGTTAAAAAGGCAGTTCCTAGAACAGTGAATTCTTAGCCTATAATATCAATAACAGGAATATTTAATTAGAAAAAAATACCAGTAACGCTGCACTTATACACACCCATACTCTGTACCCTACTGGAAACACATTTTACCAGTGGAGAGTTTTAATAATCACTCAGTCCTAAGTGTAAATCAGCTTTTCATTAGCAAGCTGCTCAGAAAGGATTTTTCTTTTCTCTCTTTCTTGCCTGTTTTCTTGCAATATTTTTCTTAATAAAAAAAAAAAGTGCATTCTCTTTTGGCTGAATGATGCAAGGTCTTGTACTCAATCCGCATCAATCAATAGCCATTTTTACAGGGTTTTCCTCACGTATTTGCCCAAACAACTTTATTTTGTGTGTGTATTTAGGGGCAAATCATGCTCTTAATTGCCTGCAGATGAGGTGAGTGCGGTGGAATAAGTGTTTTTGTGTGTAGGGGTGGGTGGGATAGGAGGAGAATGTATGCCTGGAATGGAACACCGTACCTATATAGTGTGAGACTATAGTAGCTTTGTGTGTACAGTAGCTATTAATGGGACCCCTGTCCTGATCAGGAGCCTCCAGGTGATGCCATAATACACAAGATAAAATAACTGTAGGATAATGTATGCATGCAGGGTGGTGCCAGGAATTATTACTTAGACTGTAAACATCTTGGGGCAGGCACGATCTTTTTGGTCTATTTGTATGGTCCCCAGCAGAATGTGGTCTTCCTGGCCCATGAATAGGGATCTTAGGTGCTATGGTAATACAAATAATAATTGCATTAAGGATGGGATTTTTAAAGGACTTAATGAAAGCAAATAGGAGTTTGGTGCCTAACTCTATTAGGCTCCTCTGAAAATTCTAGTCTAAATATTCAACTCTAGAAGGTAAAGGTAACATGAAAATTATTTCACCTCACTTTAGCCAGCTTTCTAGTGGGATGTTATCCACTGAGGAAAATCTATCGCTTACCTGACTTTCAAAACACCATTTTCACTATGCTATTAAACACAAACTTTAAAATTATGGAGTGGTCAGCTGTTGAATATTTATGCAATACAAAACCAATATTTCAATAAAACTCCACAAACCTTACTAAAAATCTAATTTAACCAAAAACAAAACTTGCCATTCACTTGTATTTCATCTCCTCATACCTGCATATTACAGGAGTTTCACATTGTAATTCTTACTCCTGAGGGAATTCTGCACCAACAAATTAAAAATTCTGTGCACAATTTCAAAATACTGCATATTTTATTTATCAAAATAACACTATATAATCATGCCAGTTTCAATTATTTTGGTAATTTATTTCAAAATACCTGTCAGCAGACAACAACAAAAAAGACTTCCCCCAGGAGTAGAGTTGAAGAAACCCTTAGTGCAACCCAGTTCTGGTTTTGCTGTCCCTTCCCGGCCCTGCACCCTCCCCTTCCAAAGCCCAGCTGCGCCCCCCCCCCCCCCCGAGCCCAGCTGGTCCCCTCCCTGCCCCAGACACCTGCACCCCACCTCCCAGAGCCCAGCCACGGGGTGCACCCCCAGCTTAGACAGTCGCAACTACCCTAGTGGCGGCCAGTAGCTCTGCAGCACCAATTCTGCAGGGGGAAAAAGGAAATTATGCACAGAGCATTAATTCTGTACAAATATTGCATTATGTAGTGGTGCAGAATTCCCCCAGGAGTAAATAATTGTATCTGCTGTAGTATCTAAGAATACAGTGAGTCAGGAGCAGAGTGGCCCATCGCTAGAATAGTTGGTGTGTGTCGGGTCAGGGCCAAAGGAGGGTGTGTGTGTGTGTGTGTTTCAACAGTGTGGGTCCTTCCCATATAATGTCAGCCTGGAGTCTTTTTCCTAGGGTAGGTTGAAGCTTGGAACATTGCCTTTCTAAAAGTTCAGACAGCATTAGGTGCTACTGGAGGTTGAATACGGTGTTTTTCTTTGGGCTCCTGTCCACGTATATCAGTATATCTTAGGCTGAGTACCTTGAAGTCTCCAATGAATAGTTAAGTGCTGCCCCCATTTTGCTTATTGCAGTATTCCAAAATTTCACAGGATGAGAAGCATTTCTTGTCATGTATTTTCTATAATATTTTAAAGCAGTTTTAATTAAAATCTTATTTTTGAAGCTTTGGCAGGTTCTGTCTTACAGTAAACTGATAATTGGTGAATCTTTATGAGAGTCAATCTGGTATATTTACCCAGTCTCAATGTTACTGTAAATATTTAAAAATTCAACTGAACTTTGCTCAGATGTCAACTTCAGGTTTAGCTTGTGTTTTTTAACTTGATGGATTCCAGAAAAAGTTCTTCTTGTCTTTGTTTTTAGTGTTTTTGTTTTCCGTAGGACACATTTACAAAGTCATTTAAGATGAATCAGAATTCAATAAAACAAGCATTCCACAACTCTCCCCGTTAATAAATTAATAGATAAATTGAGTATTTCAAGATGGGTTACGTTTGTGTTCTTGTGAGTGCATAGGTTCTGAAGTTCTTAAAACTGTCAAGTTTATTTTGCCAGAGCTAAAACAAGTCAAGAGCAAATAGTCAAAAGCAACTGTGTTCAGTGGCTTCAGTAGTTTGTCAAATGTAACTTCATCTGTCAGCAAGACTTTAGTGGAAATTATATGATAACTTCTATGAAGATCTTTACAAAATACTAGAACATAAGATCTCTGTCCACAAAAATGTCAGACAAACTTTCGATTATATTGTTTGGTAAAAATTCACAAGACCATTAAAGGTAAAATTTGAGTGCTATGTAACGAGTAATCAGACATTTTAAAATCAGCTGTTTATACTGGCTCTAATTAATCTCTATATTATTACAATATGCTTTTGTGATAGAATGTCCCAGGACAGCAGTTTCTAATTATGACACAAACCAATTGGAGTCAAGAGCAGACTGCAGTATGGGGCATCTTTTGGGCAAAAGTCAGGGAAGGAAAATGTACATATCCGGGTAGTTGGTTGTGCTCAACGAAGAAGAGTTAGGGTGGGATACAGTTGATGTAGAGTTTTTGCTTGAAGTTAGTAGACTACTGACTGAGAAGTTGGAAACCGGAGAATGGGTTGCTGATCTTCATAGCTGAATCCTGTTACTGTTCTGGAGAGATGATTGATATACATTGCAAAAACTGTATATTTTATGGAGAGTTCCTTTGCTATTCTAGATGGGAAGATAGAATGCTCAGAAGTAAGGAATATGTAATAACTTTTAGAGCAGCATGAGATACATCCTCCATGTTTAATGCTCCTTAGACATAATGATTGAATTACGAAGAATATGGTTTTTGTTTGACAGCCTGATCCAGGAGGTTTGTGTAAAAGATCACTATGTTAACAGCTTACACTAAAAGAGAGCTCAGATTGTTGAGTTTGATCCATCAGCATTGGATTGTAAATGGTGAGGGAAGATATAACATGAGAAGGGATCCATTAGAATTCAATTTTTTTTTTTTTTAAATAAAGGCTTGGATGAGGGAGTGTGTGGAAGATAAGGGAATATCTGACCTCTCAAATGGAGGTAAAAGGACAGGAAACCAAGAGGGGGTGGGGAGGAATGCTGGCTAATGCAGCACAAATTCTCTATCTGTTATGGACCCTGTCACACCTGCTTACTGAAAAGGATTTATATAGCTAAATGAATATTTACTAATCTTTCTAACATGTTTTGAGGTAAGTACCTGTCATTGTTCTAAATATTTGCTATTGAATGGTGTTCGTGTCTCTATCGCTGCTGCAGTTCTATTGCTGTTTCCTAGCAATCTGCTGACAAAACTTGTGACCAAGTGATGCTTAGCATTAATGATTATGCTAGAAAGTTTTAACCTTTAATCCTTTTAAATGGCATGTTGGGAACGCCTTCATGTATGAAGGCTGCAGCTCTCCTGCCATGCTACAGGCAGCTCCTGTTGCTCGTTCAGCTATATGCATCCAGTGTGTAGCCTACAGGACCACTCATGGTCCTTCCATCTACCAGATCCTCTCTGCTTGTACTTCTGCGTCCCCCACCCACCTACTAGCCTAGCTACATCTCCTGCTTCAACAATTCTCCTCTTACCCATTTCAACCTAGAATTTCCCAAGGTACCATTCTCCTCCTTACCAGGCCTTTCCCAGCTGCCACTAATTTCTCCTCCCTCCCCTCCCAGCATTCTTAAATTGGAAAGGGAAAGTTTGGGTAACTGACTTTGACTTCATTTATCCAAAAAACTCAAGTCTCCAGCCTTTCTCATAAAACTGACAACAAATAACGAGGTTGAGACTTTCTGTTGAATTTTGTTTTGGTTAGTGGTTGGTTAGGGCAAGGGGTACTAGGAATCAGAACCCAAAAATCATATTGTCTGTCCTTTCACTAAGTAAGTCACTTAACTTCTTAGTGTTCCTGTAAAACTACTGCTGTACTTTAATATAGAAAAGTATAACCTGGCAGGCAAATTCTAGACTTAAAAAGGGTACTTAACCCCAGTCAAGTAACATTAAAATAAACTCAGCTTATTGGAAGTAGCATGATTTATTAGATTTATTGGCTCTGCTGTGTGAAGAGCCCAAGGAGAACTTGTGCAATTGTTCTCTGAATGATATTTAAACTCTGCATGAGCACTGTTACAGGTTTTGTGATGTTCTGCATTTAACAAGACGTTGTCTGCACTAAGAATGTTAGGAGATGTAATTCACTGTACTTTGCAACTCAGTTTTCAGGAACAGTGGAAGAAATTGGGCATTTTTATCACCATCATCTGATCCGTTATGAGTACAGTTAAATCATAGTGGTAAAAATGCTCAAATTCTTTGATACTGTCATTGCTCATACCATTCCATTCACAGTCCTACTGTGCAGCACTATGCTGTTTTTGCAGAAGGCACACTGACTTGTCAACCAGAGGCAAGCCTGGGTGTTGGAGGATGGCAAAAAAATATTTGGAAGGGATGGTATCTATTCAGCTCCCTCTTCTTGGCATGTGGGAGATCAGGGAAAGGAGTTAGACCTGCTGTTCTGAGAGTGAACCCTAGAAAAGGGTAGGAGCCCTAGGTCTCTCCAGTCCAAGGAGTTCCGGGGTGGGCTTTGGAAAAAGCCCCTCAAAGAGCCTGGAAAGTGGCCTAAGTAGACAACAAGGTGCCTGAGTAAAGTACCCTGAGGAGAGGATGTCATTTGGCAAGACAGCCAGACAGCCAAGTCCCTGAGGTGGAAACTAAAGGCATTTCTTCACTACCCGCCGGGTTGGCGGGTAGTGATCGATCTATTGGGGGTCGATTTATCGCATCTAGCATAGATGCGATCAAATCGATCCCTGATCGCACTCCCCGTCGACTCCGGAACTCCAGCTCGCGAGAGGCGGAAGTGGAGTCGACGGGGGAGCGGCAGCGGTGGACTTGCTGCCGTCCTCGCGGCCAGGTAAGTCAGCCTAAGATTTAGCTGAAATTGCATATCTTAGGTTGACCCCACCCCCACCCACCTAATGTAGATCTGGGCTTAGAGACTGGTAAAGCAAAGGGAGTGGACTTGCAGAAAGAGAAGCAGTGAGAGTTTAAGGTTGGATCTGACACCTGCTTTGTTTTCTGGGGTTGAAGGCCTTCAGAAAGGGAGAGCAGTATTGCTTAGGGGCCCTACCACAGAGAAGAGAGGAAAAGAACTAGAGGATGTTCTTTTGTCTAGACTGTATACTTGGCCTTTATTACTTGGGAAGGGATTGAGTTTTGTAATTTAGCTAGACAGGAAAACCAATTTGCCAGTGAGGGAAACAGAAGCAATGGCTTCATTCTCACTGTGGAAAGGTAAGGCCACATCTACATAGCGCAAGAGTCAAAGTCAAAGTTCACCCGAGCCAATGGTTCATTGTATTGATACGATTAAGGCATGTCAGTTTCATAGCCAACAGTACCCATTGGAATGACATGGCCAGCATAACATCCTGCTGTCTTTGACAACCCTAATCTGATGAATCAAGGCTACATCCTTATACGAGTCCCCCACTGTAATCCATAATAAATAACTCTGGAGAATGATGCTAATAGCTGTGGCAATTATGAGTCACCCACTCCAAAAGTTCTGGCACCTCTAAGAGGCAGCAATATTCTTCTCTCCTGAATTGCTACTGCTGTTTTGTCCAGGTGATGCCTGTGAAATGAGCTGAGCAAATTGTGCAAATTGAGATCTTTGCATACCACTTGGCTACTGGGGTGACCAGGAGGGAGCTTTTTGACCAAACAACAATTTTGCAGTTGAAGACCAAACAGGTTTGGTTCGACTACTGCAGTAGGCACAGTCACTTGTAACATTCCAAAGTTTGGCAAAAGGAGGCTGGGCAAATGGCCGAGAGAGAAACCTAGATGTAAATTGTTAACGCTTTGTCAGTTTGTTTTCCCATGCATAAAGAGGGGCAATTAGAGCCTGCTGACTGTCAATTCTGCATGTAAAACCTAAAAAATAAAATAAAAGCCAGTCCAAATAACAGTTGTAGAACCAGTTTTCCAAGTTTTCTCCCAACTTATTACTGAAAACAGCCTTAAAAATATTTGTTAGCATTTCAGTTTTTAAATTTTAAATTAAGTGAACACTGATCAGCTTTATAGTAGCCTAAGCATTGAGCTGAAGATTGCACTTGCATAGGGGAGGGGGAAATCTTCATGTAATTGGCCCTGCCTTGCTCACTTCACTGGTCTCAGCATAGAGGGTATATCAGGAAGGAGGAGTGGCTGGAGTGCTGGTGTACTTTGGCAACCCTAGCTAAAGGAACAGACTCTTGAGTATTTTTTACAGCAAGGTGTAGATTAGAGCAGCTGTGAGGCTGTTCCCCAATTCCTGCATCTGGTTCAGCTCCCAGTGTAAATTGGGAGTGTAATGGCAACTGTGGCATACAGCCACCTTTGTGTTCTCATCCAGCTCCTCTAGGCATGTTTTGTGGTAAGCACCATTTTGGCTAGATCAAAGGATTGCCTGGTATCTCCATAGAGTGTGTAAATTTGAGTGTCTTCTCACAACAGACTGTAAAGAATTATCCTCTGGATCGTTTCAGGGTGGGAAGAAATACTTTTTTATATGGCTGGCTCTGGGAAAATAGAAATTCTAGTTTAGTCTGGAACTCAGCACAACGAGAACCCCCAGACATGTATCAGCCAGGGACTGAGCAGTCTCAACTCCACTGTTGAGGGTGTGAAGAAATTAAGATAATTTGGTGATGAGCACAGTTATAGAACTCTGGGTAGAGAATGAGTGTATCATTATAGTTGAGAACCTTTTCCAGTAAATGGCAATATAACTTTTTTTAAACTGGGTTGATTGAGTCTGCCAATAGACCTAATTTCCTTCTCCTTGTTTACAATGGAGAGCCCCTTATGTCATTCTGACTATATTAATTTAGCATGGAAGTTCAAATAATGCCTCATGCTGACCTACATAAGACACTAGAGACTAGACTATATTTATGGTCTTTCAGTGGATTGCTATTTATAGGTTAAGCAAGGGATTGCTTGTGAAGCATCAAAAAAAGTTACCGCTTGATATAAAGTTATATGTGTGGGCTGGTCAAATATTCTGACATTAATTTGGCCATTGTTATGCAGATTACACTGGACAGATTATTTCTTTGAAACTTCACTTCATCATCCTAGATGAGTGAATTGCATTTAGTTTGTCTTTATTAAAGATTGCTAGTAATGGAATTTCTTTTTTGCTGCAGGCATCTTCTGCTTCCTTTGCTGATCTGTGAAAATCTTCTTTTTTCTTCCTTTGGGTGTGATGGTCTTTAATACCACTTCTTAAACAAGATAACTGTACTTTGGCAGTCATTTAGACAGCATTTTCTGTTTAAAGGAGCATTGTTTATACAGCTGACATCCAGGAAAGAAACTTGTTTGTCATTCAGTAGGTTTTTTTGCAAATATTTGGTTTGCCCATTTTTTGGGCTTAAAACTTGAGAACATGACGACCTTATGGTAAGTCTGGTAAATTGTTTAAATGATGGATCTCCTGGGTGGAGGGAAAAAGTGAAACTAAAAGGCCAGTAGTGTCTAGGCATGTTGTGGTGTAATGTATTGTAACAACTCTCAAGTATCTTGCTGAGCATATAGGAATAAAATATTTCTATAGCAGCAGTTAACTTGTGTGAAAGCAGAGGTGATTGACAGGGGCGGAGGGGAGGTAGGTATAGGAAATGCAGTGCCTTGAGAAATATTGCAAATGCTTAAAATTGAATTTTGTACTCAGAAAAGCTTTATAGTGAAGTTTACTTCACATTTTTATTACAAAGTTGATAAAAATATTCTGTTTAGTATAAAATGACTATGTGCAGCTGTTCATCCTTTAAAACATATTATTTATTCCGTTTTTGTAGCATGCATCTCCTTAATCGATTAAACACTTAGTTTCTAATAGCTTTATAAAAGATGAGCAACAGGATATCCTAAATAACTCGATTGCTTTCCTCTCCAGAATGAGAGGAATGAGTGCACTTTGTAGGATCCACTCTGTGATTGCACTTGCTCCTACACACTAATCTTGTGCTGGAAACAGCAACTTGAAACTGACTAGGTAGCATGAATAGTCAATTTCATATGTAAGCTGTGTCTGAACTAGAAATGGAGCTATTTTTGAAATAGCCAGCATCATTTTTGACACACTGTCAAATATTGCCCCTCATCAATCATAATTAAATGCAGTTTGTCAGTTGATGTACATAGAGGCAGCCAAGGCCTGTGAAACATCAGTGCAGAAAGCATATCATGCCAGAGGGACATTCATTCTGTTTCAGGTCCTGAACATATTTTGGCCCTGGCAGTATTAGTGGATAAACAATTGGAAGCAAATTGAGGGTGTGTCCTCAGGGTGCTGTATCTGCTTTTGGGTGCCACATGACTCATTTCCTCCTGCAGAGGAACACAGGTTTGAATGAGACCATATCTCTTGGGAGAAGAGAGTGAGTTGTTCACTAACTCTCCTTACAGCTTCACCACCTTTAAGAAAACTTAAGACAATGAATGTTGTGAAGAGCTGAGTGAGCTACATAGTGTTCAGTTCACATTTATCAAAACTGAACATGTTTTTTTTAGCACAGTATCCAATAGGATGCTTGACAGTGAAATACAAATTGAAATTCAAGATAGACACATAATGGAATGTCTCATGAGAAATTGTGAGGAGAGGCAGTATCTCCATAATCCGAGGGAAGTGGAAGTTAAATCCAGATGTGTTTGACAGACTTGCTCTGTTCTGGGATTTGCTATTTTGTGTTTACTGTTTAATGTAGCACTGTCCTTGTAAGTAAGGTCCAGAGAACTGGTGAGAGTGGAGGAGAGAGGGTGAACCAGTTGTCTGAAATAAACCTTGTTTTTCCTTTACATCTCACCTGAAAGAATATGGGGTTATATTCCTGCAAATGATTTGACTAGACTCAAAGCTGATGTATACTGTTTCAGGTCTTGTGTTTCAAAAATATAAGACGGTTCAAAAGTCAAAACAGCTTACTGCGGACTTTATGAAAAGTCAGCTCCTTTCCTAACCCCAGTGCCACAGGATTCATAGCAGTAAGTGTGATGCTTTCAACTGAAGTTATATAGTGTAAAGAAGTCAAAGCCATATTAGTCATATTAATGATTGGTGCATAAACAAGCTTCACATAATTAAACTTAAATGTTGTCTTGGCTCCAGCATTTGAAGCAAAAGTTAAGGACATGAATGAACAGGATTATGGAGACTTAATACTGCTTGAAATAAACAGCAAAACTTTGTTGGGAGACCATGTTATAACATGGCTGGATCTTGCTTCTGTGGACAGGACCTAACCACATCTAAGAATTTGACTTTAGAGTTTGTCTTCCCATTGTACTTAATTATAGCAACCACTAGTGACCTAGAATTGAAAAGATGTGGGGAATTTGATCCTTTGGTCATAAAAGCCAATTGGCTTTAGGTCTGATGAATTAAGATCCATGTAAAAAACTAAATCAGGTTGTTTCAAGTATCTGTTCACTCACAAAAATCTAATTAGAGTTAAGGCTTGTGCTTCACATTTTTTTTTCTTCCCATATTCTTTTGGACTGTACATAAGAACATAAAGGCCGTACTGGGTCAGACAAAAGGTCCATCTAGCCCAGTATCCTGTCTACCGACAGTGGCCAATGCCAGGTGCCCCAGAGAGAGTGAACCTAACAGGCAATGATCAAGTGATCTCTCTCCTGCCATCCATCTCCATCCTCTGACAAACAGAGGCTAGGGACAACTTTCCCTAGCTGTAGGACTTAGAACTCCAAACTCAATTGTTAGAGAACAAAGAAATGCCTAATTTAAGGTTCCCCCACATATCCCTGAAAAGAATGTACTGTAGTCATGTTGCATAAGTCACAAATATGTAAAAAATAGGAAATGTACAGTTAGTGTGTTGCTTCATTTGCCACACAACATTAATTCTGCCCACTTTTTTCCATTTTGATCAGCAGCTAGTGCTGCCTGGATCAGTGGAACTACAAACAGCACATGAGGATCTATTAGACTTTATGAATTGGAGTCATGATCTGGAGCTGTAGTAGACATAGAAAAAATGGCAGTTTTAGTAAAGGATGTGAAGTACTGTGATGTTAATTTCTTTCTGGCATCCCCACAAGGGGAGAGTCAAGGTCATGTGGTTGTTCCTGAAAGCCATTCTTCTCCCTCTGTCCCCTCTCCTCCCCTGATGGATTTATGTGGGTGACAGAGGGTGAGAGCTGATAGCTGAATGGCTCAGAGGAACACAGCTTCCAAGTGCCTTCCTTGTGCCAGCTGACTACCTGGGACAGCAGTCCAAAGAGAGGAACTGATAGCTGTGTCCCTCAACTCTTTTCTCTTTCTTAGTTCCTTCATGCTATCTCTTAGGCTTGAGTGGACAAAGGGTAGAGGAGGAACTGTCAGTTGAGGGGCTGTGAATGTGTCTGCTGCTCCTCTTGCAGGAAGTGCAAAGCTAGGAACTCTACTCCTGGGAGCCCTGCAACTCCATTTTATTTAAAACATTTTATGTGTATTTTTGGGTGAAGATTGAAAATTTGCCTTTAAACAGAAACCATGTTGCAACCTTAACTCTAGTGCTGCTAGAGCTGCCCCATAATTTGACTGGTTTTTTTTTTTGTAAACAGATTTTTAGTGTTTTTTAATTTCCTACAGTTTGGTCAAAGTGTAATCCTTGCTTAGAATATCTCTAGTCATCAACATGTTAGAATATATATCTATTTCAAGTCTGAATTGCTGGCTTAATAAAAGTAGTAGTATATTTATATGGCTTCCTTTTTTCTAAATAATCCAAGAACCCTTTACAAATGGGTTGTATGATGACAAATTATGTACAAAGATCACTTCATCCACCACTGAGATGCAGTGGTTTATGGGGTAAAAATGGTAGCTGTTTAATAGTGCACAGTATAATGGTTAAGGGAAGGAAGTGAAGAATACCACATCCAGTTGAAACTACAGAGCAGGATGTAATAACCCAAACTGTAATATGGCTAGGGCACAAGAATGAATACCCTGGTCCTGCAAACTTTACTTGGCCAAAAGTGCTTAGGACCACTGTCTCATAGGAGTGAGCATCTCCAGCATTACAGTATATCCTTTTATCATTCTGGACTATTGTTAACTTAGAGGGAAAAGCACCACACAGTGAATCACCACTTCTTTGTTCCTTAGAAGCTTCTCATTCAAATATTGACCAGGCCTAACCCTGCTTATCTTGAGTGCTGACAAGATCACAACATGTTGTAATTCTCAACATGTTGATCAATGTGTTTGCCTCCAACTCTTTATTTACTAGATGCCGATCTCACGGTGGAACATACAGTTTTAGTTCCTTTCACATGAAGGATAGTGTAGAACAAATATTAGATGCCTTTATATTCAGGGTTTTGCTGCTGAAGTCGCCTGTGTTTTGCTTCACTAATATATTTTCCCCCAAAGATATTTATGGAAGGGGAGATCCCTCCTTGTTAGAGGTGGAGTTTAAGTAAAAAGAGGAGTGTTTCTTCTCCCTCATCAAAGTGAATTTATGGGCTTAGGTCCTCTTATGACCAAGTGTGAATATGATCTCTCTGCATGTGTGTAATCATGAATTTATTGCAATCCTTGAGTTATAACTTAAGAACTTATTTGGTATAGTAAATTCTTTCCTTGTAGAGCAAATAAAGCTCATAGTTGGAGGTATCCCAATCCAAATAAGATTTCCCTCCCTACATGGAATACAGCTTCTATATTTATCAGAGCCTAGAGAAAACTGCAGCCCTTTTGTTAAGAAATACGGAGGGAAAGAAATGTGGAAATAAAATGGGGTATTTTGTTCTTTGCAAAGTTAGCAAGATTTACTTTTCTTGCGGCTTTAACCATATGTAACAATATTTTCAGAGTTCTGTGTAATTTATCTCTGGCTCTTAGTTACTTGGTGTTGCTGCAATTTTAGTTACCAGTTTTAATAACCTTTTACTAATCTTATTTGTGAAGACCACAATACTTTTAACCAAGTGTAGGATCTTCATGTCTAGGATAACTTTTTGCCTACAAGTATTTGAATGGGTATTTAAAAAAACCCTCAACCTGTAAAAATGAGTGGGTTCAGAGGATCCAAAATCTTCCTTTTCTGTCTCTGTGATTTCCTGTCAACACTTCTGTGTACTTTAGATAAAGTTTTCTATTTGTACACACTATATTGTGCAAAGCTGCTTTGTGTACAATAGACCTTCGCTTTCACAATGGAAGGAAGTGTTTTACTTACTGGTTTTTCCCTGGCCAAGAAAAAAGAAATAGCTTCAAACTAAATGTTAACTTTAATACCTATTTAATTGAATCCATCTTGCAGTAATTTGCCAAGATTTTGGTTTAGCTGTGCACACCTTGCATTTCCAGTGCAATGAAGTCATGTGCAGTGATGTCACTTTAATCACCTTTTAAAATCTTTTTTACTCACTCATGGAATCCATTATTGTAGTAAATAGGAGCCAAATACAAAAAACGGATTGCTTTAGACTGGTCTGTTAAACCATACTTTTCTTCTTTGCATCAGATAGTTATTTCTGTTTCGCTCTCCTGTGTCTGTGAAGTAATGTTGGCTTGTTCTTCAGCATAATTACTGGGGAAAGGCTCTTGTGAAAAAGCTGGTTTGCATCATTCTTTGAAAATGTCCAGGGTTGGGCTCAGTCTTTGATCTCTGAAGGAGATCTACAGTTGAGCACCATCCACTAGATGTGCTTCACCTAGGACACAATCACCTTTCCATCCAACACTGTTGCCTTAGTGGGTTGTGGCAGGAGAGGAGGTTTCATGGGGTATGTCTACACTGCAGTTAAAAATCTGCGGATGACCTATGCCAGCTGACTCTGGCTAAGAGGCTATTTAATTGTGGTGTAGACTTGTAGGCCTGGGCTCTATGACCCTGCCCAAGCCTGAACGTCTAAATTGCAATTAAACAGCTCCATAGCCCAAGTCAGGTGGCATAGGCAAGCCATGGTTGTCTAATTGCAGTGTAGACATACCCTATGATAGCAAATTAATACAGCTCTTGGCTATAGTTTTCTGTAGTATTTGTAGTACTCTTTATCCTGACTACTCTAGAATAGTATCAGAGGGGTAGCCGTGTTAGTCTGAATCTGTAAAAAGCAACAGAGGGTCCTTTCTTACCCACGAAAGCTTATGCTCCCAATACTTCTGTTAGTCTTAAAGATGCCACAGGACCCTCTGTTGCTTTTTACTCTAGAATATATCCTCTTTTATGGGTTTTGCAGATCTTTTGGGTTCTTCAGTGTGGGAGCAATTGTGTTGTAAGCTGATACATTGTAGCATTTTAGCCTGTGCAAAGAATTTGGTGGCAAGTTTTGTAGTAAGTTGCTACACTTCCAGTATTAAGCCATGGGAGCACGTGTGATCATTAATCTGCTGGGCTGACAATGAAATACAAAAAGGGATTCAAGTTTTTTGTGTCTTTTTCTTTCCCCTGTGTCCGTGTAAATAATTTGTGAAAACAAAGTGGGCCTCTTAAGTGTAAACTACAGGATTCTGGGGTATCATTCTACATCTTGAGTACTGAGAAAGAGGACAGAATTTTCTACTTTTCTATTTGAAATATAGTGAAAAATGTCTAATATAGTTGATGAAGCTGGGTGTGTCCAGCATGAAGAGCTAGATATGTGTATTCTCTCTGAAGACTGTTTATCGCACATGGCTAAATGTTGTCAAACCGGACTTTGCTGTTTAATCACAGCCAATTAAGCAGCACTGAATAAATGAATGGCTATTACTTCATCTCTTGCTTTATGAAACCGGTTTTAGAAAAAGAAACCCTTGAGTGCAAATGAGTACTTTTGGAGGATACGAGGCAAAAGTGTTGTAGACATGCTTTAAAGAACCACTAATGCCTGGTTGGAAAGTTGGAGTTGGGAGTATTTTTCTGTATGGAATGCTGTGTGTGTGGGATTACTTGGGCACCCAGTTTTGGCAGCTGTCTTTGATTGCTGCTTTAATGGGTCTAAGAAAACTGAGCAATGCTGCTGTCAGCGAGGGAGCATGATGAACTTAAGATGGGATGGATTCTGAATTAATGAACTCTTTGATTTCTGTGATTGTTGAGTAGGGGGAGACATGGTGAGAAGAAAGGACGTTAAGCCTATCCCTAGACATACGCCTAAAAAGATTTATTTATCTCGATGTCTTTCATAAGAATAGCCATACTGGGTCAGGCTAAAGGTCCATCTAACCCAGTATCCTGTCTTCCGACAGTGGCCAATGCCAGGTGCCCCAGAGGGAATGAACAGAACAGGTAATCATCAAGTGATCCATCGCCTTTCACCATGTTGCCAGTAATACTTGGGCAAAAAGGGTCCCTGCTTCCTTGTCTTTGCTTTATTCCTGTCAGATTTAAGATGTGTAGTTAATAACAGCTATTCATGATTTAGTGAAAGATGAAAGCCTTGAAGACTTTGCACCACTTGAGACTCAGATGGGTTACTCTGACTTGGTTTGCATAGCTGTCTTTAGTTGGTGCACCATGAGTCTATTGAAAAAACAAATGCCAAACCTTTTCAGAATAAGTGTGTACTCTGCTTCTTCACCATTCTCTCTAGTATAGTTTCTCATACAATACATTTCTTAAGTACTGATATAAGAGGAAATGGTTCTCTTTATAACATGGCAGCAGGGATTTAAGTAACCCTCACTTCACCATTCTCATGATGATTTTATAATTCTGTCCTTGTATTTTAAGTTGAATTTCGAGGAAAGTTTGAGCATACAGAGATCACAAATCTATAAAGTCAACATTTTTCTTGTTGTGTCCAGAGTTGTTGTAGCTGTGTGAGTTGCAGGATACTAAAGAAACAAGGGGATGAAGTAATAACTTTTATTGGACCAACTTCTGTTGGTGAGAGAGAAGCTTTCAAGCTACACAGAGCTCTTCCTCAAGTCTATAAAAGGTACTTAGTGTCACAGCTAAGTACCAGGTCAAATAGATAATTTAGCATAAGTAGTTAGCACATATTCTATCTGTTTGACCTTGTATCTAGCTGTGACACTGAGTATCTTTTATAGATCTGAGGAAGAGCTCTGTGTAGCTTGAAAGCTTCTCTCTATCACCAACAGAAGTTGGTCCAGTAAAAGATAATACTGTACCACCTTGTTCTACTGGAGCGCACATGAAAAAGATAAATTAAATAAATAAATAAATATATATACACACACTCACTCACTCAGTTATCACAGTTGTTTCTACTTTTAAGTAATAGTAGAGGGGAAAACTCGGAACCTCAGATACCACTGTGGTAACTTAATAATGATCACTGTAGCCATAGCTTTGTGAAATAAGTCCATCATCTTGTGACAGTTGCATTGCCTCAGTTGATTTGTCTTTTCTTAGGGTATGTCTTCACTACAGTGTTACTCTGAACTGTTTAACAGGTATTGCCCTAATTTCCCTTCCCATCCACACACTCCAACCTCTTACCCAGGGGTTCTCAGACTGGGGGCTCTGACCTCTCAGGGGGTCATGAGGTTATTACATGGGGGTAGCAAGCTATCAGCCTCCACCCCAAACTCCACTTCACCGCCATCATTTATAATAGTGTTTAAATATATATATATATTTTTAATTTATGGGGGGGGGGGTCACAATCAGAGGTTTGCTGTGTGAAAGGGGTCACTAGTACAAAAGTTTGAGAACCACTGCTCTTACTTGAGTTTAGTGATGCTTTCAACCCATGCCAGCTAGCCTATGAGGGGTTGTGGGTTAGAACCTGGGAGCTTTCACTTGGCTGGTAACATGTTCACTGTTCAGTAAGGATGCAGGCTAAAGCACTTGCGTGGTGATAGTCCGGCAGTAGTTCCCCTTGTGTGCCCAGAAGGGACCACATTCTCCCACAATTCATTGGGCAGCTCAGCTTATTACATTGCATAAAACCATGGGATATGCTCCCAGAAGTCCTAGCAAGAGACACGGGGGAATGCTGTACCAGTAAAAATATAATAACTTTGGGTAGCGCTTTGCAGTATAACTGCTCGGACCCAGACTAGGCTAACCTGTGTGCTCACACCCTGGTTTACGACCATCTGGAGTAACTGCAGTGTAGACATACCCATCTCACACTAAGGAGGACTGGGAAAATGAGAAATAAAATGTTCAGTGAGAGGGTAGGGTGAGGTGGCAATAAGGATATCTTTTACATAAAGATCAGCTGGTAATAGGTTTCAGCTTAAAACAGTTTCTTTTTAACATAAAACCTAAACCCACCAACTGGACACAGCTGGATTCAGTATTTAGTCAGTGTTTTGTTTGGGTTTCATGTGATGTCTGACTATTAATGTGCTTTGTTAGTGTGATTTCCTCCTCTCTTTCCTCCCCCCCCTCCACCCCCCAGGTTTTCATGTGTGCTCCAGCTCTAGCATTTTGACATTGGAATTGGGGCAAGAGGCTCAGAGCATAGGAGAATCACTTTTGGTTGTTATAAACTTAATGAACCAACTGTGTAGAATGTTTAATTTTGATAGGTATTCATAGTTTTTAACTGGTTTAAAAAAATAATTCACTGAGAATTATAATTTGGCTGTAAAAGCCTTAACCTAAAGGAGTTTGCAAAATCAGTTAATTAGTAGCAGTACTGATTTTAATAGACATACCTTTTGTCATTTGCTTTTTAAAGTACCTTTGCTTCTTACTATTTTTGTTTGAGCATAGACCTGCATCTAGTTTCTCTCAGGTGACCATCTTATAGCTGTAGAGTACCTGCCCATTGTTCAACCAGGGAGCTGTCTGAGATAATTTATATAGCTATGAAAATCCACCAAACCAACAGCCCATTAGTTTAATCTATTAGCATAATGCCAGTATGCAAACTTGTAATGATTTTAATGGCTGTTATTCACTGGAAGCACTGAAGATTTAATCTGATTTTTGAATCCCTTTTAAACTATTGGCTTCAGTGAAACAAATACAAACCAAATCCACCTCCTATGAAGAAATTTTTCTTTTACTATAATGTTTAAGATGGGAGGTTAGCGGGAGGGAGAAATTCAGGTAGCTTGTGTAATATTTCTATTTACCTGTTCTCCATACGTCTAGTAGTGTGAGCTGAGAGAGCCAGTTTAACTCCAGTTTTGCCCCTGACTGAACTCAGTTCCCAAACCAAGGTTTCCATCCTCACTGCCTTTTCACGTGAAGTTGTTGCACACATTGCAGTCCCTCAGTGCAGTAAGAAGACTATTTCCGTTACTTAGTTTGGATAGTCCTAATTATTAATGTAAGGTTGGAAGTTGCTCCAGGTCTTCATTTGTAAAAGTTATTGCTGATCAAAATTTGTTTCTCATTATTACATTACAAACTCTACACCATATTTTTAAATAGCTGCAATTGTTAAGTCTGCTTAAATGTTAATTAAACCTTATATGCTTCTAAATGGTAGTAATTGTATGTCTTCTAGGTGTGCCTAGATTACCCATATGGATTAAGTATTCTAGGATGAGCAACAAAAAGTAAAGCTGAAAGGATTAATCAAAATTTACATTTTATAGTAAACAGGCACAGAAGTTAAATGCAGCTGTTCTAGGTGGCTTTTAATTGAACAGTCTGTATAATTAAATTCGTGTTGTCTATAATGTCTTTTTGTTTCAATACTTTTTATAGGAAGACAGGATACTAGCCCAAAGAAGGATCTTATCTCTCAATTCTTTATCCATGATCAAGTTGAAATGAATTTTCCAGGTTCCATGTATCATATGTGTATTGTGTTTTTTAAATTAAAGAATCCCTTATCTTTCCTTTATCACAAAAACCTTACATTAGTAACCATTTTAAGAAAATTAGTTTATTTTTTCTTGTTCAGTCAGTTTTCACAATCAACGTGAACTAGTCAGTTTCACTTTCCAGGTGCCAGTTTTTATAGGGCTCAGTCTTGAAGAACAGATAAGCTGAATGGCTTTCAATCATTTTATCAGGGCTTTTTGATCATGTTAACATTCCTGAAGATGCAGAGTAGTACATTCAGAGATTTTCTAGCTGACAATTTTGTAGCCTGGTGTTAAGCTAACACAATTAAGAAATATCGTTTTTGCCCATCAAGACATGGTCTAAACGGACACGCTCTCTTATTCTGTTTGCATTGTAGACACTGCTGGGAAATACTTAAGTACAACCAAAACCTGTCTGTCAATTTTCTTTTTAAATTGAATGTTTCCACTAATCAAGCTAAAACTATATTTTGGCCCTAATCTACTTTTCAGCATCTCTTAAAGTTCATTATACTAACTTAGAGTATGAGACAATCAGAATGAAGCTAAATACAGAGAGAAAAATTACAGTGAAAGTAAGCTAAAGTAAATATTTAAAAGGCTGAGTAATAGAAATTGAAGATGACTACTCATTTATTTAGAAAAGAGTAACTGTTTTATCATGTAGATTTCAAACCGAATACTTCAGCAAACATTTTGAAAATAATTGGGCAGTTGTCTAAACAGTCAAATAATGGTCTCTTGAATTAATGTAACCTTTTATTTTGTTTCATCTTATTTAGACTGTAGCATCTTTCAGAGACCACTAATTTCTTCTGTGTGTAAAACACCTTGCACATGTGGTGCTACATAAATAACTGAATGTTGATTTACACTTACGACTTTTGCAGAAGAATAGTACACACAAACACCGCTTCTAGTGCCATCTTATTCATAGTCTTGTTTCCCGAATTACTTTGTCTTGATGCTTTCTCAAGTTCAAAGAGACACTTTTTAGACATCCTTTTTTTTAATTTGGCCTTAGTGCTTATAATTAAAGCAGTGTGTCAGTTGAAGCAGACATCTCCTAAGTCAGATTTCAGTAAACTTTTCTTAAAAAAGAGAAATTTCCAGTTTCTTAACCCATACTGATCAGTAGTTACTGACTGTATGACAGGACAGTGGACGAGAGGCTGCAATATTGCTGTGACTGAGGTGTTTGCTGAAATATGTATTTAGAGCAGAAATGTCGTTTTTTAGGGAACCTAAAAACAAGAGCAAAGCTGAGGTCTAACTACGATAGAGGATGGACACCAAAGAAGCTGTGTTGGGGACAAAAACAAAGCAAAATAAGGTAGAGCAAAAGTAGAGGCCAAGCATTGGACATGGGAAGGGATGGAGTGTGGGTGGGGGTTGTATATTGAATGGGGGAACAGTCAGGGGATATTAAAAGGAAAAAGTGGTGGAAGCTTTTAACAGTGAATGGCAAATGGATACTTCTTTTTTTAAACCAGCCTATTCTAACTAAAATTAATTATGCAGGTGAAATGGTTTGGAGGAGTCGGGGTTTGTTCACCTATGGATTCTGTGTGAATTTTTCTATTTTTGATCATTGCCTAAGCTCTACCAGTTTTACAGATATAAGCTAGTTGCTCACTGCAGGTTATAGCAAATACAGATGCCAGCTGTTTAATTAAAAACTTATTTTCAATTTTGGATATCTCCTGCTGTCATAAGGGGATTCTTCAATTGAACCATTCTGTTGGCAAACTGCATACAATGGAACTAGCTTTGTTCACTTTCATCCCTCACTTCCTTTCTGTGATCAGAAATTATGTTTTTGTTCATAGCAACATGAACCGTGAAGACCGGAATGTGCTGCGTATGAAAGAAAGGGAAAGGCGAAATCAAGAAATTCAACAGGGCGAAGAAGTCTTTCCACCTAACTCTCCTCTCTTTGCTGAACCATATAAAGTTGTGAGTTTATGCTATTATTAAAAATGCAGTTTCTTGTAGCAAAAGACATATTTCTAATTATTTGGTTTCTAGACTTTTTTACGTGATTTTTTTTTCTAGTGCACAGTTCTTGTGACAGTGATAAGAAGCAGGGCTTGAAAGTGAGGATGGATGGTTACTAGGTAGCAGGACTAATAGATGCTCAAAATATCACTCAAGAATAAAGACACTGCTTTATTTGAAAGGATGTGCTGAAAAGGATAATGGAACTTGAGCTAACTTTTCAGTTTCCTTCTGAAATTGTTCCAGCCACCCAAAACATTTCAAGTGTTGGTCAAGTCTGTCAAGGCTAGCTTTTTTTTTTATGCTTTTTTAGCTTACTGTTTAGCATACTAACCTTCATCTACAGTACTCTAGCTAAAGGTAAACCCAGGAATAGGAAGTTTGACTAGCAGGTTGATTTTAAATACAAAACTGCTTAATAGCCTGGGGTTTTTACCATTTAATATAGCCAGGTTCCTTAAAATTAATTTACTATTGTGAGCCTAATTCAGGGTTTGGTGTAACTTTTTTTCTTTTCTTTACAAACTATTTAAAGTCTCTACCCATGACTTTAAACCCACACTAGATTCTCTCCCAAGGATCTATTTAGGCCACACTCAACACCTATAGACGAACAATAAATATGTGCCTGAGGCAGAAACTAATTTTCGAAGGGTAAGATAATGACCTCCGTGATTTTAATTCTTTATTATTCAAGAACCCTTTAAAAAAAAAAATTATTTCAATGTAGCCTCCTCTGGTAAGTGAGGAAATGAGACTTGGGTCTTGTCTGTATTAGAAAGTTTTGCTGCTTTAATGTTACTGTTATAATTAAAGTGGTCTCCTAGTATGGACATAGTTATACTGGCAGAGAAGTGCTTATTACAGTTTGGTAAACAGAATTGGTATAACTGCACGTGTTAGGGCTTGGACCAGTAGACTGTATCAGTAAAAACAAAAATCACACCCTTAACCGACATAATTCTACCACTGTAACCTTTTTAGGGCAGACTGGCCTTAAAAATCATTTAAGGGTTATTAGAGAAATAGCCTCAGTCTGAAAGATTAGTTCGGGGATTGCTTTTTTTTTAACCCCTGCTATCTAGTCTACTGATAGTATTTGAGGTTCTTAATACCATACTCCTCCTGAGGTCATTCTGCGCCAAAAAATTAAAAATTTTGCGTACAATATTTTTAAAAATTCTGCAGGTTTTATTTGTCAATAAATAAATGCAGAGGCTCCAGCATGGCAGCGGGGAGCACAGGCCACTGGCTGCATGAAAGTGGGAGATCACCCTGCAGCCTCCCCACTCCTGGGACATGGACTAGGTGGTGAGACTGCACCCGACCTTGACACAGCACAAGGCTTGGGCCTGCCCCAGAAACACCCGGGGGCCCTGCCCCTCTGCCCAAGGAGCACCAGGTGTGGGGCAGGCAGGCTCAACCAGGCAGGATCCAAGTGTGGAGAGGCTCTGGGGGGGAAGATCCAGGTGTGGGGTCAGAGGATTGTGTGTGGGATAATCTGGGTGGAGGCAACTTAGTGAAGGGCCTAGGTGTGGGGCGGGGGGGATCTGGATGCATAGAGACTCGTTGGCGGGGTTCCTGGTGCAGGGGCAACGGGACTCTGCAGGGACTTCCAGGTGAAAGTGCTTGGAGCTCAGTGGGGGGATCTGGGTGTGGGGGGAGTGGTGCTTGGTGGGGAGGGGGTCTGGGTGCAGCTAATTGGGGGGCAGTGGCATGGGGATCTGGATGTGTGGGCTCAGGATGGTGGCGGGGGTTTAAGTGCAGGGAGCTCAGTGGGGGGTGGTCTAGGTGCACGGGTAGGGGCTGGAGGCAGGGGGTTTGGGTGCAGGAGGCTCCAGATGCAGGGGTTGAGGTTCAATGTGGTGGGGTTTGGGTATGAAAGGATAGGGGGGTTCTGGGTGTATGGGGTGAGGCTTGGTGGGGGTGTCTGGGTATGGGAGGTCCGGATGCATGGGGGTTGGGCGGATGCGGGAGCAGCTCACCATACAGTGACCTCTCCCCTTGCACCTGAGCAGCGATGGGGGCAGGAAGCAGGGGAGTATGCTGAGCTTTCTGCAGCTGGGGGTGGGTCTAACACAGCCCCAGCCACTTCTTGCAGGGGAAGAGAGAGTCCCATCCCCTTCTGCCTCCAGCCCAGCTGAGACTATCAGCTGATCCCAGCTCAGTGTAGGAACCGCTGGCTGGGGTATCCCCAGCCCTGCGGTGATTTACCTCTCTGCCACCTGCTCCGGTTGCCTGAAACAATGTATCTGTGCAGTTAGGGAGTGGTGCTCTTGCAGCTTCCCTGTCAGTCATTTTTCTGCAGGGAAAAAAAGAAATCTGCAGGGGACACGAATTCTGCACGCATGCAGTGACACAGAATTCCCCCAGGAGTAATATCACTGGTACAGTTGTTCATCGCCAACCTAAAGCTATACTGTATAGAACTCATGTCTTTGATAAACACAGCCCAACTCTGGCCCAGGTTCTAGAAAGAATTCTACTGGAAAGATACTTAAACAAAACGTCCACTGCTGTGTTCACAAATGAATACTGCAAAATTGTGCTAGAGCATGAATGGAGTTGACTAGAAACTGACTACAAACATTAGTTAAACAAATGGTTCGTTTTCCTTGTCCAAAGTGAGAAGTGCATAAGTAAGAACTGCATAAATAATAATTAGATTCTTTCCTTAAAAGTGCCAGTGCCATTTTTGTGTGGCTGGCAATACTTTCCCCACAACTCTTTTCTATGAGAATTTTGTGGTCATAGCTCAGGGCTTTGAACAAAACATTCTTCTGAACCACCTACCTAGTTCATATGGCTAAAGGAAAAATAATTTTGTATTACCATAGAATTATAGCAGAATTTAAAAGGAACTGTGGCATTAAGGCTCTTTAAACCTTTCCATTACATTTTTCTTTCTAACTGTTGGCTTCTTATTTCCTTAAACTACACCTCTACCTCGATATAACGCTGTCCTCGGGAGCCAAAAAATCTTACCGTGTTATAGGTGAAACTGTGTTATATTGAACTTGCTTTGATCCACCGGAATGTGCAGCCCTGCCCCCCCAGGGCACTGCTTTACCGCTTTATATCCGAATTCATGTTATATCGGGTAGCGTTGTATCGATGAAGCAGTGTACTTTGGACCATTTCCCCACAAGCTATCAAAATAAGTGTGCATGGACCTCTACAGGGTGGCCTAGTTGATATATATTTTTTTTCTCTGTACCTGCTGTGCCAGTAAGGATGTCTGTCGTTAATGTCTAGAGGCAGGCAGCCATAGTCCATCCTCTGCTGAAAGAATGATGGCTGCAATGTGAGATTTAAAGCCAGGAACTATATGGAAAGATCTTGGCTCAGTGAGGGATTTGGAGGACTGTGTGGAAGGGGACATTGAATATAGAAAAGGCATATAATAGCCCATCTTATCTATCTGGCAGTTGAACGGTCGTTATTTAAAACAGCTGAACTGGGCTTGTATTAATAGATAAGGTTGGTTTTGTTTGTGCCAACCTCTAATCATTTTCTAATGCATTAAGCAAAATTTTCTCTGACTCTCTGGCCAGTCAATTGTCTTGTCTACTTTTGATAGATAGTTCTTGGTTTGTGGAAGATTCTGCCATTACAATATTTTCATTTTTCCCCCTGCACTCAGTCTGATATTTCATAAACTAATATCTGTAATCTAGCTACCATTTTTTGGTAATAGGAAGCTGCATTTAATGTTAAACTTGATCAAGCTTTATGGATATGCTATTAGTTATATTAGCCCACTGAAGACTTCTTGTTAGTGGTGCACAGCCAAATGGTCTTTTACTACGTGGGATTTTCAGCCTTTAAGAATAAAATATGTATAGTTTGAAGACAGACGGGGGAGAGAGTAAAGATAAAATAATTTAAAAGGATGAGTGAAATGTTAAAAATAAGATGACTAGCTTTAGAAATCAGAAGGGAATAATAACTACATAGTTCTTTGTGTATTAATTAGGAGAATAACTTAGTACTTCTCTAGAAATTTTCATTGGGATTCTCAGTCACCAATAGGAACTGAGTGCCTAGCTCCGTTTGACAACACTGAAAAATCTCAGCCTCGTCCTGCTCTGAACTGGTATGCAGAGTCCATTTATTACTACTTACGTATTAAACTTAATAAATTATTTATTTAAATTTAAAGGGATTAAAATATTAAGAACAGGAGGCGAAACTGGGATGGCACACAAAATAGACTTGGATGCTAACTTAAGTTCTTAATTCTGAATTTTGGGTTTACTACTCTAGTTTTGTGTCAAGTCAGCTTACCTAAACCAAGTTGTATATATCTTAGATTTAGGAATCTCATTTTAAAAATACTTCTTAAATGTATTTTTAATCTTATATTTCTGTTATACTTTGCACAGACCAGCAAAGAAGATCAACTGTCTAACCGTATTCAGAGCATGCTTGGAAATTATGATGAAATGAAGGATCTTATAGGAGACAGATCTCTACAAAAGCTTGTTGGTATTCCCAAACCAACAGTACCATCAACGCCAGATGAAAAATCAAACCAAAGTTTCTTTGGTGAACAGAGACACAGTACCAGCTCTCATCAGAGCAGCAAATGGACTCCTGTAGGACCAGCACCTAGCACTTCCTCCCAATCGCAGAAACGGTCCTCAGGTTTACAAACTGGACACAGTAGTCAGCGGAGCAGTGGCAATAACACTAGCAGCAGTGGCCAGAGGCATGACCGTGACTCATATGGTGGTAGTAGCAGTAGCCGCAAAAAAAGCCAGCACGGATCAGAACATTCCAAATCCCGTTCTTCCAGCCCTGGAAAACCACCTGCTGTTTCTTCATTGAGCTCCAGCCATTCCAGGTCTCATGGAAGTGATCATCATAGCAAGGAACATCAGCGCTCAAAATCTCCACGGGATCCTGATGCCAACTGGGACTCACCTTCCCGTGTACCTTCATTTTCAAGTGGACAGCACTCTAACCAGTCTTTTCCTCCTTCACTAATGTCCAAGTCCAGTTCAATGTTGCAGAAGCCTACTGCCTATGTAAGGCCCATGGATGGACAGGAGTCTATGGAACCAAAGTTGTCCTCTGAACACTACAGTAGTCAAACTCATAGCAACAGCATGAGTGAGCTGAAGCCTAGCAGCAAAGCACATCTAACCAAGCTTAAAATACCTTCTCAACCACTAGATGTAAGTTGGTACTAAGTTTTGGGGGGTTTATCTTTTTTCAGCATCAATGGCTGGGATTTTCAGAGGTGCTTAAGGGCGTTGGGTGCCTAACTTCTATAGGCTCTATTTAAAATCCCAGCCTATATGGCTACAGTTAACTTACTATAAAAATACAGGACTTCCCATTGGAAAGTGAAGCAACTTTGTAGTTTGTCAGTGGGAAGTCGCACATTTTTCTTTTGTATCTTAAGGAGAATGTTGTTTATTTCCTTCTACGTCCCCAATATGCATGTCATGGTTTTTACATAATTGCATACAATGTTGGAGCTTTTATGGTCTCTGGTTCTTTCTGATGAGTCATATGTAATGAATTTCACTCTTGGTTATGTTCGATTGTGGCATAAACCAAATTCTCTTTTTGAAGTGTAGTAATTGTTGTGCATAATATACCTATAGTTTTCTAAAAACAATGTAATAGGTTTCAGAATATAAGCAATATTTTTTTCTCTGTATAGGGCATATTTAGCTTAAACATGTTTTAGTGGTTTAGCTACTCTTGGAGTGTAGAGTATAGGTTGCCTGCATCTGCACAGCCATGTTGAGGATCAGCGTAGTTTATTATTTTAATAAGATGCTATTGCATCTACTCTTAGCCACTTGAATAGCGATAGCTGGGAGTCTTTTAGATATCGCAAATAATTGGCTAAATAAAATGTAGAAAAATAATGGCCGTGGTTAAAAATCATGCATAAGGAAAGACATCTATGCCAAGTATTCATAACTGTATGCATAATTTATATTTTACACTAAGACAGTATTGCAGCTCTCCCCTCTCCCCTACATGTATTAGGACAGAGGTACGGGGAATTATTAAAGTACAAAACTGTAAGTAGCCCTTATTATGCTCTAATTAATAATGCAGTTCATAAGAGAACAGGTCTAAAGTCATGTTATGGGTTACCATTATGCTTTTTCAATCACTTGAGTTCAGATAGTGGCCAGTGACTTGCCTCATGAACTTATAGTTTAAAAAAAAATAAAGGCAAACTTTCAGATGTTTGTAAGACACTGCCTTGTTAAAATCATGTTAACATTTAAGTGAGGAATACAGGTAAGGAATTAGAATAACATGATTTTTTTAGTATATTTCATTTCTGTGTGTCAGTGCTATACAAAATCTAGGATTTCTGCAGTTTGGGAGATATCCTATCCTAAAACTATTGCTGGTTCTTTAATCTAGCAGTGCTACTTCTCTCACTGATTCTGGATGAATATCATCAGGACTTGGGCCACAAACAAGCGTAACTTTAAATCCGGTGTGTTAAGGGGCGGGGCGGGGGGAGAAGCCTTAAAAGGTATAAATATAATAGTTAATCCTGAACTTTGATTTATAGGCATCAGCATCTGGTGACGTGACCTGTGTGGATGAAATTCTAAAAGTAAGTTGTCTGTTCTTCCAGTTCTTGACTTTATTCATTAAATAAACAAACACTGCTAAAGTGGGGAAATGGAGTACTTGCCCTGCCTGCACATGGGAGAAAATCAGCAGTGTCCCAAGAACTCCACTTACATTATCTGACTCCTTAAAAATCATCAATGTGCGAAGTACGTGGATTCCAGTTTCTGCTGCAACTGCTGTTAACCTTAAACCTGTTGTGCCCTTCAGTTTCCTAGATCTTCTTACTAAGTATTGACACACATTGACATCCCTGTTTTAAACTTGCTGGTAGAAGTTTTGGAGGAACAGAAAGCAGCTTATCAGTTCTATGTGTTTTCTTTGTTGAATGTATTTTAGTGTCCATTTTCATGGGCAAACGTTTTTTAAAGAATTTTCAGATTTCTCTGCAAAAGTTTGTTCATTATATAGGCAGAGAATGGAACTGCATACTCAAAATGCTGTCAAATGGATATAGTAAACAAAAAAAACAAATTAGTCTATAATATTAAAGTAAATATTCTTAGGTTTTACATCTAATGATTATAGGTAAAAATATTTCACACAAGTGTGTATAGCTTTTTAAAGTTGACATTTTGATGTGTTTTAACTTTAACGTATAATGGCCTTTTGCTGTTTGGTTTGTTTACAGGAGATGACCCACTCTTGGCCTCCCCCTCTGACTGCTATTCATACACCATGCAAAACAGAGCCATCGAAATTTCCTTTTCCAACTAAGGTTAGTGACTGACAAACCTAACTTTATATTTGTTTAGTAGTTAAATATTGAGTGACATTAAAACTAGAGAAACTCCTTTTAAAGATCAAGAATTGCACTGCAGGGTTTTAAAGCTCTTGTAGTTAAATTCAACTGTGCATTGTCATTTGGGGCTTATTTGAATACATGGTAACCTTTTGTCTGAAAATCCATCCTGGCTTTACAGCAGTACCCATGATAGCCCTGTAAAGAGCACAATTCTGTTCTTTCCCCATCTGCATTCACTCAACTGCTGTATCTTCCTGAAAGGAACAAAATTGGGAGACAGTATCTGTCTGCTGTGGCTTCGGTCCCATTGAGAACAATAGGAAATGACAGCCATTTCGAAAGAGCAGTTCTTCATTGATTTTTCTGTAAATAATGTTATTTTCCATAAGCAGGGGCTGAAGAAGAAACTTTGTTATGAAGAGCTTTGTTGTCATGACCATTAATCTTAAAAGGTTCTTTTCAAAAAGTAACCATTGCATCAGATCCCTTCAGTAGGAAAGGAAGGGAAAACTGGTGTGTGTGAATGCACATGAGAATGTGGGTAGGATCAAGAGGGAGAAGGGAAACTGGACAGTACACTATGACTGTTTTGTGCTGGTCTGTAGTGGGATATGCACTGGTAGGTCTGGCCCTGAAAGTTTAAAATAAAACTTATTTTTTTAAGTTGATAGTACATATCTTCAGATCATTGGAAATATCCCATAGTAACATTCCCTTTTAGTATTTATGTATAACATATTTAATTAAAAACAAAATAAAAGATAATTTCCAGATGAAAACTACATTAAGAACTGCTCCTCCCTTGCCACTGTTTCAGCATTTACAGACTTAGCAAATGTTACTTCATAAATAACCTTTATAATGTTAACTGAATAATCTTCAAAGTCATAAGTGCTAGACTTATTTTTTGTAATGAAAACTGAGATTTTGGAGCATTGTGGGCAGACTCCAGAGGAAAGTAAGAGCCCACTGAATGACCCATTTTGATCCCTGATAGAGAATAGTTGAGTTATAAATATATTTTACTTGAAGTTTATTTTTGTCAGTTGTTTTTCTATGTTCATCTATTTCATTCTTAACATCTTATATCACTTGCTTTTTTCTGGGAGGAGCGGAGCACTGTCCTCTATGTAATCTCCAAGATTAATGTAGCTGCCTTGAGCTGTGGTGAAAATTACTAATATGGTTCTCTAAAATGCTCTGGCCAGGTCTCATGACACTCCACGCCTCTGCTGTCAATACTTACCCACAAACAGAGACCCATCCTCCCTGAAGAGAGCAGAATGGGGGACCTGCACAGCCTTGTACCTGTCTTTCCCCTTTGAACTGTACGTTCTTGTTTGCTGCTGTCCTGTGAGCTGAGAATTTACAGAGTATTCTACAACAATTCCTAGTTTTACTTCCTGATAAAAATCCAGAAACTAGTCTCATTATTTCATTATCTATTCCCTTTTGGTACTTACTGATCTTATCAGTGTAATGATAGATCTAAAAATCTTGCACAAACTACTTTCATCCAAGCTTAAGTTGCTGAGTAATACAAAATTGGCAACCCAGCAGTAATACTTAAAATATTTTATTGTTAAGAGAACAAAGTTAAGTTTCATAATATTCAGAACTAGTATGTAATAATCCCAATATGCTTGAAGAAGAAATCTGTTTCTTTATAGAATGTTTTTTCTCTATCTTGCAAACATGTGCCTATTTGTTATTGTAGGGTTGTTTATGAATTGTTTGGCTTGTGGGCCTTTGACTTGACTTTCCTCCTAAGCATATATATTGAATCTTTTGTATGGGGTGGGGGAAAGAAGCTATATTAGATTACTTGGCCTTGCTGACATACAAGAACAAAAAGATAAGTCATGTTTTTGGACCTTTATCAACCTGGATTGTGTTTCTTAAACCAGCTTGCAAAAAATTCCATTTATGGCTTCTCCTTGTCTTCTGACTTCTAGCCAACTTTTTTATTCCATGACTATGCATCTTAGATGAGGAACTCTGTTAAATACTCTCTGCAGATCCAAAGCCTATAATTTCCTCTGCCATGTTGTACCCCCTGTCATTCTTGGCAGGAATATTTTCCAAGAATTCCAGCAAGTTAGTGAGCCATGGGTTTGTTTAGCCTGAAACCATAATGGAATGTAGAAAACAAAACAGAACAGTGGTTTACTTTAATCAAGCTGTACTGTCCTAAGAGGATTTGATCTCTTCAGAAACTGTACTTTCTTCACACATAATATGCTGCTAGGTTTCACAGCATTCTACTTGTGTGCTAAGACTTGGTGTGTCTCGCATGCCATACTACAAACGTAGGCACTTTTCAGTGGTCTAATATGTCAACTTAGATTGTTAGGGCAAGGACTGTCTGTTTGATGTGAATTGTGCCTAGCATGGTGGTCCCAGATTCCTTGATTGGGCCTATTGGTATTACCTTAACATATTTAATAATGGTAAAGCAGGTCCTAAGCAAGAACAGAGCTGCATGAAATTGGCTTCCTCACAGGATTACCTTTGTAGATCTTTTGTTGTAAGAAATCTGGGTAAAATTTTTGATGGAGCTTAGGACCCTAAACGCTTAAGTCACTTTTGAAAATTGTATACTGTCATTTGGTTTGAGCCATGGTCTGAGGCTTGAGGTTACTGCTCCAGCCTCACGTAGATTTCCTGCAGACGACTGTCAGACTCCAAAGGCAGAATATTGGTATTGTATATAAAATATGTCTGTATATGTGTGCGTAGATCCACACATACCAGCCAAACATCTTAAGAGCTAAACGTTTTTTGTACAGGTGAAAGTTGCTCAATTGTGAGTCTGAGACTGAAGTCTGCTCTCCACAAAGCAAATAGTACGGCAGCATTGTAAACTTCTGCCCTGGAGTACCTCAGCTGTGCCCTAGAGAAGGGATGGCTAGGGAAAGGGAGTTTTGTTTCCAGGTTTATTCGGTCATTGACCTCTCAGAGTATCATCAGTGGCATCAATTATGGTTGATTGTGCTGCTGTTAAGTTAGTAATATGGAAAGTGGAATTGAGACCACGGTCTCATTTCAAATAGAACCCAACAGCCATCAAATGGCAACCACTTTCAGTCACTGCTACCTGGACTAGAGCCAAGCTGGCAACCTACCTAAGTACTGCATTACCATTCTCCCCAATTATATCCAGTCTTCCCTCTCTCTGCCTTTTATGTCTAAGTGCAGTTTGCTTCCTGCTTAAATCTCTTCATTGCCTGTCCTGACCAGTCTGTCTGCTGTTACTCCCATTAGATTAATATGGTCTCCTTCCTCTCCATTGTTTCTCATTTGTCCTTTCCTAAGTAGTCCCCTGGGAGATGATACTGCTGGAAATAACTTTGTAGCTGTAAGCTTGTGCTTTTACTTGTCTGAGTTTCTTAAAGTGAAATGTGTTCAAAACCAAAATAGATTATTGGAAAATGGATTTAAAACAAAATATATCTTCATCAAAGCGCACCCTCAGGGAATGCTATGGTGTGACTTAAAAACATTTAAGTGACACCAATGGATAATTGCGCAGACATTGTATTATAGCAGTCACAATGTGTACATAGGAAGAAACAGATGTAAATTGCTATTTGTATGCTCACCCCAGGATGGTAGCTGTCTACCAGTGCTATTGAAATTAGGCAGCACAATAATTTTCCCACTATCCTGTCTTCCATTTTGAATGATAGCCTACCGCATTTGGCCTGCTGACTACTTTTGGCCATGGAGGCAAAAAGAAACCAAATAGCAGATAGACATACTGAATGTCAGAATGATTGTAGTAGTCGAGGAAAACCAAGCAATGGTAGGTAAATTGTACAATGGCTGACAGGGGTCAGGCTGGAGACTCTTGCCTATATGCTCGGGGTCTTACTGATCGCCATATTTGGGGTCGGGAAGGAATTTTCCTCCAGGGCAGATTGGCTGAGCCCCTGGAGGTTTTTCGCCTTCCTCCGCAGCATGGGGCAGGGATCTCTAGCAGGAGGGTTTCTGCCGATTGAAGCCACCTAAAACAGGATTGGGGACTTCAACAGCAGAGTCCAGGGAAGGGGTAGGGACGGTTTTGTGGCCTGCAGCATGCAGGGGGTCAGACCAGATGATCATAATGGTCCCTTCTGACCTTAAAGTCTATGAGTCTATGAGTCTATGATTGAAATATAAAAACCCGTCATTGCTTTAACCATTTTCATGTTTCCAAAGTTTATCTGGTAATTATTTATTGAAGCTGGGAAGATGTCACAAGGCTTCATTTTGAGTTAATTTAAATTTTTACTCTTTTTTTTTTCTTTGACCAAAGAAGCAATTTTTAAAATAAAACCTATAAAACAAGATATCTTTGGGAAGAGGGAATCTTTAGCAGAACACAGTGAGCTTTGTACACTGCAGTGAAGAACTCCAAAGAAATAAAACCTCATGTATTACTGCTTCAACAACTTACCCTCTGCAATAAAAAATTGAAAAGCTGTAAAAGATTTTTAAGAACATCTAAACATATTGTGTAAAGCCCTTGTTTGTTCAGAATGTTTACAGATACCATTATGTACATGCAGCACTTCAGTGAGCCACTTGCTATGGGAGGTCAGTTTACAGGCTTATTATAGAAGCTAGAACCCACTATTGGTAGATTACTTGATTCTTCTTGGCAAACTGGTGAAAGAGTATTTGAATGAAGTATACTAGATTCAATTTCCTAAGTAATGCATTTCAAATTGAGTCATGCATTTTCAGCTATTTCATATTTGTAGGGCCAAAGCTGGACTGCTTTAAAACAAGGTTATGGTCAGAAAAGGTGACTATATAAATATGACATTCTTATTCGGCAGTCTGCTCCCTGTACCTACTCAGTCAGATCTGTTTATTTAAGAACTATAAAACAAGCTTTTGGTTTTTTAAAATTACGTTTAGCAGGATTGACTTTGCACTACTGCGTGGGGGAGAGCTGGATTTTCTGAAATTAATCAGCTTCTGGTGCCAGGGTCTCTACTGCTGATGTCAGAGCCAGAATGAACATGGCTTGATTTTCATGGCTAGATTTCCATATAATTTGGGTATATAATTTACATAAGTGAATGAGTCTAACTTGTGAGCACTGCTAAGATAATTGTACATGAATTAGGTGTCAAGTTGCATGGGTAACTGGAGGGACAGATGGGCTGGTGTAGGAGGAGAGTATGGGCAGGCCTACTGAAGTAAGTCCCTGTGCTAAGACCATGGGCTTGGGCTTGGGCTTGGAATGTCTTTTGGGATAGGTGCAGGGAATTTGAGCCCAGAGGAACAATGAAGTACCCTCATTCCTTGCTTGTGCTTCACTCTTCTACTTAAGTCCTAATATACTGCAGTAATTTAGAAGAATAGGGGGCAATATGATTCAGCCTTTTCTTTCATCATTAGTTAAAACTCCCTTTTGAAATAATCGTATGTAACTTTTTATTCCCTTAGGAGTCTCAACAGTCCACTTTTGGCACTGGAGAGCAGAGTGAGTATTTAAAGTACTTTCATATATTTTAAAAAATATTTATATAAAATGTTTTCATAATGATTAACGTCCCAAATGCCTCTTGGGCTTCTTGGCTTTTTTTAAATCTACATCTTCCAGACAGGTCACACAGGTTAAAACCCCAAGTTAGCATTTCCATATTTTCTTCAAGTCTTACTCTATAAAACAGATAATTGGCTTTCTTTTACAAGTCCTGTTATATGATCTGAAAGGTAATGATTAAACTGCATTGTGGTTGTTGGCTTCTAGAGGAAATACCTAGCTGTACCCAGTCATATTACTGTAATCCTCCGAAAGATGCTTTCTCTTTAGAGCTGATTGAAAATCATAGTGATAATTGTATGTGAAAACTTGAACCCCAGTTTCTGAAAGTCTGATGTCCAGCAGGCAAATTAATGTGTGTAGTAGAATAAAGCATAGGTTTGTTTTATAGCTGGGGACAGCAGCCAATCCACACTGTAGCTTCCCCTTGCTGTGGCACTCCATGCTCACCTTATTGGGCATAATTCAAAATGGAGAATATGGTAATATCAGGAACTCCAGGGTATGATTATGCATATGCTCACTCTCTGCTGCTACCAGAGTTCTTTTCAGAATTTGAACAAAAGCAACAAAGCTCTTGTTGAAATATGTCTTTCCTTTTCCACGAGAATGACTCAAATGGATTATTTACAGGTAGTGCATTTAGTGTGATTGAAACACAGCCCACACTTGTTCACTTCCATCAGGCTTTACCCTTCATACCCCAAATAATTAATCAGATTAAGTAGTAAAAGCAGAGAGAGGCTTATTCTTATATTGACAAGCCACTTACTCTAAACACACAATAAAGAGAGGAATTAAGGAAATAAATTCAAACACTTAATTAGAAAACCCATTGCTATGGTATATGGGCCTATCTATAAATGCTTCATATAGAAATGCACTGTAAAATGGAGAGAAGCCAGCCTGATCAGAGGCTAGGAGTGATTCTCAACTCCTAAATATTTCATTGAAAACCAAATTATGACCACTTCAATTTTGACTTCTGTTGTGGTGCCCTGGACAGAAGTTAGGAATTTAAAGTGACCTACCTTGATTGGTCAAAATGGTGGGATCCTTACTCAGCTACTGCAGAGCTGAGTAGGGATGATGCTGAAGCTAACGTTAACATGACGCTACCGGCTGAGTAACACCATGTCTCTGCATGCAGAAAGCAGTAAAATTTTTCTAGAACAGTGTTTTTAACTGAGAGAGAAGGAAAACAATTTGTTCTTTCACAGCATTCAAAATAAATGAAACTTTCTGCTGTCTTAAAAAAAAATAAATCACTTGAAATAAATACACAGCAAAGAAAAACCCATGTCTGGGCTGTGCCTGCTGACTTTGGCTTGTGGGGTTTGGGCTGCGGAGCTGTTTCATTGCTGTGTAGACTTCCAGGCTCAGGCCGAAGCCCAAGCTCTTGGACTCTGCAGGGTGGGAAACAGTGCTGGAGGCCCAAGTTGGTTGGAATGGGCCAGCTGCAGGTTTTTCTTTGTTGTGTAGACATACCCTCGCTGTTCTTGTTGGTGCAGTTGCCTGCTGTGCTAGCCTTTCACCTCTGGATCTTCTAGTTCAAATCTAGGTAAGCTGATATTAGTGAAAAGCAACAGACGGTCCTGTGGCACCTTTAAGACTAACAGAAGTATTGGGAGCATAAGCTTTCGTGGGTAAGAACCTCACTTGCATCTGAAGAAGTGAGGTTCTTACCCACGAAAGCTTATGCTCCCAAAACTTCTGTTAGTCTTAAAGGTGCCACAGGACCCTCGGTTGCTTTTTACAGATTCAGACTAACACAGCTACCCCTCTGATACTTGATATTAGTGAAATAATCCTGTTAGTCCCAGTCTAAATCATGTATAACTACACGAAGCAAATAGAACAATTCAGCATGATTGGCTCTGTTTAAGAGAACCATAAAGCAGGCATAGAAAGGGTGTATTGCATATCAGGGTTGAGGTGAATTGATGGAACTGTGTGGGAAGTTTGCATAACACCTGCTTGCATCGTATCTGGCTTAAACCAGTTGTGTTAGTCCCTCCAATCCTCAAGTGCTAAATTCACTCAACCATTCTTGCCTCCAAATTAATCTAGGATTTTTATTTCTTGTAACTTTGAAGTGTCTTATTTTGCTGTTCATTTTTAAGGAGTGTTCTTTTTTCTTTTTTCCCCCCAGAAAGATATAATCCCTCATCAAAAACGTCTAATGGCCATCAATCGAAATCGTAAGTTGCTCTTATGAAAAGATTAGAACATCCTCTCCAGTATTTCCCAAACTACTATTTCTGAAATGTTTTTGAAGGATTTTGGCCCATTAAGATGACTATAGCTATTTCTCCACACTTTAACGTGGATATAACAGTTCTTCGAGTGCTTGCTCATGTCCATTCCCTATTAGGTGTGTGTGCTCGCTACGTGCACCAGTGCTGCAATTTTTTTCCTTAGAATTATCCGTAGGGGACTGGCTCTGGTGCCCTCTGGAGTGTCGCCCACATGGCGTGGTATAAGGGGCACTGCTGGCTCTCCCCACCCTCAATTCCTCCTTGCTACCAGTGATGGTGCTGGAAAATCTGCTGCTTCGGCTAGCATTTTCGTTCTCTTTTTTTGCGAACTTTGAAAACCTGTAAAATAGTTTTGTATATAGTTAGTAGTTTCTTAGTTAAATCCTTAATAGTTGTCTTCAACTCGTCGTTAGTCCCGAATGGGACTCAGCCAGGGGAATGGACATGCCCACGTCCCCGGGCTTTAAGCCCTGGGATCACTGTAAACGGCCTATGCCCATCAGCGATCTGCTGTCTAAGGTGCTTAGGCGGGGGGCACATAAGTGACAGGTTCCATATCTGCAAGTCCTTTAAACCTAGGATGAAGAAGGAGCGCAAAACTCGTCTAAGGGCACTCCTAATGGAGTCGGCACTCACTCCGGCACCAGAGCAGCGGTCCGACTCCGCACCAAGCACCGTGGCCTCCATGTGCAGTGCTCCGTCGGCGCTGTCCACGGCTCCGGTCATGAAGTCGAAGAAGAATGTGAAGGGATGATCTCCTACAAAGAGAGGGCTGGAGCTGAGCCACGACCCATGCCGGGCAGCTCAACATCCCCTTCAGGAAGTCAGGCTCCGACTCAAGTCAAGCAGTGCAGCTCATCCCATACTTTGCCTGTGACTCCGGATAGCGGTGCAGGCCATGACCAGCTTCAGGTGCCATCAGTGCCCAAAGGCCTTCAAGCAGCTCAGGAAATACTGATGCTACTGGTGCTGCCCACTCCGGCACCAGCAGTACCCCAGTCTCTCTTGGAAAACCTGCTTTAGGACCTAGGGTATATGTCCCTGCCTCAGTAGCACTGTTCCCCATCGAAAGTGACGTCCTGCCATCGCTTGCCCGTGCGAAGCAGTCATGCCTCAGACTAGAGTGGAAGGCTCAGCAGATTTCTCCCCCCTCTGGTCCCCACACTGATCAAGGGATTTGAGGTGTTCCTTGCCGGTGGATTGGCACAGACCCTCTGGGGCACATGCCACTCAACAAGATCTCTGGGACTGGCCCCGACCATCTCCCAGGACCTGGTACCGATCACTGGACCGATCATGGAACAGAGACTGCCGATCACCTGGTCATCATCACCTGTCTCCTAGGAGGAGATCGCCCTTCTCAGGAGGTTCCTTCCGACAGCCGGCCCATAGTGGCTCCCAGTCCCGTTTGACGTCCCGGTACTGGTTGAGTAGCGAGGCATGGATCACTGCGTGTCTGACGCAGATACGTCAAACACAGTCGGTCTCCAAAACCCTGACCGAGACACCCGACTCGCTCGGACAGGTCAGCTTCGGGTCCCAGCAACCGACACTGGTTCGGACAAGAGCCACCACTCTGCCCGTTCCTGGTCACCCGGTACTACCGCTCTGCTTACAGCTCCGGCACGGAGCGATGTTCCCTGACTGCAGGACAAACCCTGGTACCTGTGGTGATGCCAGCATCGATGGCACCAAAACCAGTTCCATGGCCCCGAGCGCAGTGCTGGCGCCATAGTACCCGTGGAACCCTTGGGAGTTCACCCAACCATCCCAGACTGTCTGATTGGTGTTGGGAGCCTTGGAGAGGCCAGCAGCCTTGGTATCCCCTCCCCCTCTGGTTCTCGAGGCTTCGAGGAGTAAGACCCCACAGGTTCAGGAGTACCCAGGAGAGCAAGCTGCTAGACCACCGATGGGTGTGGAGGTTCCCGCAGCACTGGCATTGTCCTCCTCATTGCCAGACAAGGCTATCACAGGGCCCAGTCACCCAGTTCCTCAAGATGACACCAAAGCGCACCAGGAACTTTTGAAGAGGGTTGCTTCCAACCTGGGGCTTCAGGCAGAGGAATTGGAGGAGTTATCCTTTTGATGTCCTCTGTTCCTCGGCTCCTTCCAGGGTGGCCCTACCCCTTCATGAAGGGGTTTCCAAAATCACTAATGCCTTGTAACAGACCCTCTCTTCCTTGGCCCCCATCTCTAAGATGGCCGAACGCAAGTACTTTGAGCCAAAGAAGAAGCATGAGTACTTGTACTCCCACCCTGCCCCCAACTCCCTCGTGATAGAGGCGGTTAACCACAAAGAGAGGCGAGGACAACCCAGGGCTACCCCCAAAAATAAAGATTCGAGGAGGCTGGATCACTTTGGACTTAAGATTTATCCATTCTACAGCCTTCCGCTGAGAGTGGCCAACCAAGCCCTCCCTGGCCGGTATGATTTCAATATGTGTCCAGCCATGGCCATGTTCGAAGGGTTGCTCCCCGAGGCTTCCAAGAAGGAGGTCTAAGCGATTCTCAATGAGGGCATGACGGTGGCCAGGGCAGCCGTCCAGGTGGCATTGGACTCCGCTGCTGCCTGCACCATGGCTTCCGCTGTCTCCATGCGGCGAGCTTCCTGGCTGCTCCTCTCTGGGTTGTCCTCTGAGGCTCAGCCGTCCATGCGGGACTTGCCCTTTAGCTGAGCCTTATTTGCGGAGCAAACGAACAGCAAGTTGCATGGCCTCAAGGACTCCCGCACCACCTTGAAAACCCTGGATCTGTACAGCCCAGCCCCGGTGCGTAATGGTTCAAACTGCAGCAGCCTCAGGGCCAGGAGAGCCAGCCTTGGCAGAACCAGCCCCACAAACGAGCCACGGGCAACAAGCAATATGCAAGCTACCCACCTCCACCTTCTGCCCAGTCGGGCTCAACCCATGCCAAGCAAGGGGCCAAATGATGGGTGCGCCCAAGGGCGACCTACCAGATTATTCCCTGGATCCATCTGTCCCAGTATACACCAACCACCTTTCCCTTTTCCTCCTTGCTTGGACCAGTGAGTCCTCAGCACAGTGGAACAGGGTTATACTCTCCGGTTCCTTTCTTCTCCCACCCACCTTTCCCACCTGCCTTGACCATCCCTCTTCAGGGACCCCTCTCACAAGAGTCTCCTCGCGCAGGAGGTAAAGGGGTTGCTGCAGCTGGATGTGGTGGAAGAAGTTCCTCTTGAGTACAGGAACAAGGGGTTCTATTCCTGGTACTTTTTAATCCCAAAGGTCAAGGGCAGTCTATGGCCCATCCTGGACCTGTGAGACCTCAGTAAGTACCTAAAGAAGCTAAAGTTCCACACGGTCTCCCTGGCTTCTGTTATCTCCTCCATGGATCCGGGAGACTGGTATGTCACCCTCGACTTGAAGGATTCATACTTCCACATAGTGATCTTTCAAGGACACAGACGCTTCCTCTGGTTTACGGTGGGACCCCACCACTACCAGTTTGCGGTCCTCCTGTTAAACCTGGCAATAGCACCGAGAGTGTTTACCAAGTGCAGGTCCGTGGTAGCAGCTTACCTCGGGCACTGGGGTATCCAGGTCTACCCATACCTTGATGACTGGCTTGTCAAGGGCAGTTCCAGGTCTCAAGTCCAAAGGGATGTTGTGGTGCTTCAAGCCACATGCCGCTCTCTGGGCCTTCTGATAAATGACAAAAAGTCGACGTTTGTGCCGGTGCATAGGATAGAGTTCATTGGAGCGATCCTCGACTTGACCTGCGCCAGGGCATTCCTGCCACGGGACAGGTTCCATGCACTGACGAACCTCATTGTGGAAGTCTCCACGTTCCCTCTGACTATAGCCAGGGCCTGTCTGTGCCTGCTGGGCCACATGGCAGTGTGCAGTTACGTGGTCCGCCATGCCTGGCCCTGCAACAATGGCTGGGTATGGTCTATTTCCAGTCTCGGGACCCCCTGGAAAAGATCATTACTAGTTCCCAGGCGATACTTCCCTCGCTGTGATGGTTGACCGACCGCAGGACAGTCCTGGAAGGGGTTCCATTCGACAACCCCCCCTCACTCCATCGAGCTGGTGTTGGACGCTTTGGACCTCGGCTGGAGTGCACATCTCGGCGACCTCCAGATACAGGAAGTGGTCCCTGGAGGAGGCAAAGTTGCACAGAAATGTCAGAGTTCCAAGCAGTCTGTTTGGCGTACGGAGTCTTCCTGCCCACCTGTCGGGCAAAGTGGTCCAAGTCCTGATGGACAACTCAGCCTCAATGTTCTACATCAACAGGCAAGGGGGAGTGCGCTCGTTGGCTCTTTGTCAAGAGGCACTCCATCTATGGGACTTCTGCATCAGCCACGAGATCCACCTGGAAGCTTGACACCTTCCCGGCATCAAGAATATGTTGGTGGACCACCTCAGCAGGGATTTCTCTCACTACGAGTGGTTGCTCCATCCAGAGGTAGCCTGCATGACCTTCCAAAGGTGGGGAACTCCCCAAGTCGACCTGTTCGCTACCAGACAGAACAGAAAATGTCACCGTTTTGTTCTTTGCAAGGTCTGAGCAAAGGCTCCCTCTCCGATGCCTTTCTCCTGTCATGGTCAGGGAGCCTGTTGTACGCGTTCCCTATATTTCACTCATCAGCAGGGTCCTGGCAAAGATCAAGAGACAAAACGCAGGTTGTTGTGATCGCCCCGGGGTGGTCTTGCCAGCATTGGTTCGGCACGCTTATGAGCCTGACAGCAGGCCCTCCATGGCCCCTGGCCAATCAACCAGACTTGCTGTCACAGGATCACGGTCGGCTCCTATACCCCAACCTCAAGTCCATCCACCTCTCGGTGTGGATGTTGTGTGGCTGAACCCAGAGGACCGGACCAGTTCCGAAGGAGTCCAACAGGTCCTCCTGGAAAGTAGCAAGCCCTCAACTAGACTGACTTACCTGCCAAGTGGATGAGGTTTTCCTGTTGGGAATCCGAATGGGGCATCTCTCCTTCACGTTCCTCCATACAGGCTGTCCTGGACTACCTGCTCCATTTGAGGAACCAGGGCCTGGCACACTCTTCCATTAGAGTGCATCTTGCGGCCATCTCTGCTTTTCGCTCGCCAATCCAAGGACAGTGTTTTCTCATGACATGATGATCAGATTCTTGAGAGGGCTCGAGAGACTCTTCCTGCAGGTATGGGCTCCTGTCCCGCAGTCGGATCTTAACTTAATCCTTTCTAGGCTCACCGGCCTGCCCTTTGATCCGCTGAATTCCTGCTCCTTTTCCCACCTGTCTTTGAAGGTCGTGTTCCTGGTGGCAGTGACGTCGGCGAGACGGATCTCTGAAATTTAAAGCCTTGACTGTTTATGGAGTTTCTGAGGTCTTCTACAAAGACCAGGTTCAGCTGTGGCCCAACTCAGCCTTCCTGCCAAAGGTGGTATCAACCTTCCATATGAACCAGGACATCTTCCTCCCGGTGTTCTGTCCCAAACCGCACAGGACCAGTGAAGAGAGGCGTCTTCACGCGTTGGAAGTCCGAAGGGCCTTGGCTTTTTACTTAGGCCTGGTCCCCACTTAGTCCGGACTTCGGACTAAGGTACGCAAATTCAGCTACGTTAATAACGTAGCTGAATTCGAAGTACCTTAGTCCGAACTTACCGCGGTCCAGACGCGGCCGGAAGTCTCCCCCCGTCGACGCCGCGTACTCCTCTCGGCGAGCTGGAGTACCGGCGCCGACTGTGAGCACTTCCGGGATCGATTTATCGCGTCTTAACCAGACGCGATAAATCGATCCCAGAACATCGATGGCGTGCCGCCGGACCAGCCGGTAAGTGAAGACTAGGCCTTAGAATGTGTCATGCCTGTCCGTAAATCAACTCTTCGTTGCTACAGCAGACAGGATGAAAGGTCTTCCAGTGTCCTTGCAAAGGATTTCCAATTGGATCACCTCATGCATAAGGACCTGTTATGACCTGGCGGAGGTTCCACTGCCGATTGTCAGAGCCTACTCAATGAGAGCTCAGGAGTCTTCGGCGGCCTTCCTGGCACATATCCCTATCCAGGACATCTGTAGAGCTGCAACTTGGTCCTCTGTTCACACTCATTATGCCATCACTCAGAAGGCCAGGAACGACGCTGGGTTCAACACAGCTGTGTTGCAGTCTACATGTCCGTGAGCTCCTACCCACGTCCAGGGGTACTGCTTTGGAGTCACCTAATATGGAATGGACATGAGCAAGCACTCGAAGAAAAGACAGTTACCTTTTCCATAACTGGTGTTCTTCAAGATGTGTTGCTCATGTCCATTCCACAACCCGCCTTCCTTCCCCACTGTTGGAGTTTCTGGCAAGAAGGAACTGAGGGTGGGGGGAGCCGATGGAGCCCCTTATACCGTGCTATGTGGGCACCACTCCAGAGGGCGCCAGAGCCGGTCCCCTACAGATACCACTAAGGGAAAATCATCCAGCACCAGTGCATGTGGCGAGCGCACACACCTAATATGGAATGGACATGAGCAACACATCTCAAAGAACACCAGTTACCTTTTCTGTAACTGTCTTTTCTTATGTAGAAGCTTAATTCTTGTTGATTATCAGAAAATGGCTACCCAAGCCCACTTGAAAAGGACACTTTCCAAGATAGTCTCAAATTTTATGTCACCAACTGCTGGTTCACAAGGGCACATGTATGCACATTGCTTTTCCTGCTCTCTTTTTTTGTTGTTGGAACGTTAGCAGGATATTTAAAGAAGATTTCTATTCTTGGGATTTCTTTGTTTCAGTACTTTGACAAGAATGAGGAGGGCAGGTAGGGTAGAGGGACATTTTTAAAATAAATGTTCATGGTTGCAGAGAAATCCAGTTACCTGGGTTGTGAAGTTATGATCTACTTTCAGCTGCTAACACAGGGGTCTCAAACACGTGGCCTGTGGAGTTATTTGCTGCAGTTACCAAGCTTCCCTCACCTGCCACGCCCTCCCCCCCAGGGTGCCGCGTCCCTGCTGTTCTGCCTATCTCTAGGTGCTTCCTGCTGCCAAACAGCTATTTGGCAGCGCTTGGCGCTTTCCAGGAGGGAGGGGGAGGACCGGGGAGCCGTGCGCACCGGGGAGGAGGCGGGGTAGGGGATGGTGATTTGGGGAAGGGGTTGGAATAGGGGCAGGAAGGGGGCGGTGACTTTGGGGAAGAAGTTGGAATGGAGGTGGGGAGAGGTTGGGCAGGGGCGGTGCCTCATGGAAGGGGTTGGAATGGGGGTGGGGCCAGTGGCTGTGGTAGGGGTGTGTATCAGTGATGCGGCCCCTAGGCCAATGTACTAGTTCTCATGTGGCCTTCGTGGTCGTTTGAGTTTGAGATCCCTGTGCTAACAGTTACAAAAATGGTTTGGGGGGCTCTGATATTCTGTAATCAGAGGATACAGTATGGAATATGCTTAAGGAAGCTTAAATTTGGGGCCCTGTCTTCTGCTTGAATACCAAACATTTATCATACAGGTGTTGATACAAATGTGGCAAACTATATTAAAGTACCTGTAGACCAAACATTACACTTCATCTGTCTGCTACACAACCATAAAAAAAACCCCACAGTGTAACTAGAAGCTTCTTGATTAGTGTTGTTGGGTTTTTTTTTTTCCCTCATAAATTTTGGTGACTTTATTCTTTATAATGAGCAAGTTGGGAGAAAATTTGACACCTGGTGCTCAAAGGTTAATTGTTCCTAGAAAATGCAAATATGTACACCAAAGTAAGTTTTTAGTGGCTGTCTGTATATTACTCCCCGGGGGCATTCTGCATCAAAGAATTAAAAATTCTGTGCACAATATTTTTTAAAATTCTGCACATTGTATTTGTTAAAATAATACTACATAATCACTCCAGTTTCAATTATTTTGTTAACTTATTTCAAAATACCTGTCAGCAAGTATGCCTGTAACAACACAGACACACACACAAATTCCCCCAGAAGTAGAGAGTTAAAGAAATCCCTATGACCACCCAGTTCCTGTTTCTCTACCCTCTTCCTCCCCTCCCCGAACTCAGCCACAGGGGGGCCTTCCCAGCCAATACCTCCGAACCCCTTGTTCCCCTATAGCCCAGTTGCAGGGCACCCCTTGCTCAGATACCTACAACCTCTGCTCCCCAGAGCCCAGCTGTGGGATCCCACCCTCTCCAGAGCCTAGGGATCCAGAGGGAGAAACAGCCTGATGCTTGGTCCCAGGTTTCTTTCCTGTGCACTGCCGTCTCCTTCCCTCAGAGCTAGCTGGCAACTGCAGCTGCCAGGAACCCTCTAGCCCTCTCTCTCTCTCTCTCTCTTCCCCCCCACCCCCTGCAGTGTCTTCGGTGTGTGGGCTGGGCTCTGCCGGGTCCAGCAGACCCTAGTGGCAACTAGCAGCACTGCAGCCCATTTCTGTGGGGGAAAGGAAATTCTGTATGCACAATGTTAATTTCTGCAAAATTCTGCATTGCTCAGGGGCGCAGAATTCTCCCATGAGTAGTATATGTAATTAAAATGCATTTATGTCCAGAAAAGTTAGTTTAAAAAAAAATTATGGGGTTCTATTACTGAGACAACCATGTCAAATTTGTCCAGTTTACAAATATGCATTTATCTACCAGTCCTGCAAAGCTGAGATCTTAGAGTGGACCTGGGTTTGTTCTTGCTTATGCATCATCTCCAAGAAATAACTTTCTGCAAAACAAGTTTTGCCCTCAATTATACAAATTCAGTTGCAAAGTCTTCAATTAGCAGTCCTTTTACTGTGTAAGTAGAAATAGAATCCATTTCTTTCTCCCATGTTTGTCCAGGCTTCACAGTGCTAACAGGAGTAAAAAATCAGTAACCCTCCTCTACCCCTCTGAAAAACCTGTTCTCTCTGTGACTAGATATGACTTTGAACACAGCCTCTTTACGCAGTCACTTTATAAAAAGATGCTTACCCACACTAAGTAATAGAAGGATTACACCCTTCATTTTTCCTTTGCTCAGGGCCAGCACAACTGGGGGGGGACGGCATTTCCTGCGGCCTATGTGGGGGATGGTATTTCAGGGCGGGACCTTCCGCCACCTAGGGCGGCAGAAAAGCTAGCGGCGCTCCGGCCTTTGCTCTTTTGTCATAGCAGTATTTCAACAATGCTATACTTATGGTTGGGGCTGGTATTTTTGGTGGGTGCAAATCACTTATGGGGGAATTGGAGCAATTTCTGCAACTGGGGGAATCCGAGGAGATCTGTGGACAACTGCTGGAAGCCCCCATTAGATTCAGATGTGGGTGAGAGCTTGAGAGTTTATTGCAATGAATTTATACTGTTTTAAATAAAATGATAGGGCAAGATTGCACTTTGTGTAGTCAGTAAACTTGTTTTTTTGGGGATACAAACATTCAATGACCCTTTTTTGGGGGGAAAAGATATATTGGGGATTAGACCCAAGATGTTAGAATGTTAGGAATTTCATTAAAACAGCCATACTGCGAAAGTACCTGCGTGGGGAAACTTATTTTTTAACTTTCTCATTTTCCTCCTCCAGATGTGAATCAAACCAAACAGAGTAAGATACTGTTTTTTATATACACTAAAGCCTTTAATCGTGAAAATAAAACAAAAGATAACAAAAACCTTAATGAATGTATGTCTTTCCAGTATTCAGACATTATGCTAGGATTGTGAAATAGATAGAGATATGTATATTGAAACATAGCTTTTGTGACAGCAGTGAAATAAAATATGACAGAATTCTAAGTGTCACTCTCTGGCCTCCTTAATTTTGTTTAAACAATACTCTTAATCATTTGCATGCAAGAAGACAATTCTATAAGTGGTCGCTTGTCCTTTCACACTAAAGTGACGCACAATATTTTTGTATAAGGGATTCTTATACTTAAGCATTCAATATTTTAGTATTGTTTTGTGTACTCCCACACGCAATGAACGCTGTAAACAAAGGAAAATTCCTAGTAACATTTTAGATCAGTTTATAGCCTAACACCACTTTGGAATTAATTTCTAGAGTATATGAAAAATTTATTCCTCTTTCTTTCTTTGTTTCACTCAGTATGTTGAAAGATGACTTAAAACTCAGCAGCAGTGAAGACAGTGATGGTGAACAGGTATATACCATAAGTATTAAAGTTTTAGAAAAGTTCAGCAGACACAACTGAAGTGTTCAATACTAAGTTTCTATTTTAAAAACATGCAGTGCTTGGCTGGTTGCAAATTGAACATTTGTCAGTAAGCATTAATTTAAAAGCAAGATTTTTCAAAGTAACTTTGTAACAGTGCAGTATAACTACTTTTTGGAATATATAATCACTATTTGTGGGAGTCCTTGCTTCCAGTTTTGCCTTTAGACTTCCAAATCTCACTGTCGCAATTTCATATTGCCTTTTCCTCAACATAAAATGGAACAGAATGTACTCAAGAAGTATAAACTTAGTGACAAGGAGACTTTTTCAGGTTTGATTCCTCTCTCCTCCCTCCCCCCTCACATGTGGTGGCCTGCCATTTAAGGACAACACATCTTCAAAATAATATGTGGCATAAATTTTTCCACACACCATTAATTCAGGATTGGCATTGGTGGTTGTGTCTAATGTATGTGAACACTCCCACCAAATTTCCTTTTTCTGTTACTACTTCTACAGTAGATTGTCACTCTAGTTGGGAAAATTGATGCTCCCTTAGTTGATACTAACTCTCTGTAATACAAATTGTCCTATCTTTGGCACTGATCTTAGATAATTCTAAAAATAGCCCTTTCAGGAACCTAGATGATGATGATTGTCTGCACTGCAATTTAGTATCCCAGGTTCATTTTCTGTTTAAGTTTCCAATCCCAGTCTTTCTTGATTGATTCATTCATTCAGGATAATGCTGATGAGACATTGAGCATGGGAATAGGACCTTCCGTTGCTGAACATCAGCCCCTTGGGCAATTGAGGAATAACACTGATAGATGAATGACACAGGGTGATGAGTAGAGAGGAATTGGAACTCTCAAAACCATAGTAGGATGTGTAGGAGGACTCTTTGACTTTGTCATTTGTTTGCTGTGTGAACTTGGCTAAATTTAATCTGTTTCCCTCTCTGAGGATAATATGCAATTTTGTAAACTATTCCAATGTATTCAGATGAGAGATGCTATATATGCTAAGTATGTTTGTTGGTGGTGATGAGGAAGGAGTATTAGAGCTCTATTTTTGTTTTCATCGCCATGCAGTACACAATACATAATATAATTTATGGAGGTTTCTTCCTCACCCTGGTTTTATTTATTTTTTTTAATTTACAGGATTCTGATAAGATAGTGCCAAGGAGTACACCTGGAAGGTAGGCATTCATAGCTGATTTTTAGCAGTTCACGGCAAATGAAGTAACACTTGAGCAGATGAGTTTTCCTAATTTGATCTCACTGCTTTAAAAATCCATGTCTGACACTGTAGACTTGTGGCTTGTGCTAACCCAAGAAGTGATTAGAACTTGATCATTGGTCAAACAGCTTTTCTCCTCCAACAAGTAGATACTTAACAGCTTGAAAAATAAAGCAGTAGTTGTTTTTATGTAATTATCATTTCCCAGTCTATTTGCTGTACTCAATTATGTAGAATTTTCTGTTAGATAATTAAGTTTATGTGAAACTTGTGTCTTACATAGTCTTGATTATTTTACTTTTTTGTCTTTCCCCAGCAATTCTGAACCTTCACAGCATAATAGTGAAGGAGCAGATAATTCCAGGGATGACTCAAGCAGCCATAGTGGATCTGAAAGTAGTTCTGGATCTGACTCTGAAAGTGAAAGTAGTTCCAGTGACAGTGAGGCTAATGAGCCATCCCAGAGTGCATCTCCAGAGGTAAGCTTTGATATCTGGTTTGAGTTATAATCTATCTACAATAATCCCTGAGTACTATGATCTTTGCATCAATCTTGACAGTTAAGAACTGAGTGATAGTTTGAGAAGATGCTAAATAAAGCGTAAAATTGACAAACATTTTGGAATGATTTTCAGCAGCAGTTTATCAGATATGCTAAATGAACTGTTTAAAAAAACTCATTTAGCACTTGACTTTGACATGTACTTCATGCTACTTGGCTCTGAAAGCTTGGGAGACAGACATGTTCATACAGTAATACTACAACAATGAATAAAATAGCTTAAAGCATGGTATGCACGAACTTCCATTTAGTCATTGATGTAACTGTGATATGGCACAATGTTTTGGGTCACACCATGATGCTGTGCTTGGGCCAACAGCATCCGCTGTGGCTCCTCTCATCCTCTGCCAGCAATCATTTGTCACTGCTCTGTGTAATCAGCCTCTCCACAGTGAAGGTATAAGAGCTGTGGCTTTTACACTGTATTCCAACACATTATACTTGGTTCATTAGCACCATCAGCTTTCTGCATAGCTGTTACCTTGGTGTACAGCACAATATTGCAGCCCTTGGAGGAAAACGGGGGAAGAAAATATATAGTGTTTAATACTCCTCCCTCTTTTTTTAGCCTGAGCCACCACCAACAAACAAATGGCAACTTGACAACTGGTTGAACAAAGTGAATCCGCATAAAGTGTCACCAGCGTCTTCTGTGGACAGTAATATCCCATCTTCACAAGGCTACAAAAAAGATGGCCGAGATCAGAGTTCTGGGAATGGGTATATGGATCAAAGTGGGTCTAAAGAATCCATTTCCTCCACTCCTGGGCGAGATTCCAAAACCACCCAAAAAGGATCGGAAAGCAGTCGTGGCAGGCAGAAGTCACCTGCACAGAGTGATAGCACAACACAGAGGAGGACTGTTGGTAAAAAGCAGCCCAAGAAGGCAGACAAGACCGCTATTGAAGAGCCCAGAGGAGGGCTTAAAATAGAAAGCGAAACCCCTGTAGACATTGCAACAAATATGCCCTCAAACAGGCATAAGGCAGCCACAAAGGGCTCTAGAAAACCCAACATAAAGAAGGAGCCCAAATCTTCCCCTCGGCCTACAGCAGAGAAAAAGAAATATAAGGCTTCAAGCAAACCTTCCCAGAAATCTAGGGAATTCATAGAAACAGATACCTCATCCTCTGATTCTGATGAAAACGAGAGCCTGCCTCCTTCATCACAAACCCCCAAATACTCTGAGAGCAATAGGACTCCTGTTAAGTCTTCCATGGAGGAGGATGACAGCTTTTTTCGGCAAAGAATGTTCTCTCCTATGGAAGAGAAGGAACTTCTTTCACCACTCAGTGATCCAGATGAACGGTATCCACTTATTGTGAAGATCGATCTGAGCCTCTTATCAAGAATACCAGGGAAGCCTTACAAGGACACAGACCCACCCAAAGTGGAAAAGAAAAACGTGCCAGAGAAGCATGCAAGAGAGTCCCAAAAACCAGCCTCAGACAAAAATTCCACCAAGGGCAAAAGGAAACATAAGGTAAGTGATCAATTGAAAACGTATCTAGTCTGAATCTCTTGATGGCTTCCTACTGAGGTGAGATGGATAGCCCAGTGGCAAAGAAAGAGAGTGCTCAGTCTTGGGGACTCCTCTGGCCAATTAAGAAGTGGTACTGTTTTTTTTTTTTTTTTAAGGGAATCTGTCTAGGCTTCAGGGTTCCTTGGACTTCTGGGGCAGGTGGCGGAGAATTAGCGTTGTGTGAGAGCTTGGTAGGCATTGTAACTCCCATTGTCATGATGAAATTTGTGCTGGGAAATTGACTGTTGATGTGGGATCATTGGGTACTGAGTTGGGTAAATAGCCTTTTCTTAGTGACACCAGCACTGGCACTAATGTTTCAATCAGCAGATTGCCAAAATCTCTATTATGCTGGCCTTTGCCTGGTAATGTTTTTGATTATTAGGAAAATGCAGGGATGCTTGGTAGAAGAGTGGACTGAATGATCTATTGGGTTTTCATCCATGTGTGACTCCTGCAGTTCTGTGAAATCACCCATGAGAAGCCCTGATTTGGAGCCATAAGGGTATGTCTACACTGCAGTTAAACACCAGTGGCTGGCCTGTGTCTGCTGATTCAGGCTCGCAGGGCTCAGGCTATGGGGCTGTTTAACTATGGTGTAGACGTTCAAGCTCAGGCTGGAGCTTTGGCTCTGTTACCCTCCCTCCTCACGGAGTCCCAGAGGGCGTCTTTGCCTCCTCCTCCCCCCCACACTTTTAGGGCATTTCCGCCACTCCTGGCCACAGCTGTAACATCCTTGCTTCTATTTTTAGCATGCTAGTTCGAGTTGAGCTAGCATGAGTCTTTCTGCCCAGGCTGGGAAGCTTACTCCCATCTACAGTGTAGACATATTCTTAACTGCTGCTGGCCTAGGCCCTGCTTAAGGAATGTGCCTGCTCCAACCTCTCTTCCAGTTCTGTGTGTCAGCCTCAGGACAAGCCGATCACTTACACCTCTTTTCTGCTAGGGGTATCTTTTAACAAGTCAGGGCCTCTTGATGTTTAGCATATACCTACAGTAGCCCCATTGTTCTCTTAACTGCTCTGAAGGTGTGTACCTGGCAGTTTTCTGTCTTATCTTTGGTCTGACTCAGCTCTTTGAATTCAAGTGGGCAGCAATAGAAAATTGAATAAGGAAACAGTCAAACATAATGTAAGAATAATGCAGGTATCTCCCAACTCGCCACAATATCAAAGGGGCACTGGTGGTATAAATGCTGCTGCAAGCTCCCTTCCAAACAGTTGCCTTCAACTGTGCCAGCTTCCCTGCTGAGCAACCAAGAACTGATCTCCAGTCACTCTTGGAGTGAGAAGCAGTATGGTCTGGTGAACTTGACATGAGACTGAAAACAAATGGATTCCTCCATTCTTATTCCAGCTCAGATTACCTCTTTGCCCTACATCAAGTAATGAAAGTAAGGCGGTAAGGTTTCTTATCTGAAAAATGGGGATAATACCTACCTTACAAGGAGGATGTTGTTTGGTGTTTGTATAGCACTACTATACAAGTTCTAGCACTCACTTGAATGCACTCAGTCTCTAGTAGCTTCAAACCTAATGCCCCCCCCGCCCCTTATTTGGCCAGTTGTTCCTTGCAAAACAATATAACAAAAATGGTGGCTGTTATGGACAGAAACCAGCATAAAAGAGCTGTTCTCCTACATCAGGAACAGAAGGCTTTGGGGGGGACCAATTAAACTTGGGCTGTATCCCAAAGAATCATTTCACTAATCATCTTCAAAGTCCTGAGACCTATGCCTATTGGTGCAGTCATGGTGGACATGAGTATGTTTTTGAGGCAAGTGGGAGAGGCAAACTATTTTTCAGGCCTACCCCAAAATACTGAGGCAGGCTGTGAGAGAAATTCTGCAACAATCACTTTAGAAATCCAACAGCTGACAAATGTCAGTTGCTTACATGTTTTGATCTTTGGGTGCTGGGTTGTAACAGTCCCGTAGCCAAAGAGCATTCTATTACTGCATTGCATTACAGAAAGATTTATTAATTGGACTCTAATCTCGAGCTGAGTTGCTCATTAGAATTATTATTTTACACTTGTTTTTCTGTTGCTACTGCTTATGATAGATTTGAAGATTAATGGAAGTGTGTAGGCATTCACTTTCAAAACCTTTTGATTTTTACAGTCCACTATTTTATAAAGCATCAACTCTTATCAAAAGTAATATTGACAAATGTTGAATGAAGCATTTTTTTAAATGTGCTTTTCTTAATCCCCTATGGTCTGGCAAAATCAAAATTAATTTCCTACTCTTATTGGGAGACCTTCATATATCAGCATAATGAGGTGTAGATTGTTTTAACGAAAATCTGGCTAGAATAAATTAGGTTATCACATTTTAAGTAGTTCAGTAATTTCAGCAGCCACATTTCACTCCTGGTTCTACTGGTAGATCATTTTGACATTCACTACTGCCTTCTGTTTGGGATAAGTAATTCCATTGTGGTCAACTATCTTAAAACATGGGCTAGATCCACCCAGGGAATGATTTTCAGATCTGCTGTAGTGCTTCTGTTCCATATGTTGTAAAAGGTTTACTAAATTGTCTAGACAAATGTAAAACATTGAGGGACAGTTAACCTGTAAATATCAAACTTTGTCCTGATAGCTCTCTTGTGCTTGCTTTCTTCAGAATGATGATGAAAACAGAGCCAGTGAAGGCAAGAAAACTAAACTGGAAGAAAAGTCTTCATCAGGCCACAAGGCCTCCAGCAATAGAGAGTAAGTGCAGTGGGAAAATTGGCTGTTTTTTAAGTCTATAAGGTTTAGCATACATTAAGGGGAAGATTGGCACCCAACACCCTATATGCACTTACAAATCTCCCCCTAAATATCTGCTTGCCACCACTCACATAGGGAAAAAATCAGTTGCAGCTCACTGTTCATGGGGCAAGATTTCATGTGCACCCACTCTTCAGACTCTGCCCTTTTACCTTGACTTTGGGGTTTTCACAGTAACTAATCAGAATGCAGGTACTTCCCAGAACCAGGCATACTGGAACACGGTTCACTCCTAACAAAGAACAGTTGGTTTATTTAACAACTTTACTTCATTATTACAAAATAGTTTGTTCAAGGTCATTTACCTTTGATAACGGGGTTGGAATAGGCTGGGTTTATTTCCTGCTGGAACTAATTTTCCCTAATTTTTACCTTAATACAGGGCAGTGTTTAAAAATAGATGAGCTGCATAACACTAACATATGTAAGACTTAGTCAATCTGCACTTCACCTAATCACATTAATCCACTCCTTGCGAAATGGGTGATTAATTCTCCATTCAGCAGATGTGGAAACTGCAGATTTAATTCCCCCCCCAAGTTATGCAGCAAGCCAGTGATTAGTCAGGATTAGAACTCGGGTCTCTTGACTTCTACTCGCATCCTTCAACTACTGGATCATTTTAAAAAATACACCACATTTTTTTTAAAAATTGGCCACATTTATATTTGTGATTATCATAGATTAGAACTAACCTACAACTGGCAAAATATAAGCCTTCCAATCTTATCCATACATACAATTCATTTTGCAGTGAGTTAGGGTGCAAATTAGCAGGGTTCCTAGTGTACTTTTAATGAGTGCCAAGTTTGTTCATTTTTGTGGATTTTCTTTTTCTTAAAAATATGTGCTACTTCAGATTACACAATAAAAATATATCTGTGCACTGGACCACATATTCCACTGTAATGAATAATCTGAAGAAACCTGTTTGGCCACTCTGAATTACCAAGTGTAACAGAGAGACAGGTAGGTCAGGTAATATCTTAGATTGGACCATTACAAGATATTAACTCACCCACCTTGTGTCTCTGATATACTGGGACCAACAAGTACAATAATACTGCATACCACAGGGTAACACTCAGTTCAGTTGTGAATATTAAGATTTTTTCAGAGCCTCTGTAAAACTGATTTGCAGATTCCTCTGCTGGGGCTGTTAAGTTTATTCTTTCTTTGATATTTGTCTTCTGTCAGCAAAGAACCAAATGTTCTTTAGATTAATAGTATGAAAAGTGTTTAATTTTTCTTTGAGCAATTTATTACTGTGCAAATAGCTGTCCAAATGTCTTATCTTCAACTGGAAGATGGGTTAGCAAGCATGAGGCTTGCCATTGATTGCCAACAGTAGTCCTTGAACAGTCAAGGTGGGGAGGTGATACATATGTACTGGATGACTGAATTAAGGGTAGCTTTCCCTTTTGCTTGGGCAAATAGAATACATGCCTATACCCTCTCTTAGTCTAAACATTCAGAACAAAGTCTCCACCTTAACAGTGCTATAGACAGGTTGGCATAAACATTGGCATTACATTTTCAGGTTGTAAATGTTTGGTTTTTGTTTTATTAAACAAAAGTGGTTTTCTGGCTAGAATCTGCTACCTTTTCAAATCAGAACAAGATCAAATGGTAAAAACAAGGCCAATCTGGTTCGCCCAAAAGCCAGTTATTAAAAATGAGGTGAAAAATAAATATCCCCATATACAGTCATAGGTCAAAATAATTCTTGTCACTGTATCTAGAAATAAGCTGTACTTATTCATTTCATGCAGGTCTTCAAAGCAAAGTGCAGGTAAAGAGAAGGATCTGCTCCCTTCTCCTGTGGCCCCTGTCCTTCAGAAAGATCCCAAACAAGATCATGGGTCCCGGAAGAGAACAGTCAGTCAATCTTCTTCCTTAAAATCAAGCAGCAACAGTAATAAGGAGAGTAGCAGCAGCAAAAGTAACTCATCTTCCAAACAAAAAAAGACAGAAGGGAAGGCTTCTAGCAATGCCAGGGAAGTCAAGGTAAGAAGTTTATTTTGTAAATGCTTTCCTCTAATATTCACCGTTTCTCTGTGTGCAGTCTGGCATGTCAATGTGTAATCCAAGCAATAATTTGTCAGGCTTTGACTTTAAGCTTAAATGTAATTTAGTTTTTAAAGGTGTTTACTCCCTGTGGTAGTGCACAAGTAATTGGGTCATAAGGAAACCTGTAAATGGAAAACAACTCAGTAGCTGTTCATTAGAATTGTAGTATCCTGGGGGTAGGTTGGTACTAATGTTAAATTTACAAATGTGATTAGTGTTCGAACAATCGAGGTTGCTTATTAATCATTTAATTTGATTCCAGTGACATTTTTCAGAGTTTTTTATATAAAAGTAAAATAGGAGAACAATATGACACTATTTTATATGCAATTGAATAATTGAGCCATTTGTGATTTTAGCAGCTTGTATTTCTATCCTGACTATAAAGGAAAAGATGGTTCAATCCTCCTCTTCCCCCTTCCCCTCACTTCGGGTGTGTTTCAGGATAGGACCCTTCCCAAGGCTAAAGAGCTAGTCTGCTGACTTGCCCTGGCTGCCAGACCAGGTGGATGTAATTAGCTGCTATCAGGAGAATAAAGAGGTTTTATGTTTGAGTCGGGGGAGAAAATGGGGTGGGACAGGAGATTTTGAAAATTAAAATCTCTAGAAACTAATAGCTTGGGAGGAAGTTCAGACTAAATGTGTTCTTGTGGCATTACACTGGCGTGTAGATATTAGAGGGAATTAGGGATTCTGCCTGCTCACACCTATATAAATGGATACTATTGGGTGGTGCAGAACATCTGAGGATGTCTGATAAAACATGGTATTAAACCTAGCTGTATGATAAGCTGTTCTCAGTGACTGCTGTACTATCAGATGGCAAGAACGTAATATTTCAAAGGCAAAATGTGACTCTAATTCACAAGGTCTGGATTGCATTGTAGTGTGTTGGTGCCAGCTTGTCTTGAGGCCTCTGTAGCAAACAGAACCTCAAAGCCTAATGAGGCATTAGGGATGTTATTGGTATGTTGCAGTACTTGGTAAATCTTTTATTGCTAACCTCAGTAGTGTCTGGAGAAAAGGTTTGAAGCAAAGTCAGAGGAACTAATCATGACAGCCAAGTGTGCCGATTGAAATAACAAATAGACAGGAACTGAGAAAAATGTGATGTGGTGGTCAAGAATAGCAAACAAGGAAAATATCTAAACTAGGATTGCAGACATCCACCTCAGATGCTGACTTCATCAGACTTTGTAAGGCAGGCAGGGTTGGTCTAGTCAGTGCATGCGTAGGATACTTCCAAGGAGCCTGTAGGTCCCTCAGGGGATTGTATTGTAGATTCACCGGCACCTTTTTTTTTTTTTTTCCTTCTGCGTTAGCGCTGAACCAAGTCTGGCCATTTATTTTTTTTATTTGGGTAATTAGTATCTCCTTATAGTTTAAATTGGTTTTAATTCTTGTCTTAAATTAGTATAGTCTTGTCATGTGTCACTGAACATTTGGTACAGCTGGCTGTATTTCTGTTCTGAAGTGGCTGCATTTTGGTGGTGGGTGAATGGAGATTATATATTGCTGGTTTTTTTTGAAGCAGTCAAGTTTCTTTCACCAACAAGAAGTTGGTCAAATAAAAGATATTACCCTGCCCACCTTGTGTCTCACTTACTATGTTATGTTGAGCTGAAGTTGTATGATTTTGGGGGGTAGGAGCCATGTCTCTTTGTGAAGGCTCCTTGCACATTTTGGATGCTTGAAAAATAGAATGATCACTCCATTTCTGAAATATTAAAGCAAAAATCATGCTACAGAGTTGATACTTCTAAAAGGAATAGAAAAGCAAAAAATACATGCAGCACCTCTTCTAGGAGGACAGTAAAATACATGAATGTTAGCCATAACTAACATTGAGGAGAATTCAGTTGTGCCTGGAAACCTTTTATCAGATTCATTCTAGCGTAGATCCATTTGGCCCATCAGAGAGTGGGGCTTGTGAGGGAACTGGTTATGGTTCCTTGATCCTCGGTCTGGCTCCACCCCCAGCATATGTTGGAGCACCAATGAGGAGAGAAGCCTTTGAAAGCCATGATGTGTAAGTAGTAAATGTGAATGGCAATTAACCTGCTGCAAAACTGACCTAATTTGCATTTAACAAGTGTGAGACTACCAGGAGGAACTTAAGCAATGAACAATCATCTCTTTTTAAAACAGATTTCTAACTGCTTTTATAATTACTAATTGTGGCAATTTATTTCTTCTCAGGAAAAGGTTCTAAACAGTTCATCAAACTGCCCTCCTGCATCTACCCCAGCTACAGACAGCTCAAAGTCCCGAAGAGCAAAGCTTGTTTTTGATGACAGGTGAGAGCAGTGAGAGGTGCCAGGCACGTTACATTTCCTCTTCCCTAAACAGGTCACTAATTTCGGTGTGTAACTTGTAAAATGTATAGTAGCTTCCTATGTATAGGGGATGTTCTTTGCCATGCTTGTACAGTATTATTCTGTGGAGATCTGCATGCTGTTTGTGTAATTGTATGCCTGCCTGACACATGTATCACTAATTTGGCCGACGTCTCAGCCACTACCAGGAGCCATGGCCTTCTTTGTACATTCGTACTCGGCCTGAAACAAGCAAGCAGTGGATTCTGACAGTATGTGATTGTCCTATGTCCGTTTTTAAGAATACTAGTCTCCTTTCTGCAGACTCGCTTGACACCTCACCAGACCAGTCTGCCTGTCCTCTTTGGGCTGAGTTGGCTCTCCCCTTCTTGGGATCATGGAATCATTTGGTCCTATGTAATCAAAGTTGAAAAATTTTGGAGAATGTGAATCAGTAAAAATTTTTTTTTCCCAAATTCACATCAAGATTATCCATTCATGAAATATTTCATGCAAATACTTGGGTGTTCTCTACAGGGGCTCAGTTCTAGTTTTATCAACTACTTCCAGGGTGATCTAAAATTACTGCTTTTTGGATTAAGTACTTCTAGGGGCCAACATAAAGGACCATATGCAAACAACCTGATTATGGGAGTGGTTTGCTTTTCTTCTACGTATTCCCAGACAAAATCAAGTTATGATGGAGTTAACGTTCGGAGCATATATCTGTAGTTAGAGGGAAGTTGTAGTTATCCACAAGCCAAATATGTTAAAGCCAGGAAATTCAGAGTTCAGAATAAACTTAAAAGAAATCCAAATATATTAAGGTACGGAAATGCATAATTAGGGCACCCGGGTGGCTTTGACTATGCCATGCAGTAACCATATAATTCTAATTAAACATTTTAGTATTTGGTTTTAGATTACAGTAAACTGATTTTTAAAGATTAGTTTTTTCCTTTTATAGTGTCAACTAGTGCCTCTCTAAGAAAGGAGGGTATGATTCACTTTTAAATGAACTGTTATAAAATGCTGACTTTAAATGAAATCAGGTGTGCCCAGTACTTCATATTGTGGTGAAATAGGGGAATGTTTAACTCAACTATTTGTATGTTTGGAAAATCTTGTTCAGATTTTAGACAGTGACCTTGTAAATACAGCATTTAATACAGTAAAATAGAAAATTAAAGATCTCTTGTAATTACTCTTGGAGCAGAGTTAGGCAAACTACGGCCCGTGGAACTGTTCTGCCCGGCCCCTGAGCTCCTGGCCTGGGAGGCTAGCTTCAGCCCCTCCCCCGTTGCCTGCCCTCCTTCCCCTGCAGTCTCAGCTCACTGCGCCGTGGGCGCAATGCTCTGGGCAGCGGGGCTGCAGAGCCCGGCCTGATCCGGTGCTCTGTGCTGCGCTGTGCGTGGCTGGCTCCAGCCAGGTGGTGCAGCTGCTTGTCCTGGTGCAGCCGCGCCGCCAGCCACCGGCGCTCCAGGAAGTGTGGTAAGGGGACGGGGAGGAGGGTTGGATAGAGGGCAGGGGAGTTTTGGGGGTGTGGATGGGGTGGAGGAGGTCAGAGGGCGGGGAACATGGGTATTGAATGGGGGCGGGGATTCCGGGGGTGGGCAGGGAGAAGGGGTGGTTGGATGGGGCAGGGGTCCGGGGGGGGCGGAGGGGTAGTCAGGAAGGAGAGGAGTGGTTGGATGGGGCAGTCAGGGGATAGAGAGAAGGGGGTGTGGATGGGGCAGGGGTCCCGGGGTGGGAGGGGCAGAGTCAGGAAGGAGGGAGAGTTGGATGGGGCGGTGGGGGGCAGTTAGGGGCAGGGGTTCCAGGGGCGGTCAGGGAGAAGGGGTGGCTGGATGGGGCAGGGGTCCCGGAGGGGGGCAGTCAGGAAGGGGGGGGGGTTGGATGGGGCGGCGGGGGGCCTGGGGGCGGTCAGGGGACAGAGGGCAGGGGGGGTAGATGGGGCTGGGGTCCCGGGGGGGCTGTCAAGGGGTGAGAAGCCGGGAGGGTTGGATGGGGGCGGAGGCTGGACCATGCCTAGCTGTTTGGGGCGGCACAGCCTCCCCTAACTGGCCCTCCATACAATTTCTGAAACCCGATGTGGCTCTCAGGCCAAAAAGTTTACTCGCCCCTGCTTTGGAGCTTGCTTTAGGACCTGCAGCCATATATCACAGATCAGCCTGTGTGACCGAAGTTCAAAAATAACAATGGAATCTCCATTTGAACATGTCTTGATTTCTTCTGGAAAGTTTCACATCTGGTTAATACTATCCTTTGTCATCTGCAGACTGGGAACTCTGCACTAGCACATGTCAGATAGCTGACACCTCTGCTAACGTGTCTGATTTGCTTGGCTAGGGAATGTGGAATAAGTTGGCTAAATCCAGTGACTCTTAGCGGTCTTAAAACAATAGTTGGAAGTAACCGAAGTAACTAAATTTAACTGTTGAAAGGTCTATATGATAAAAATTATATGCGCTATAACTTGAGGAAGGAAGAAAAAGCAATGTCAAAAGATCCCATAGTTACAAAGCTTGACACACAGAAAGGGATTCAATTTTCATCTTATTAAACTCAGAATTTCTTTTTTTTTATGTTGTAGGATGTACTCAGCCGATCATTATTTACAAGAAGCAAAGAAGTTAAAGCACAATGCAGATGCATTGGTAAGTAGAACTCAAAACATCTATCTGGTGGTTGCACATAATGTTAGGTTGGTTTAAGTCTTCTGAACCTGTACTCTTCTATAGTACTGTAATTCTCTCCCACTTCTCTCTATTTTTGTTTTTAAAGTTTCATTCTCTTCAGTCTGACAGGTTTGAGAAAGCTGTTTTCTATCTTGATGCTGTAGTGTCTTTCATCGAATGTGGGAATGCATTGGAGAAAAATGCTCAGGAATCCAAGTCCCCGTTCCCTATGTATTCAGAAACTGTGGAATTAATCAAGTAAGCTTTATAAAGCAAGTAGTAAGTGAAGCCTAGTGATCAGACCCAGGGAACTGGGAGCAGGTGCCCAGATTCGATACTTGATTTTGCCACCAACACTTGCAATCTCTCACCTGTAAAAATTTACCCACCTTATCCATATTTTGAGGCTTAATGTTGTTTTTTAAAAGGACTTTTAAATCCTTTCCTCTAAGGGTCTTAATGTTAGTGTAAACTGTGATATTAAAAACAAAAAACATTCCAAAACTTTCCTCATCCAGGCTTTTGAGTAAATATCTATGGATCTCTGGTAAAATATGAGGGCAGTTGGAACTAAGTCTTAATAGTTTTCTTAAAAGACTATTAAATGAGAAATGGCAACTGATAATGCGTTATTTTATGTTGTCATTTATTTGTCATTTACTTGATGTCTTTGTTTGCAGATACACTATGAAACTGAAAAATTATTTGGCACCAGATGCTACGGCTGCAGATAAAAGGCTAGCAGTGCTTTGGTACGTATATTTTGGTTTAATAAAACATCTTGAGCCAAATTAGTGAATGTACTATGTCCAAAGGTTAAGCACAGTGGTATTTTTAACTGTTTTGTTTTAATTGAATTGTAAATTCAGTGCTCCAAGGTATTTGAGGTTTTCATTGAACCTTAGAATGGGGGGGAGGGGCATGGAGGAACATTCTGTGGAGCACAGCTGGGGCCCAGACCAGCCCCCACGGGGGGTGTGGAGAGGGAGCACCACCCAGCTCTGCTCCTGGCCACAACCCCTGGCCGAAGCTCCACTCCCACCTCCACCCCAGCCTTGGCCCTTTTACCCCATCCATGTGTCGTCCCCCCCCCCCCCCCCTCCCGGCTCCCAGAGCCGGAGCCTCACTTCTGGCTTCGGCTCCAGGGGCTGTGGGGGTGCAGACTGGGTAAGGGAAGGCACAAGGTAAAAAGTTTGGGGACCACTACCTTAGGTAGTGAGAGCTAGCATAGCGTCTCCCTTTCATGTCTGTTATTAACCTTCCTGCGTATTTGAATATTGAGGGAATAAAAAGGAGACATTAAGGACAAAAAAAAGTTTACTTTTAGGTTTGTTTGATCACTGAAGTGATATGAATAGTGCCAAGAATCTGTTCTTGTTTCTCACTTATAAACTTAATGAAAAGTGAGCAGTAAGCTAATGCTTTTGATGGGAGTCTGATTTCCTTGTGATGTCTGGTCCATCTATAGCAGTGGTCCCCAAACTGTTGGGTGCGCTCTCCTAGCGGGGCACGGAGAAACGCTTGGGGTGGCACAGCGGGGTCCGGGCCAGCCCCAACAGGGGCCTGGGAGGGAGTGCCGCCCAGTTCTGCTCCTGCTCCGCTCCTGGCTCCGGCCCCAGCTCCTGGCACCCAGCCCAGCTGTGGCTCCAGCCCCAGCCTCGGTCCCCTTACCCCACCCATGTCCCCGGGAGCCATGGCCCTGCTCCCGACTGCGGCGTCTGGGTTCGGGGGGCGTCGCATGAAAAGACTGATCTATAGATATGACAAGCTTAATGGTTAAAACAGACAGTTTTTGGACTACTTATTATATGCTTGTGAATTTTTGAGTAGAGTTAGACTGTTGCTAAATCTGCAGCATCAGAGTGTCTGTAGCTCTACTTTCATGCTCACACTTATGTGGCTGGGGAATTTTCCTGTTATGAGAAATTGACGGTGTTGCTGTCAAGTTAAATGTATATTTCTCTGCCATTGTATCTCTGTTCTGAGACACTAAATATTTCATAAAGCCATAATGCTCGCATTAAATAATTTAGTGATTCTTCTGGAAACAGGAATATCAACATTTATTGCTTAAAAGATAGAGGTGCTATAGCACTGATTTGAGCCTCTGCCTTGCAAAGGTGGCCTTGACCTTTGAACTGCATACTGACCCTTAGGGTTGAAAGAAGCAGCAGCAGAAGACTAGGGGAGCCCAAACATCTTCCCATTTTGCCCACCTACTGATTAGTCAGCTTGGGGTATATGTCAAAGAATCACCTTTCTAACATTCCAAATTCTTCAGGCTGCTGAGTACAGAGTGGACAGGAATCAGTTTGGTGTTGTGTGAGGGGGGTGGAAATGTGATGTCAGACTCTGCATGTTGTATCAGCACATCCTGGTGTAATGGGCTTCATTTATTTTTTAATAAATTTCTTTCATTTATTTGCTAGTCTAGGCGATGATTTAGGGTTGTATTCTCAACTCAGTGACCAGGACTCTGGTTATGTAAGTAAAGACAATGAAGATTGTGTATCTGAAGTCTTGTGCTCAAGCTTAGACTATCTTTCGTTTCTCTGACAAATTAAACATTGTTACTATTGATGGCAGAACTATGACTCCATACCTCAGAGAGTATGTTTGAAAAACACACAGCTGCTAGCTGTTTACATGCATTATTGAACCATGTAAGCACACACTCGTTGTAAATGTGTTGCCATTTTTCTTTGCCTAGTCTTCGATGCCAGTCCCTGTTATATCTAAGGCTTTTCAAACTGAAGAAGGAGAGTGCATTGAAATACTCTAAAACACTGACAGAACATCTAAAGGTAAAAAATTCCTATATTACTGAATGTCCTTTTAAAAAAAAAATAATGGAAATTCCAAGGTACTTTCCTGATTTCTCTAACACGTGTACTTTGATATGTCCCTATCTGGAAATGTGGCTCTTAAAATAAACTCATGTTCAGTGTTTTAGAACTCTATTTTTTTGTTACTGCAGCATGACCACAATGTTGTCATAACCCTACTGGTCTTGGCATAATACTTTTCCATTTATAATAATTTCAGCTAGCTTTTGTCTGCTTTAAAGAATAAACAATTCAGCAGATTTCAGAGAGGATAAAAAGTACCTCTTCCTGGCTGCAGACATTACAAAGTTGAACCTTCACTTTTATGTATGATGTTAAGGGAATTCTGTTTCTAGTGATACATTTTATGACTGCAGCTGTCCAACATTTGCAGAAGTTGGTGTTTGAATAAATAGTTTTTAGCTCATCTAACAGCTTTACCAAGGTTCAAAAGGCAGTGCTCTTAGCCAGCTTGCCTGAACTTTCATATACTCCCATGAGACTTTCTAGAATTTTCAATAAAAATCTGTTTTAAATCTGATCTGGTTTAAACAAGAGGCTGAAAAAAAATCCTCCTTTTACTCACTTATTTGAATCTAGGTTGTTTCAGATGAGGTACTCAGTCAGGACATTTAAAACTCGGGTGAGATTGCTTAATCTGAATTAAGGCTGGGATTTTCCAAGGAGCCAATAGGAATTAGGCATTTTATTTGGAAGCTTGTAGGCTTCTTTGGAAATCCTAGCTTTAAATAGAGGAGAAGAGCATGCTAATATAATTTCTAGCTTTTGAGGAAAGAGTCTAATTGCTCAATGCCAGTGTTAACAGCTTTCACATTGCTGTTAGAAGGCGAAGATTGGAAAAAATATGAAACTTGCCACCAGAGGTAATAGTCTAGTGGTTAGTGGAAGGAATTAAGTTAGGAGACCTGAATTCTAATCCCAGTTCTTTTGCTGGCTTGCTATGTACCATAGACAGATCACTTACATTCTTGGTGCCTTAGTTTGTCAGCAGTAAAATGGGATATTTTGTCCAAATTTAAAGTCCTTTGATTCTCCCATACTGGTTCAGACTTTTGGTTATCACAAAGAAATGTATCCATTTGTAAAACTTGTTTTAATAAGCAATTAACATACCCTTGGAAATCACCCTGCAAACTTATTTTTCCCAAACAGAATTCCTATAATAACTCTCAAGCACCGTCACCTGGCATGGGAAGGTAAGCAGCTTTGTAACTTGTACATTTAACTACTTTCCTTCTTGATTTAGACATTTTAAATCTTGTGGGGGAGAGGAAATGGAATAAAATAATCTGCAGGAGCTGAATTCAATCAGCATTAAGAGGACAATAGACTTCCTAAAATGCCTGGAACCATTTGAGCTTGCAACAATATATTCAAAACACAACTACTCCACGAGAAAACATAGGGAGCAATTTACTTGTACTGTTTAAACCCTCGGAGTAGTATTTTGATGTATTTATCTGTTCTATGTAGTGAGAGAACATATAAATCTGAAGTAACCTATAAAACTTAGATTTTCAGATTTGTAATAGAGTGAGAAATTTCAACATGTATGGCAATATAGCCCTTTCATGTGGTTCTGATTTTGTTCAGAGGTTTCTTTTAAGTGTATTCCTTAAAACTTACATTTATTAAACATTCCTCTATAAAAACGATTAAATTAAATGGTGAGGAAGTTTGGTCATAAGGGTAAACCACACACCTTGGATGCTGTTCCCAGCTCTGATGCACACTTCATATGACCTTGGGCAAGTCACTTAAACTTGTTAGTTTCTTTACTTAAATGTAAGTAAAGAGAGATCCTAAGATGGAAGGGCCCTATAGAAGTACAAACTATTATAATTCCAGATTAATAAATTATGCAACTTGATGTGTCAGAATACATACATATTTTGACATTTTGTATTTTAAAAATAATGCGTTTGGTCTTTTTTTTTTTTTTTTTTTTAAACTAGCAAACCTGTTGGTATGCCATCTCCAGTCTCTCCGAAGCTGTCTCCAGGAAATTCAGGGAATTACTCTTCGGGGGCAACCAACCCTTCAGGGAGCAGTTCTTCTGTGACTATTCCACAGAGAATCCACCAGATGGCAGCCAGCTATGTCCAGGTTACATCCAACTTTCTCTATGCCACTGAAATTTGGGACCAAGCTGAACAGCTTTCTAAAGAGCAAAGAGGTAAGACTTGGCAGAATCTGATTGTAAAACAAAATGTGTTGAATTATGCCATAAATGCTAATAGCTCTTTCACATTGAGAGAATCCACTAATAGTACACCAGGTATGTTTTGTCAGTTGGTGTTTTGCTGTAGGGAAAGATGGATAATTATTGCATTAGATTTTCAGTAATATCTCAGACTGCTCCTGTGATCTTGATTCTGAATGTATAAATAAGCTTCACACTGGCAATGTATAGCCAGATATAATTTTTGGGACTTGATATAACTTATAATTTACAATGATGGACTCAGATTTCCATTTCTAAAAATTTATTTAATGACTATGCAAATTTCTTTGAGAGGGAACTCACCACTTCTGAGAGTGTTTAACTTCAGTGCAAACCCTTTTCCACTTGTTCCTATCAATCATCTTCTTGCAAAAATGTTTAGGTTTCTATTGGAAATTATCTTTTATCCCTGTACCATTTTCACCTCCTTCCACCTCTTCTCTCTCCTCTGGTGTCATCTGTGAGAGATGTGTAATATTTGTTAGTATGTCATTGGAGAATGTGGTACTGAGGAGGAATCCACCTGAGGGAAGTCAATGTGAGAGTGTATGTAAATAGTTTGATTTGTTTTCTTGTGTCATTCTAGAGTTCTTTGCTGAACTGGATAAAGTTATGGGCCCTCTGATCTTTAATTCGAGCATCATGACAGACCTAGTGCGTTACACCCGACAGGGATTACATTGGTTGCGTCTGGATGCTAAGTGATATCTTGAACTGAAGAAATCAAAAGTAGAACACACTTTTCTTGCTGCCTCTGATTTTCTCCACAACACTGTGTCATGTCAATAAGGAAGACTGCCATAACACATTGCTTAGTTGACACTAAAAGCAAGGAATGCTTTCACGTCTCCCATCCTCTTCTGTGTGTTTAACCCCAAACCACATCATGTTAATGGACTTCTTCAGTATTCTCATTTTTAAGTTATTTAAATGTTTTAAAATCGGCTACATATTAAGATATGGCTTCACTGCTCTGTAGTGGGATTGGAATTCCAGTCAATAATACATAACTAATCAGTTTTAAATCCTATTTATTTTCATTTGTTTTTAAAAAATTTTTACAAAGCCCAGTTATGGGCTCTTTTAAGACTTAGCTATTTCTTCCTATAAACTTACCCTATCAAGTACTTAGCAGAGATTAAATGTAGACACTTTATTTAAGTACTGCGTGAGCTTGTTACTCTGTAATGTCTTGTGGTGGTAGAGCTTGTAAAACAAAATAAGGGTTGATAGGTTCTAAAGTGTAGGGACACAAGTTTTTCATGCCTAATGCCTATGACTCAAATCTTAAATAAGTACAGTTTTATTACAGAATTTGTACTGAATTTTAAGAAAAGTTCCAGAGATATTCTTCTACACATTAAGATATTTCATTTAAATGAAAATATAAGAGATGTATATGGAAAGATATTTAGTTATGTCTAACTTGGGTTGTTTTTTCAAGACCATTTCAGAACACTTGGTTAACACTATAGCAATCACAAAACATTACAGTAAGCTTGCATTTAATGCAATATGGAAGTGGTGTGAGAATGAGCTTCAGTCTCTGATAGGTGCATACTGGAAACGTTTCATAAATGGACAATCTTGTGCTTTTTTTATATCTCTTTGTTTAAAATAGGTTTTGTCTCCTTGTTTGTCATTATTTGACGCTTACTGAAGCAGCCAACTTAACAGTTGAAAGAACAGATAAATAATTTCTATTAGAACTGTTTGTATCATTTCCATTGACTGGGAAACCAAAAATCCTAAAAAGTGATTTAAGATCCATCTTTTCCTTTTGGGTCTGCTAATTGATGGACACTATCACTTGATAATGGCCATTGTGGGGTGCAGATCACATCTTTCACAGTGACGTGAAACTGTTCTGATGTAGAATTTATTTAAAACTTCTGTTTACCCCCATGTTAATGGAGGCCCCTGTTAATGTTTTAGGGGAGCAGAATATTCACTTTAGAAGTATGTTGGTGCAACAAGAATCCTGCATTGAGTTCCAAGTGGCTGCTTTTAAGAAGTTGTAATCCAAAGTACCTTTCCACATAAGGTTATTGTCTGAGTAAAAGGTTAAAAATTATATTCCTTTCAATATTGCTTAATGCCCCTATCATGTCTGGTGTGCCTTATGCCTTACTTTTAGATGAAGATTTTATGAACTGTTTACAAGATGAAGTTTTACAGCAGGACCATTTATACTGTATGGAGTTGGTCTTCTGCAGTACTTTTGGTAAAATTCCATTTCTTTTTCATCAGTCCTAGTGTGTGTCATAGAAACTGACTTCCTGTTACAGTGGTCTCCTTTTAAAGAGTCAAACTCTGAACTCATTTGAGTGATATTGTGGAATGCTGCTTTGTTTTTTATCTCCCATTGCCCCCCTTATTCTGTATCAGATGTGAACGTGCATGTTCAGGAAAATTATTGCACTAAATTTGTGTGTAGTTGTAGTTAAGTGCCAAAATGATGGCAACCTCAAAAGAAGGAATAGAATTCTACGCTACTTAGTACTGCAGTATGTCCTACGGGCTTTAAGAGTTAAGAAGTTTTGCAAATTAGTAACTTCACTAAACTGTAGCTGTATATTCATAGAGCTTCCTTTGTGTTCCAACATTATTTGTACTTCCAGAAAAGTTTGCTACATGCAAATGGAGACAGTTAGTCAACCTATGACTTTCCCCGTTATACTTCAGCCTACATTCAGGTCTGTTTGAGCACCCTTTTTATTTGAATCACTATGTAAGTTAGTTTCTATGTGTTCGCTGTTAGAGATGGAACTTTCTCTCTCAAACTCTGCATATTGGTTAATGGGACACTGTCAACTATTTTTCCTTTGTAATACTCTAAAGTGCCTAGCACACTTTTGACTCTCTATAAAAATACCTTCTTAGAAGCTGCATTGTTTGTATTTTTTTTTTAATAGGGCTGCAGTAGCCAGCATGGCTGTTTCTAGCTTGCTCCGTTATGTACACCGTTACCATTTCTGTAAGCAGGAATGGTCTCATCTCTGGGAATATTGTTTTTTCTTAACTAGAGTCTCATCAGTATCTTTGGGTGGTACATTTTTCAAGAGACCAGTTTAGTGTATCCCTTAGCTCCAGACCAATGGATTCTAAATGTTTGTCTAAAGAAATCTAGAAGACTCTTTACAGTCTGTCAAAATGGGGACCTGAACTGACAGAGAGTCCTGCCTAAATAGTATACGTTCTGGTGAAATCCTTCTGGAATATTGTCCCAGGTTTTTTATCTATGTAAGACATATGCAATGGTCTTGTTAAAAACAAACTCACTCCTCCCTCGACTTAGGCCATTTCAAACGGATTAAACTCTGTTTGACAATTCCAAAAGCATATCTAACTTGGGATTTACCCATTGCTTCAGGGAGAGAATTTTATTTTGCCTGATAGAGTAGCTAAAACAAAATGAAAATAGTTCATAAGCATCCATCTCTCTGCCAAAATGCAGGCTAACAAAACCTGTCCTTTTTAACCTTTAAGCAGCAATGTGGGAAATACATGTAATTTGAGCGCTAATGCAAGTTGCACTAGTGTCTTACCATGAAGGAATCCTTGACTCCTGGTACTAAGGATTCCCTATATGATTATATTTTAACACATATCAGTGTTGTAGTTTTTATTCATCCCTCCACATTCTTCCCTCCCCCCAGTGGTGAACCTTTTTTTTTTTAATTTTTTTTATTTTTTTTTTTAAATAAAAAGGCTTAATAATCAGACTAGGCTTGCTCAGACATGAACGTTATTTTGAATTTGCTGTCAAATTTTCAGGTTCCGAAATGACAAGTTGCATCATTTATAATTTGTAAATGAGCCTTCAGGACACCAGAACAAAATAGCCCATGATTTATTTTGATTTGAAATATTGGCCGTAAAACAGAGCACATTGGATGGCTCTTTTTTTGTCTTTTGACGGCAGTATGCAATTTGTATTGTATGTGTCGTGTGTGTGTGTGTGTGTGTGTGTGTATATATATACATACATATATACATGTATGTGTGTATATGAATATATATACGTGTGTATATATATATATGAACTCAGTCTGTCCAAAGTATATGTTATACTTGTTTTTAGATTATAGTGCAACTGATTATATTGATATATTATTTATTAAACTGAGTGCTGAATCACCATCTTACTGGTGAGGAATCTTGATATTATACAGGAGTGCAATGTATATTCTTTTAGATTGCTGAGGCTTGATTGCTGTGATTAAAAAACACACCCTAAAATGTATTTATGAATGACGCAACATATGGAGAGTCAGTACTTTATGAATATAATTTCGTACTTGCCTGGGGCAAGTGAAATAAATCCTTAGGCATGCAACTGTGTAGTTTGCCAAACTAGTAGAAAAGAGACTACCTTTGCTTTATTTAATATTTCGTTTACCTAGCAGAAAAATGTACTGTCATTGCAGCGTTTGTATTAAAACAGTTACAAAAGGGCCTGAGCAAGTCAAGTTTGAATTTATCCATTGGGGAGCAAGTAACTTCCAAATCATTGGTTAGTGCCCTAACAAATATTTCATAAATATTTAGGTCGAGGATTGAATTACTTTAGGTCTAGTGAATCAGTATTATGGAAAGCTGTATGTTTCCAACAACAAAGCTAATCTTAGATATCTTTAAACAAAGAGTCGCCAAAGCTTTTGCTAGCCAACTCTGTTAGACAAACACAGACTATTCTAAGAGGACTGATTTCCTGGAGATGGAAGTACGTAAAGAATCATGTTGTCAAATCGCATTATTTTTGAAGGAGTTTTACCTGTGATGCCATTTAAACATAGCAGTGTTAGGAGGAAAGAGCAGGGGTAGCTATAAAAATAAAACTATATTCTTGTCTCATTGTGAGCATGCTAGAGCAATGGGCCTGGCCAGTTCATAGAACAGTCTTTGAGAATGACAGCATTAGCGCTTTCTCTATTCCAATATTCAGCTGAGATTAAATTGAATACACTATGTTGAGCAGTTTGAAGTGCTGCTCTAGGATAGTTTATATAGGCTGTCCTCATATAAACTTTTTTTACCTGCTTTAATTACATCTGGAAACTTAACAGAAATGCAACCGTTCCAATTGATATAACTCCATATTTATTAATGGAGTCCATACCGGCAAATTGGAATGAAATGTTCCCAGTCTTGAATTTTTTAGATATAACCTTAGGAAATCATGCAGTTACGTACACAAGTATTGTAGCCCATATTTGTTGGCTGCATTGGCATTAAATATCTGAAAGTTCAACTACAAGGACCAGACATGACTTTTTCAAGCACAGTTACTGATGTTTGTATCTTGTCCCCCCTTTTAAATGGTTTGAAGAAATTTTGTATATGGAGGATAAAGTGCTTATATATTTATTAAAGATCCTTTATCTTATTTGAAATTATTATTATTTGGTGAAGAAGGGTTGTGTTTTCTTTTGAGGAGGGTTGGGTAGGGCAGGGGAAGGTAACTTTTAACCTATCACTTCAAAGCCCTTGTTAATCATGCAGAAAGGTACTGTTAATGACAGGATGTCTCTATCCTATGCTTTGTACATGACAAGTCCATGTCTTACATTTTGTTTCTAGGCATCGGTCTTCAACCAAAACTTACAAAAGCATAAAAAAAACCTGTGATTTTATTTGTTGCAATACATTTGAAATTTCAAAGGGTACTTTGAGGCTCAAAATTAGGATTTCTAAGTCAGTATGTGCATTTCACGTAATAAAGCTGTTAATGGTGAGCAAAGTATTATATACTAACTAGATTTTTCCACATCTGTATAGTATATTCTATGTATTTTGTGGTATTGAGATTATAGAAAGTTTAGTGTCTGAAACATGCGTTTAATGTGTATTTTTAAACAAATTTATGGCAATTAAAATATTTGGAGAAAAGGGTATCACATTTCAATTTGTAAAGATCTTTTTAACTACTGTGTCATTAAAATGCTTTGTACAATGCAAAACTGTAACTGGAGAAACTAAGTTTAATAAATATCAAATAGATTTTCTGTATCAAACTTTATAAACGCTGTGCTTGTATCTTGTGTAGGGTTCCTCCTCAGTGGTATTCCATCTTCCAACTCAGTTCTCTTGGGTCCTCATGCCCTCTCAATATCTACCTGTGCCATGCACGACAAGGGAGAAGAGTATCTGTTATGCAGGTGGCGCCTAGACTTATTTTGATATTCACTTGATTCAGTTTCTTTTGGCCCTGTTGATCAGCATGCAAAGGTAATAGTCACTGAAATACTTAACTATTTCAGGTTTGATCAGCTTAATTATTCAGTTAAACTTGTTCTTACTTGATTTTGAGCAGTTTGGCAGCAATAGATTTGTTTTCTTCCAAATACCGTTGGAAACATTGGAGTATTGAAGGAATCGGCTATTTTGGGGCTCTTCTTTAATAAGATTGCTCACTCTATGTTCCCTTTCTCAGAAGAGCTGCTTGCCAGAGTACTGTTGGCTGGTATCAGTGGGAGGAGAGATGATTGGTTTATGCACTCACCCGGCCAAAGGGTAAAATGTCCATAGTCCAGCTGCAAATACACACTCTTTTGGGAGTGCCTCCCCAGCTTGCACCCCCCACTGTGACTTTTTGTTCATTGGACACAAGACAGAGCAAGTCTATTTGCTAAATACAAATCTTTGTTTATCGTATAGAAAAACATATAATGTGAACAATTTAAAAAAAAAAATAAAAACTGAGATGCAAGGTCTTTTATTGAGCTTGTCATCAGAAGGTGCAGTCTAGACCAGTGCATGCTTTCAACTTTCATGAAACGCCCTACAACATTTCATATCACATATTTGTCTGAAAAATATTAAATATATGCAATTGCATAATTCAAAGTGTCCTAACTTAAGGATAGTTAATAAATATTTTATATATAAGGTTGAACATTGTGAGAGGTAATATTTTCTTCTCCGTAGTGATGATCACGCACGGGAAATTCTTATGGAACAGTGATTCTTCCTGCAAAAAAAATCATAGCATCAATCATTAAGGGCTTGGGCTGACAGTTATGTAGGTCTCAGTCCAGTGTACACATGCACATAGCATTGTTCATTTGGTTCAGCTCCCTCTAACTAGAATTTAAAGTAAATCTGGTGTGTACTCTTTCAATAGTTCTCAAATCTTACTTCAGCACATCCTGAAAGCACTTTTTAGGGAAAAATGATGCTATCAATGACTCACATTGGCAGGGAGGGATTGTTTGATTTCTAGGGCGGTCTTCTTTCAAAAATGTATTGTAAAACGTGATGACCTGAAACCAGTTCTTCTGCAGATGAAATGCACAAGGTTTGGTTTGCCTTGCTTGGTGGGTGTGCTTTATTGCTGTGCACACTGGCTCAAGAACACCTGCCTGTCCTTTCACTACACCCCGGATAACAATGCTGAATGCCTTATTGCGTAGTGGAAATCCCTTTTTCCTTCTACATGCATCTTTCTGTACCTGCTCTTGCAACTCTGAAAGGCTAAGGGGCAACATACCAGCTTTGTTAAACAGTAGTCTAAAACAACCTCTCTCAAATGCATAAAAAAATAACAATTTGATTTCTATTATCTACTAAAGGTACCCTTTCTCTTCACTTCCCATTGTGAATGCAATGTGCACTGCCTCAGCACTATACCCATCTTTTCCTAGATTGGGGGTGTAGGCTGCTGGGCATATTGCCACCAGCCTGGGCTCTCCCGTATGAGTCAGTTTTCAGTTATTTAGTAGTAATTTGTTTTTTGGTATCTTTGTTTAGATGTAGTTGGAGGAAATAGGAAAGGGAGGGCAGCAGAGAGGCCCCGTTCTGTTTGTGTCTAGTAATGTGGACTAATTTACATTCAGACTTCTGAGCTCCTTATCAGTCTCATCTAAATAAAAATGTGTCCATCCTTTATTATGAGCTGCTGCTTTTTAATGACACCACCTCCTTGAAGAGGGATTGATTTTAAAGCTAAAAAGCAGTCATCGCGTAAGTCTGTCCTGCAAGAATGGTCCCTTAGAATGTGTTAACTATTTATGCTAAACAATCTGTTCCACCTTGTATTTAGTTGCGTCACTGAGTACCTTTCCTGTCCAGAAGAAGAGTGCTGTGTAGCTCAAAAGCTTGTCTTTTACCATCAGAAGTTGGTCCAATAAAAGATATTACCTCACACCCCCCTTGTCTCTCTAATATCCTGGGCCCAGCACTGCTAGACCAACACTCCAAACTTCTAAATTCCAACATCTTTATTAGAAAAGATGCAATCTTTGTAGCACAGAGCAAAAAAAAAAAAAAAAAAAAAAAAAAACATTGCCAGTGCTCCTACCATAGGACTCCTAGGAACTGTTCTGCATGCAGATTGCACTGAGAAAATTAATTTTGAAAAATGGCTGAATCTATTGTTCCAACCTTTGCTGCAGCTATTCTTTCTATCCAGAATAAATTTCATCTCCAGTATTGTGATAATTCAGCAGAAATTCCCCCTGCACACTGTGATGTGAAACATTCCTTTCCTTTATCCTTCCCTTAAGCATATGGGAATGAGTAGTTACCTGCATAGCCTAGAGACACATTCACTATCATCTCTGCATATGGCTCCTATAGGTCTGAGGGAAATCCCTCTCCAGAAAGGTGTCATCCTCCTTTGCCTTGTTAGGTGAGAGCTTGGACGATGCAAGGAAGCAGAGTGTATCTGAAACAGAATTGAAATACGATTGCCATGAAGGAACAGTGGCTTCCTGCCACAGTTAGTGTGAGCTTGGGTTTAATGGACTGCAAATAACTTATTTACAGATGCTTCATTTGGCAGTCAGATCATAACATTATTCTTATTGCAAGTATGCTTGCTTGGTATGTTTGTAAAGTTCTATATCAAAAGCACCTAAGGTTCTCCAGTACGCGTGGGACGGAAGCATCCATTCTCATTCATAGGTGAAGAAACTGATGCAGACGCACTAAATAACTGACCTAAACTGACAGTGTCAGAACTGAGATAATACTTCAGACTACTGGCTTGTGCTGTCTTCACTTGCTGAAGTAATTGAGACACACTCTGCCATTAACTCTAAATACTGCACAGCATTTTATGGATGCAAGCACATAAACTTTCCTGTTAGTAATTGCCTGACCATTTAAATTAAAATGTTTCCTCCTGCTCTTACCTGGCTCAGTAGGGCTGCACAAAGTAGTAAGACAGCTATAACTTTCAAATACTGCATCTTCTTTGGATAGGCTGCCAGTCGCTGGTAGCATTCGTGGAAGGTGCTGGACTCCTGAATGAATTTTCCAAACCTTTCAGCTAGACTTTTATAGCCTCAATTCCTATCCTTGCATCAGCTGCCAGTTGTCACAGGGACAAAGTTCATCTTGGAGACCAGGAAAAATTTAATAAGTTAATGTCTACTAAAGTCACCTAGTTCAAGGTCTATCCATCTGGCAAACTATATTTACTTTTCTTACATGTGTACTTTAGTATGTGGGGAAACTGATCATACAAACTGTTACTTTTTTTAAACCTAAGGCTGTGTACCTGCCTGCAAAAAGGGTTGTTGGCCTCATTGGCCCCAGTGTATTCACTGGGGAACAACAGGTGTAACCTCTTCACTTCTGTGACTGCAAGTACTTAAAATGTTGTGGATTTCTTAAATAGGGGAGGAAGCATTGTCTAATAGTTTTAGCTTGAGAGTGGAAAATGGGAGTTTGATTCTGCTCCTCACTTTTAGTGCATTAAAACAGCTTGAGCAAATTATTTAACCTGTGCGCCTCAGTTTCTCCACATCAAATATTATATACCACCACCACCATCAGAGGCGTGTTTTGTGTCCTTTTATTAATGCTGAAGGGCTTTGTACTTCATGATTTTCATTCAAAATTCATAATTATAAATGTTAGTTTCCGGGGGGTTAATATGGACCTATTCAAAGGTAATGTACATGGTGCTGTATGCATCTGAGTAAAAGTAATGATACAGTTGTTGCTTACCCAGGAGGCCTAGCACAAGTGGGTGTTTAATTGGCTGGAAGAGGCAGCGGCAGCAAGGTAGCTTCAAATTGCTGTCAGCTTGACGTTCAACTGTAAACTACTACTAGCAATCTCTGCTGCTGAGAGCATAAGAGTGGGTTCTACTCAAACGACGGCAATGCCTCCCACTTTCTCACACATGGATTCTTTATATATGTAAAATATACTTTTAAATAAAATGCTGGAGGTGAAATGAATGCAATTGGGTACCTAATGTATCTTTACCAGGGCCCTGTGCAGTGACTGAGATGAAAACCTCAGCAGTGGAAATATTCTACCTCCCACTCCTGCTGTTTCTTTTTCAGCTAGACTTTTCCTGATCAAAAGTAGCAGGAGAACGTGGTGTATGTGTATGAGAATTAGCTTTGAAAGAGCCTGTACCACCACAACAGGGTCAAAAGCCGGCAGAGTTTCTCCAGATCCTTTGTTATGATGAACTACATGGCTTGAGATCTGGCATATTTAAGTATGGATCTTTCAGCTGAGACTGTTTAAAATTAAGTTCCTGTCCTCCCTGTACAGACTTAGGCTTAGTCTTTCTCCTAACACAGCATTTCTCAAACTGGGGTCTGCGGACCCCTGGAGGTCCCTGGGTCCCACTGATCAAAACCACTCTTCCCCCCCCCCCCCCCATCGCCCCCCAGTCCCCTGCACCTCCTTCAGGTTCCCTGGTGTGAAGGAGGCACTGGGAGGGAGGGTGAGGAGCGGGGACTTTGGGTCTGCGCTGCTCCTAAAAGCAGCCAGCACATCCCAGCCCAAGCACTGACTCTGCAGCTCCCATTGGCTGGGAACTGTGACCAATGGGAGCTACAGGGGCAGTGCCTACAGGCAGGGACATCATGTGGAGACCTCCTGGGCCCCAACCTAGGAGCTGCTGCCTGATGGATGTGCCGGTTGCTTTCGGGAGCTGCCTGAGAAGCGCCTCACCCCTTCCTGTACCCTAACTCCCTGCACCTGCTCCCTCCTGCACCCAAACTCCCAGCCCAGAGCCTGCACTCCGCACCCCTTCCTGCACCTAAACCTGCCCCAGACTGGTGAAGTGAGTGAGGGTGGGGGAGGGAGAGGAGAGGGAGTGAGTAAGGGCATGGTCTTTGGGAAGGGGATGGGGCAGGGAGGTCTTGGGGGTCTTCAAAACATTTTAAATCAAAATGGGGGTCCTCGGGTTACTAAAGTTTGAGAACTGCTTTCCTAACACATTAGTCCTTAAAGAGAAAGGATGTCCCCAAGAGTTGCACAAGGCCAATTAAAGGGTACGGTGTTGGCAGAAAGGGCTGTCTCAAGCCTTTTCTAGAATGAGTCCTGACTTGCAAGACTATATTGTCTTCCTCCATGACTCTGTCTTTGCTGCCAGCTCTCATCCACACCCTCTGCCTGTACCGTATAACACCTGGGTGATAGCCCAGTACAGCCCCGTTTGGTGGGGTGGACTAGCAGCTTGTAGGAAAACTGGGGTAGATAATAAAAGAAGGAAAGGCAAGAAAATGAAAGGCAAGTTTTCTCTCATCTGCCCAAAAACTCTTTCGCTTTAGAAGCAAACTGGTCTAGGAGTTTGCTTTTGTGTTCTTGGCCTAATAGTATTTTCCTCTCCTTCATGGCCTGCTGCAGAGGAGGGAAGTAGTAGATGTGAAAACTTTCAGTTTATTATGACTTTTGACACATTCATAGAATTGTAGGACTGAAAGGGACCTCGAGAGGTGATCTAGTCTAGTACCCTGCCCTCATGGCAGGACTATTTTGTTCAATATCTTCATTAATGATCTCGAGGAGGGCATGGGCTGCACCCTCAGCAAGTTTGCAGATGGCACTAAACTGGGAGGAGTGGTAGATACGCTGGAGGGTAGGGATAGGATACAGAGGGACCTAGACAAATTAGAGGATTGGGCCAAAATAAACCTGATGAGGTTCACCAAGGACAAGTGCAGAGTCCTGCACTTAGGACGGAAGAATCCTATACACTGTTATAGACTAGGGACCGAATGGCTAGGAAGCAGTTCTGCAGAAAAGGACCTAGGGCTTACAGTGGACAAGAAGCTGGATATGAGTCAACAGCGTGCCCTTGTTGCCAAGAAGGCTAATGGCATTTTGGGCTGTATAAGTAGGGGCATTGCCAGCAGATCAAGGGACGTGATCATTCCTCTCTATTCGACATTGGTGAGGCCTCATCTGGAGTATTGTGTCCAGTTTTGGGCCCCACACTACAAGAAGGATGTGGAAAAATTGGAAAGAGTCCAGCGGAGGGCAACAAAAATGATTAGGGGGCTGGAGCACATGACTTTTGAGGAGAGGCTAAGGGAACTGGGATTGTTTAGTCTACAGAAGAGAAGAATGAGGGGGGATTTGATAGCTGCTTTCAACTACCTGAAAGGGGGTTCCAAAGAGGATGGATCTAGACTGTTCGTGGTATCAGATGACACAACAAGGAGCAATGGTCTCAAGTTGCAGTGGGGGAGGTTTAGGTTGGATATTAGGAAAAACTTTTTCACTAGGAGGGTGGTGAAGCACTAGAATGGGTTACCTAGGGAGGTGGTTGAACCTCCTTCCTTAGAGGTTTTTAAGGTCAGGCTTGACAAAGCCCTGGCTGGGATGATTTTGTTGGGGTTGGACTAGATGACCTCCTGAGGTCCCTTCCAACCCTGATATTCTATTATCTAGGCCAATTTATTCCTGTGCTTAACCATCCTGACAGGAAGTGTCTAATGTCCAACCTAACCCTTGCTGCACTTTAAGCTCATTGCTGCTTGTCCTATCCTCAGAGGTTAAGGAGAACTGTTTTTCTCCCTCCTTCTTGTAACAACCTTTTATGTATTTGAAAACTGTTGTGTTTCTGGAGAAGAGAAGACAACAAACCCAATTTTTTCAATGTTCCCTTATAAGTCATGTTGTCTAGACATGTAATCATTTTCGTTGCTCTTCTCTGGACTTTCTCCAATTTGTCTACATCTTTCTTAAAATGTGGCACCCAGAATGTGACACAATACTCCACGCTGATTAGGCTTCAACTGGAGTAGAGTGGAAGAAATACTTCTCATATCTTGCTTACAACACTCCTGCTAATACATCCCAGAATGAGGTTTGCTGCCCCTTTACCCCCCCTCCCCCCTGTTACACTGTTGACTCATTTAGCTTGTGATCCGCTATGACCCCAGATCCCTTTCTCCAGTACTCCTTAGATAGTCATTTCCCATTTTGTATGTATACAACTTATTGTTCTTTCCTAAGTGGAGTACTTTGCATTTCTCCTTATTGAATTTCATGCTATTTAATTCAGTCCCTACATGACATTTTCTTAAACTAGGGAAACATGGTCTAGATGAAATTACTATAAGTTGGATACACAAATAGTTGACCAGAAGTAGTTATCAAGGGTTTGCTGTAAAACTGTGAGGGTGTATCTAGTGTAGGGGTGGGCAAACTATGGCCTGGGGGCTGCATCTGGCCCTCCAGACATCTTAATCTGGCCCTCAAGCTCCTGTTGGGGAGCGGGGTCCGGGGCTTGACCCACTCCACATGTGCCGTGGCTCTGCGCGGCTCCTGGAAGCAGTGGCATGTCCCCCCTCAGTCTGCTAAATGTAGGGGCATTCAGGGGGTTCCCCATGCCTCCCCTACCCCAAGTATCGCCTCCAGAGCTCCCATCAGCAACCGTAGCCAATGGGAGTTGTAGGGGTGGCGCCTGCGGCGGGGGCAGCACACAGAGCCACCTGGCTACGCTTCCGTGAAGGAGTCGAAGGGGGGACATGCCACTGCTTCCGGGAGCTGCTTGAGGTAAGCCCTGCCCGGACCCAGCCCTGATCCCACTCCTGCCCTCTGAACCCCTTGGTTCCATCCTCCTGCACCACCACCCCACTTCTGCCCCAGCCTAGAGCCCCCTCCCACATCCTGAACTCATTTCTGGCTGCACCCCCAGACAGCCCTCACTCCCTCCTGCACCTTAACCCCCAATTTGTATGGCGGGCTATGAATGCTCATGAATTTCCATACCCACATGTGGCCCTCGGGCCAAAAGGTTTGCCCAACCCTGATCTAGTGTGATCCTGCAGGGGTCAGGGCTGGGTCCAGTACTATTAGTGACTTGGATAATGAAGTGGGGCATATGTATAAAATTTGTGGATAACACCAAGATGGGAGGGGTTGCAAGCACTTTGGAGGACAGGATTAGAATTCAAAATGAGCTTGACAAATTAGAAAATTGATTCGAAATCAAGATGAGAGTCAATAAAGACATGCAAAGTACTATGCTTAGGAAGGAAAGGTCAAATGCACCACTACAAAATGGGGAATAACTGGCTAGGCAGTAGTACTGCTGAAAAGGATTTGGGTGTTATAGTAGATCACAAATGGAATCTGAGTCATCAATGTGATGCAATTGTGAAAAAGGTTAATATCGTTCTGGGGTGTATTAACAGTAATGTCATATGTAAGAGATGGGAAGTAATTATCCTGCTGGACTTGGCACTGGCAAGGTCTCAGGAGTACTGTGTCCAGTTCTGGGCCCCACACTTTAGGAAAGATGTGGTGAAATTGGAGAAGAAGGCAACAAATTATAAAAGGTTTAGAACACTCGACCTCTGAGGAAAGGTTTAAAAAAAACTGGGCATGTTCAGGCAGATAGTCTTCCAAGTATGTTAAGGGCTGTAAAGAGGACTATGATCAACAGTTCTGTATGTCCACTGAAGGTAGGACAAGCAGTAATTGGCTTAATCTGCACTAAGGGAGATTTAGGTTAGATATTAGGAATAACTTTTGAACTATAAGGGTAGTTAGGCTCTAGAATAGGCTTCTAAGGGAGGTTGTGGAATCCCCGTCATTGGAAGGTTTTAAGAATAGGTTAGCTAAACACCTGTCAAGGAAGGTCCCGTCTCAGCACAGGGGGCTTGACTTGACCTTTTGAGGTCACTTCCTGTCTATGGTGCTATGCATGTGCAGCCCTCTGTACCTGGCTCCCAAATCTACTCCATATCCAGTTATATCTCAATGGGAATCAATCTAGGGAAGGGTTTTGGAGATTAGAGCTAGTGTAGGAATGAATATCTTTAGCCCATTCCCTTACACTTCTTTAGGAACACTGAGGATTCTGGAGAGCATAGTGGCTGAAAAGTATTCTGAGTTCCTTTGAAGCTACTGTATAATGACACAATACAGTTAAAATACATAAATTCCAGTGCAGAAAGCTTTAAATGATCCCTATCAAACAGCCTTGACATAGAAGTGTGTACGGTAGTTTTCCACAACTTCATGTGCAGATACTTGCTGATGCCAACTCGGAGGGAGGAATTTCAATTGTAACGCCATGTTGTAGGACTGATGCCCTCTAAATATGCAAAAAACAGCCCTTGCATTTATCTTGTAGGCCAATTGGACTGGTGTTATACCGGTATGGGCAAGTTTTACAGGATGCAGACAGGAACTCATCTCAACAGTGTTCAAAATAGAAACCTTACATAGTATCAGACAGATTTTGTCTCTCTCCCCTATGCATGCACGCGCATGCGCGCACACACCCTCTCTCTCTTTCTCACTCACTTCTGGCTACCTCTGTACCAGCTCGCTGGGAGCAAGAATTAAACCTTTTGTAACCCTCTCTCTGGGCCTGCTGTTTAAGATAGAGATCAGTTGGTAAAGTACAGCAGGTCAAAAGGGCTGAGCCTGAAGCAATTGATTGTGCTGACGATGAGCCCTTTTTTCCTTTGCATCTTGTTCTGAGGAACCCGAATACATTCTCCGGCCAGTCTCTATATTGCCTACTTAGCAGCCCTTACAAACAAGCAGAGATGAGTACAAGAAGCAATTGTCAGCCAGCACCAGGGCCGGCTCCAGCATTTCTGCCGCCCCAAGCAAAAAAAAAAAGCCACGATCGCATGGCAATTGAG